>NW_006408541.1:13447894-13466269 GCF_000296735.1 Chrysochloris asiatica | reverse complement strand
GAAAAATAACTTTTTGAAGACTTTGTTGTTGTTAAGTGCCTTCGAGTCGGTTCTGACCCATAGCGACCCTGTACAGGGTTTCCGAGGGTGTAAATCTTTGTGGGAGTAGAAAGCCTCATCTTTCTCCCACGGAGTGGCTGGTAGTTTCGAACCGCTGACCTTATGGTTCGCAGCCCAATTCGTAACCACTACGCTACCAGAGCTCTACACACACACAAAAGCACATACACTTAATTTAAGGAGAGATCCAACTTAATTTTTCCCTATAGTTGGGTAGTCCCTGGGTGGTACAAGTGGCTAATTCACTTGACTACCAAGCAGAAGTTTGGTGGTTCAAACCCACCCAGAGGTCTTGGGAGATCTGCTTCTGAAAAATCACAGCCTTGAAAACCCCATAGAGCACACTACTGCTCTGCACTCCAAAGGCAACAAACAGCAGTTAGCTAATTTTCTGAAAGCCATCCATGCAACAGCCATCTTTGGGGGCCACCTTTGCCTTATGAAGTCTCCTTGAGCTTACCACATAAAAAGTCAAGAGGCGGGTGGCATGAGAGTTGTCAGCAGCTCAACTCTGTTTTTAAGGATCCATGTCTCTTCCAGCCTTTTGATCTGCCCGCTCAATATATTGACTCTTTGTCTCCAGGGTTGTTTCCTCATAGTTACAAAATGGCTACCATCACTCTAGGCATCTTCAATGGTCACCATGGTGGAAAAATATGTCTCCTCTCATGCTTTCACTCTTTTCCCATAATCCCCTTACAAATTACCAAGTCCGCTTACCATCTCATTGTCCAGAACTGGGTCACATGACCACCCCTAGACCAATCACTGGCAAAAGAAACAAACAGGATTCACACAATAGGGCTGGGTTCATTACTGTTCTCACAAAACTGAAGTTCATTTCCACAAGGAAGAAGTGGAGATCCACAGTGATTGCCACACTACTTTCCCAGTGTGTGATACAGAATACCTACTCAATAAATATTTACTGAGTGAATAGATAAATTCTCTTATATGAAGGCAGGGCTTCTGGTATGGTGCTGTAGGATAAGTACTGGATTGCTAACTGCAAGGGTGGCAGTTCAAACCCACCAGGTGCTGCTCAGAAACCCTATACAGGTCGCTATGAGTTGGAACCGTCTTGATGGCACTTCGCAGCAACAACAACAACAATATAAGGGTATATAAGAGAACTTTGAGTAAGAAACACCTCTGACTCCCGGGGTACCCAATTCTACCGGTGAGAATGGGCGAGGCATGTAGAAATAAAATTGGAGAAGCGCCCTTTTATTGCTCCTTTCCAATTCCAAGTCTTTAATGGGAAGGCCCCTGAGATCATTTACAGTCTCAGCATCAACTAAACCAGTATTTGTCTCTATCTTTTTCTTTTTTTTTTTTTAAGTGGCCAGAATGTAAGTAGTGTCCCAACCCTCAGGACATTCCCTATGCCAGCTAGCAGAGGTCATGAACTGGCAAGCTGAAGACTTATGTTGCTTGGTTATCACAGTCTTTATTTAAAATTTGAGTCAACATTTAAACATTAGTGGAATTCACATAAAAATCTGGATTTCTGGCTTCTCTCAAAAAATTAGAGTTGCTGATGAACACTGGACCCACATTCTTGCATGACCTCGCAATTACGGCTGGTGCCGATCAATGTCTGTCCCTGAATCAACTGCTTTCTTCAGACGGGGCCTGTCATTCAGTGTGCTATAGTCTCCACCTCTCCTGAATGTTCCTCACTCAAGCCACTTTCCTTATATATGTTACCTATCTGACCTGGGTATAAATTTGAATCAGTGTGGCACTGTAGGACCAGCACTGGACTGTGAACCAGAAGGTCAACAATTCAAACCCACCAGCTGCAACTCAGAAACCCTATATGGGGTCTCTATGAGTCAGTACTGACTCGGTGGTGCTCAACAACAACAACAACAACAACCCTTGCTTGTAAAGGCTGAAGAAGCCAAAAGAGATTGTTTTGTCTCTGTTTTCCCTGGCTCTGCTCTTTTTTTTTTTTATGAATAAAAAGTCTATAATCTTTTTGAAGACATCTGCAAACCACAAGATTCGTAGTTTGAGCCTGCCAGATGCTCTGAGGGAAAAAGATGAGGCTTTTAGCTCCCGTTAGGATTTAAAGCCTCAGAAACCCTATACAGTTCTTCCTCTATACAGGGTCGCTGTGAATGGGAACTGACTCTATGGCACTTAACAACAACAACCCCAACAAACCATCATGAGAGGATGTCAATCCAAGAAAAAGCAGAGCCAGAGGTGGAAAGTCTGAATCTTGACAATATCATTGGAGCTCCTGGGTCCAGCCACACCTGAAGGCTGAACCCATGGATTTTTCAGATACTGTTGTTATTGTTATGTGCTGTCGAGTCAGTTTCCGAGGAGTGGCTGGTGGGTATGAACCACTGACCTTTTGGTTACCAGTCCAATATTCATCCTATAACACCATGTATGAGTTAGTAAATTCTCCTTTTTACTTAAGCCACATTGAGTTGTAATTCTGTTATTTATATCCAAAAGAGCCCAATGGATACAATCTTGCCTCTACTGGTCAGAAGTCTACCATCTCCTCAAAAAGAATATGTATTTATAGATAACAGGGTAAAAAAGAGTAATAAAACTCAGAATATTCTAGAGAAAAGGGAACCCCCTTTTCCCAATTAGAGTTCAAATGCAGTCTAAACTCAAAAGCTCATCAAGGGGAACAGTGTCCCAGGGGTCAACCCATGGGTGGCCATCAAGTACCAGCACTTCTCATCTGACCCCCAAGCCAAACGCTCTCCCAAAATATCTTCTATTCAGACCCTCTAGGCAGACTTCCCACAGAGAGGTGCTGAAATTCTTCTCTGAGGCTCAGTAAGGTCAAGTTGGCCTGATTTGTCTATGTAAATACAAGTGAAATCCCCCTCTAAACTGTGCTGGCAAGAGATGTGTCCATTTGAAGTCAGGCTTTTTTTTTAACTCCATAATACCAGTCATCATTTATTTATAATCCCACTGAGTCTCCTACTCGGGTTTCTCAGTAAATATGGGCACTGAGCAAGGCTAATTAATGCCCCCTTCCGTCCCCACATGGACCCCTGGGCAGGAGTAATTGCTTTATGAAGGTGATTATGGGGTACCCACAGGCAAAAGGGAAATCACTGACATCTCTGAACGGATGTCACTCAGAGTTACAACTGCTCTTGACTGTGGCCTTGCCTAGACAAAACACCAGCAGTCGTGGGGTTTTTCCATCCACCTGGATTCTAGTTTCCCATTTTTCCTCTTTTGTCTCAACCAATAATAACTATCATCAGTAAAATGGGGGTGGTGGTAAGCATCTACCTTAGAGGGCTACTAGGGGATGAGACGCAATGACATAACGCATGAAGAATTTAGCACCATACCTAACTCTAGTGTTGTTTAGTACTACTCTAGTGTTGTTTAGTTTGAGTTGGTTTTGACTCACAGCAACCCTGTATAGGGTTTCCAAAAGCGGCTGGTGGGTTTGAACTGCCGACCTTGTGATTAGCAGTCCAGTGCTGATCCTACAATGCCATACCAGGACACTAGTTGTTGTTGTTATGTGCCGTTGAGTTGGTTCCGACCCATAGCGACCCTGTACAGGGTTTCTGAGGCTGTCAATCTTTACAGGAGCAAAAGCCTCATCTTTCTCCTGCGGAGCAGCTGGTAGTTTCGAACTGCTGACCTTAAGGTTGGCAGCCCAATTCGTAACCACTATGCTACCATTAAAGGAAGAGTTAGAACAGTGCTAAAAGCCATGATGACAGATGTTAACATTCATTGAGCATTTACTATGTCAGACACTGTGCTCAATTCTTTGCATGTGTCTGACTTCATTTATGTTTTTCCTTACTTTCTCATTCTTGGGCTGATTTTCCTAATATAAAGAATACCTATGAGCAGTTGGGTGCTTTATGAGTGTCAGATGACTGATTCTAGTTCTTCCTCTATTCTCTACTAGCCTTTATCAAAGTTTCTGGCTCAAATTCCTGGTAAATGAATAAGTCTGGTTTTCTGGCCAATTCAAACATTTATTCATCTGTCTTTCCATTTATCTTCCCATTACTTACCCATCAACTCAACCACCGAATCATTCTTCCACCCAACTGCCTAATACACACTCACCCATCTAGCTATTCATTCACCCAGACATTCATCCATCATTGTTTTTCATTCATCCACAGTCTGTCTTCTATCCATCTTCCCACCCCCTCATCCACTTACCTATTCATATATACTCATCCATCTATCTGGTGTGGCATTGTAGGATAAAGCACTAGACCAAAGGCCAATGGTTCAAATTCACTAGCTACTCCTTGGAAATCCTACACATGGTCGCTATGGGTCAGAACTGACATGATGACACTTAACAACAACACCAATGATCTATCTATCTATTCATTTACCTACTCATCTACTCAATCACTCATCCATCTATCCATTCACCTATGCACCTACCTAACCACCATCCACCCACCCACTCAATCACTCACCCACCTCAACCATCCACCCATGCATCTACCCACTCACCCAGTCACTCCCACCCATTTGCCACCTCATATTTTTGGAATGTCTACTGCATGGAAGGTCCTGTGCTGAGCCCTGACATGGTCTTTGTGAAAGAATGTGAGTGCCCAAGAAGATTATCAAAGAGGGAAATAGATAAATCCGCATGCAGTGTGGTGAGCCCCCTTTGTGAGCCAGACTTTGCCAAAACCTTGGCCAAGTAATGATGAAATACAGGTTAGGTATGGACTGAGGCACAGGCTTCCAGAAGAGCAATTAGAGGTAAACTTATATCTCTTCCCCACAGCGGAGCCTGGGAACCCCAAGATACGATGGAAGAGGAGCAAGTCAGCAAAAAGAGGAAATTAAAGCCACAGAGATCTAGAGTTAATTAGCTGATTTTCCTAAGATAATATTTCCTTAAAATCAAGATCTCCTGCCCTTTGGAGCCTGATATCTTTCCTACCTTCTCTTATTGTGAATCGGGCTGCGAACCGTAAGGTCAGCGGTTCGAAACTACCAGCCGCTCCGCGGGAGAAAGATGAGGCTTTCTACTCCCGTAAAGATTTACACCCTCGGAAACCCTGTACAGGGTCGCTATGGGTTGGAACCGACTCGATGGCACTTAACAACAACAACAACTCTTTCTTGATCTCCTCTGCATCTTTCTGACTACTGAATCTTAGTTTGATCCCTTCTCTAATCCAACCTCCCCCAGCTACCAGAATAGACTTTTTTTTTTTAATTGTGAATTGAGTGATAGTTTACATGAGCGAACATCAGTTTTACACTTATCGTTTCATTGCAATGATTACAATCCCCTACATGCATCATCATTCAACAGTATTTGTTTCTATTCCCTCAGTTTGTTTATTTGTTTTGTCTTTTTTTTGGGGGGGGCAGGTGGTACACAAAAACACTCAGGAATATATAATAATTTAAACAACCAAAGGGCACATTCTGAAAGCCTATCTCCTGGACACCAGTACTTCATCTTTCTCTTTCCATGAGTCTAGAGTCCCCAGCTGCTCTCTTTTTCTCTGTGTCCTCATCTCTGCCTCCATCTCTGGTGTCACTGCTTCTCTGGATAGGGTCCCACATTCCACTCATGCTCTTCTTCCTTAATGGTCCTAGGATCCTTTGTTCCTGGACTATAAGATTAACCAGTCTCCCCTTTTTGTTACAAAACTTCTATCTTTATAGTTGTGACAGTCACAGTCAGTCATGATAACAATTACTCACTATTGAATCATAAGAATCTTATCCCCGTCTCTTTTCACCAGACCCGTCTAGACAACATGAAAACTATTCAGTGGGGACTTTACCTTCCCCTGTGCACTCTTAAACTAAACTCCCTCTTGAAAATTTGTAAGCCAGTCACTTCGTGCCTTTATCTTCCCCTCATTTTAGATAGCCAATGTCTACATTGCCTGTCCTTATCAATCCTGTATATAGAGGGGATAGGATTGATACTTGATGTGAAGACTATCAAGATAGACTTTTAAAGGCAATAATCTGACCATGTTACTCCTTTGCTTATAATCTTTCATGACTGCTCACTGTCCAGGACAAAGGACAAGCTCCCAAAATGAGGCAAAGACTCATTCCTTTAGCACATATTTCCTGAGCATCTATTACTGCAGTGGTGAGGCCCTCCAAGAGCCCACACTCAAAAGGGAGACGTTGTTGTTGCTGTTGTTGTCAGCTGCCATAGACTCAGTACTGACTCATAGTGATCCTAAACACAACAGAACGAAACACTGCCCAGTCCTGCGTCAGCCTCACAAATGTTGCTAATGTTTGAACCCATTGCTGCTGCCACTGTGCCAATCCATCTCCTTGGGGTCTTTTTCTTTTTTTCTGACCCTCCACCTTACCAAACATGATGTCCTTCTTTAGTGGCTTGTCCCTCCTGAAAATACGTCCAAAGTGTGATAGACAAAGTCTGGCCATCCTGGCTTCCAAGGAACACTGTGGCTGTACTTCTTCCAACACAGATTTGTTTGTTCTTTTGGCAGTCCATGGTACTTTCAATATTCTCCTCCAACACCATAACTGAAATGCGTCAATTTTTCTACGGTCTTCCTTATTCACTATCCAACTTTCACATGCATATGAGGTTATTGAAAATACCATGGCTTTGGACAGGTGCACCTTAGTCGTCAAACTCACATCTTTGTTCTTCAACACTTTCAAGAGGTCTTGTGCAGCAGATTTGCCTAGTGTAATACATCGTTTGATTTCTTGACTGCTGTTTCCATGAGTGTTGGTGGTTGATCCAAGCAAAATGATGTCTTTGAGAACTTCAATCTTTTCTCCATTTATATGGATGTTGTTTAATGGTCCAGTTGTAAGGATTTTTGTTTTCTTTACATTGCGATGCAACCTATACCAAAGGTTGTGGTCTTTGATCTTCATCAGTAAGTATTTTAAGTCTTCTTCACTTTCAGCAAACAAGGTTGGATCAGCTGCATATTGCAGGTTGTTAATAAGTCTTCCTTCAATCTTGATGCCATGTTTTTTCTTCATATAACCCAGCGTCTCGGATTATTTGCTCAGCATAGAGATTGAATAAGTATGGTGAAAGAATGCAACCCTGGCACACACCTTTCCTAATTTTAAACTATTGTGTTCCCTTATTTTGTTCGAACAACTGCCTCGTGGTCTATGTATAGTTTCCTCATGAGCACAATTAAGTGTCCAGGAATACTCATACTTTGCAGTGTTGTCCATAGATTTTCATGATCCACACACTAGAAAGCTTTTGCGGAGTCAATAAAGGACAGGCAAACATGTTTCTGTATTCTCTGCTTTCAGCCAAGTTCCATCTGATATTAGTAAAGATACCCCTCATTCCATGTCCTCTTCTGAATCTGGCTTGAATCTCTGGACGTTCTCTGTCAATATATGGTAACAGCTGTTTTTCATTATCTTTAGTAAAACTTTACTCACATGGGATATCAATATAATATTGTCTGGTGACTTTTGCATTCTGTTGGGTCACTTTTCTTTGAAATGGGCACAAGTACAGATCTCTTCCAGTCAGTTGGCCAGGTAGTTGTCTTCAAAATTTCCTGACATAGATAAGTGAGTGCCTCCAGTGCCGCATCAGTTTGTTGAAAGGGAGACATAGATGGGATCATTGAAAAATAAGCTAATATTGATAATCACTATGAAGGAAATAAGCAAAAATATGAAAGCAAGAATAATAGAGTGGGAAGCATGGACTTTAGATTAGGATGTAAGAGAAGAACTCAGTGTGTACATCACAGTGATGATTCAAGTGAGGAGTGAATCCGAAGGAATCCCCAAGCCATGGAAGAGTGTGGGGAAGGGCATCCCAAGCTGAAGGTAGTAGAGAAAGCAGGAGTGAGGTGGAGGGCTGAAGGAGATGGAAGATGGCGGGTGTGGTAGGGATCAGTAGAGATTCATGCTTTTAACCACTCTGCTATATGGCCTTTAAGTAAAGTATACACAGTCAGGATCATTATTATCACATTTACCACAAAATCTAGAAGTAGATCATGCCAGGGCTGATCAAGGCAGCAACTTAGAGGTTCTCCAACATTGTCTTCAGGATCACAAAATGGCTGCCATGGCCATATCCTCGCAGAACAACTTCAAGAAAGGAAGGAAGGAGGACTATCTCCTCTCACATTGCTTTTCACCATGGAAAATTTTTTTTGCTGGAAGCTCCCCCATAAACTTCTGCAATCATCTCACTGGCCAGCACTAGGCCACATGACCACCATCAGTCCAACCGTTGACAAGGAGTGCCAGATAATCCATGTTTGGTTTGGTCCCATCTCAATTTGCCTTTGGGGGTTGGGCTCATTGTGTACTTACTAGCTGAACAAAATCAGGGTTCTTTTAGAGGGGGATTTAGGAGTTTAGTTTTTGGCCAGGCTACCAGTGTGTAGGCCACAGTGGTCAGCCCTCAGAAAACTTGAACTATAGCCATATTCTCTCCATCCCAATGATGCAGGTGCTCTGAGAATCACTTTCCCAGGTTTAAATAAATAAGTCTGGTGAAAGAATGCAACCCTGCCTTGGCTCTCCCAGGCTATCAGCTGGCTTTGAGGTCCTAAGGAAAGTTCCCAGGTCACCAGGGTACACTGTGGACTCTCCCTCATTCACCACCTTCCCCTTCTGCAGCCTCAGCACTGGGTCATGTCTCAAATAGCCACGATGCCCAACTTCCAGTCCATTAAAGGGGCTCTTAATGATTTCCTAGGGCACTGGAATAAAGACCAGACCCCTGGTTGGTGAGGGAGGGGTGCCCCAGGAGCGAGCATCTCCCACCACCAGGGGAGGAGTACCAAATGAGGAAAGTACGTACAGGCTTACTTGTGCTTACTTACTAATCTGTAGTGAACAGTCTCACATGAGTTTTACCACAAGAGGCTTTGACTCTGTAGGAAGATGCTGTGGGGTTGGGAAAGAGACAGATGCCAGCCAGAGCTAGAAGCAGAATCTTTGACATGGTGAAAAAATGTGATATTGTTCACTACACATCACTAGATTGGTAAGTAAGCACAAGTAAGCCCATGCTTACCTTGCTTATTGAGTATCTGACACTGCCCACCACCTTCTTACCTGACCCAGCCTCCCTGATGGCTCAACAAACCCTTTACCTCTTTCTTAATATGTGTCATTTCTTCTGGCACTGTGGGTTAATGCACTAGACTGTAAAGTCAGTTTGAATTACAAGGTCGGAGGTTCAAGCTCACCAGCTGCTCCTTGAAAACCCTATACAGGGTCGCTATGGGTTGGAAGTGACTTGACAGCACTTAACAACAAGTTCTTTGCAAGGTTTATATGCCACCTCCCCAGAGACGGACCCTTCCCGACCATCCCCATCTCAGCCAGTCTCCTGTTCTCATGTCACGTGTTCCTGTTTCCTTTGCTTCAAAGTTCTAAATGCCTGACGTGGTACTTCTCATGATTCACTGTTGGATTGTCTCTACTGCTTGAATATAAAATCTATGAGGGTGGAGACCTCCCCTGGACTACTGCAGTCTCCTCCTTCCTGGTCTCCCTGTTCCCCACCTCAACCCCAATTCACACACAGCCCATTCTAGATGTACACACACAGATCCTGCTGGAATATCAGTTAGGTCATGCCCCTTCTCTGTTAGAACCCTTCATGGCTGCTGGCTACAAAGGCCACCTGCCTGGACCTGAAACATGCCCCAGGGCCTTTTCCATCTCTCTGGAACATTCTTTCAACAGATAGCCACATGATTTGCTCTCAAATGTGACCTTGGTTCGAAGGTCACCTTCTCTGGGAGGCCTTCCGTGCCCATCCTTTTACATCGCTGCACAACCATCTCCTGTGCTGCCTTTATTCTTCTCTGTAGACTTAACCCCATCGGACACACTTTCTATTCTACTGTCTACCTACTGATTACTCTTCTCCCCTACTAGAATGTCAGCTCCACGAGGACAGGGTTTAAAAAAAAAAAATCTGTTCTATTCACTGCTCGCTCTCTGTGGCTTAGACAATGCATGAGAGAGGCTTAATACTGAATTTTTGAATACGCACAATGGCTTTATTGAGATATAGGTGGTACTGCTGGGCCATCGAGTTGTTCCTGTATAGGGTTTCTGAGGCTATAAACCTTCACAGGATTCGAACTGCTGGCTTTTCAGTTTTTGTTGACAGTAACCAAGATGTGACCACACAGAGACACAAAGTCAACACATGCCATCAACAAAAATGGCACCCATAGATTTGCTCCATGCATGGATGACACAAACCTTCAGTTTCTGAAAAACCACAGTATCTGCAAAGTGTAATAAAGTGACGCCCTCTGAAATGAGGTGTGCTTGCATACCAACAACCACTGAATTTCATTGCACATTTTGGAGTACTGGTATGGCACTGTGGGTTAATGCGTCAGACTGCAAGTCCGTTTGAACTGTGAGTTTGGCGGTTCAAGCTCACCAGCCACTCCTCAGAAACCCTATACAGGGTTGTTATGGGTTGGAAGTGACTCAATGGCACTTAACAGCAACATTGAGCAAATAGACATCAAGTCATTTAAATAGACACCATTTAAATAGACACCATTGCCATCAGGTCAATGCTGACTCATAGGCATCCTGGATAGGGTTTCCAAGGCTGTAAATCTTTACTGGAGCAGAAAGTCTCATCTTTCTCCTGAGGAGCAGCTGCTAAACACTGACTTTGAGGTTAGCAGTCCAGTGCTTATCCAACAGCACCACAAGGGCTTCTATAGTAGACTATAGTATATACCATGGTATGACACTGTGGGGTAAGCACTGGACTACTAACCCCAAGGTCGGTGATTCAAAACCATCAGTACTCCTTGGAAAACTATGCAAGGCTACTATAAGTCAGAACTGATAAGACACTTAACAACAACATATTGTGAACATAGCTTGTTTTCTGGAAAGGTTTTTGTTTTTTTTAAATTTTTTTGAGCAGGCACAGTGAACAGAGAACTGCTCAGTCCTTCTTGGCAGCCATATTCCTCATGGTGGCTAGAACATTGCTCAACTCCTCTTGCTTCTTCTTAGTGCGGATGTGTGTCCCCACCTGCAGGGCACAGAGGAATGGTCAGCTCAGCCTGGGTCCTCTGTCCACCCCCAGTGCCCCGCTCCTGTCGGTCCACCTACACTTTTATTGATGAACTTGAGTGCCTGCTTGTCCTTGGAGACCTTGAGCAGCAACACGGCCTTTCAGAGGGCACAAAGCCGGATCACGTCCCACACAAACTTGGTGTGCTTGGTGAGGTACCCATGGGGCCACTGTACCATGGCTTGCTCACCTTCTTGGTTACCTTGTGGCCCTTGTTGAGGCCAATGGACATAGGCTTCTATTCTTCAGTGACTACTGCAGTGGAAGCTGTGAACATAACTTTTATATCACTGGGAAAGCAAAAGAGTTCCTGTGTCTCTCTTTATTGCAATATTCACTTTGTTGCGTGGTCTGGAAGCCAGCCCACAATATCTCCCAGGCATGTCTGCAGTCATGGAGTTATGCAAACATCACTCCCAAAAGAAACCCCTTACTCATCCTCAGCCATTCCCTAAGCCCTCTTGCCCAGGCTCTGGAAAACATTCATTTACTTTCTATCTCCATCAAGTTGTGATTCTGGATATTTTATATAAATGGAATCATATAATATGTGGCCTTTTGTGAGTGGCGTCTTGCACAATGTTTGCAAGTTTCATCCATGTTGTAGTAAGTGTCAATACATCGTTCCTTTTTATGGCTGAATAGTATTCCATTGTATGGACACACCACATTGTGTTTATCCCTTCATCAGTTGAGGGACATTTGGATTGTTTCCATTAAAATAAAAAAATGTAAAAAACCCAAATCCACTACCATCGAGTAGATTCTGACTCATAGCAACCCTGTATAGGGTTTCTGAGGTCGTAAATCTTTACAGGTGCAGAAAGCCTCATCTTTCTCCTGAGTAGTGATTGCTGACCTTGTGGTTAGCAGCCCAGCACGTAACCCATTACACCACCAGAACCGACTCCACAACACTTAACAACAGCATCATTATAGCCTTAGATTGATAGTGGGAGCAAATGACAGATGGATTCTTAAATATCATTACCTGGTAAAATAAAACATGAGTGGGGTGACAAAAATACTAGCTTTCTGGTAAGTTCATGGTTTCTTTTGGTTAACAGTACAAGGGTATGGAAGTCTTAGGGCCAGAGACCAGGATATAACGTCAATGGTTCAGAGGTCAAACGCTGTTTTCCTGGCCCTGCTGTGTGTCTTACAAGAGGACTGGTAAATAAAAATGTTTAATGTAACACTTCTCAAGCTGGGCTATGTGTACTTTCAGCAGTGGTCTTCTTGAAGAAAGACTACATTTCCCAGCCTCGTGTAGCAACGAGTGTCACGTGACTAAGTTCTGCCCAATGGGATGGAAACAGAGGGAACTCTTTCCTTCTGCTGGCTGGAATGTGGACAAAATAGCTGGAACTCAAGCAAACCTGTTGGACTCTGAAGGGGAAACTTCTGGTTCTGGATGGTGGAGGAACCACAGGAAGTGCCTGGGGATCATGGAGATGCTACACTATATCCTAAATCTGTATGAGAAAGAAAGAAATCTGTGTTTACGTCACTGTTCGTTTGAGATGTCTGTCATTTCCAGTCAAATGCCAATGAATGTGCTTCCATGGCCCCCTCACACATGAGACAACTGACGTGAAGGTCTTTATCCTGGAGCATTATTTGTACTCAAAGATTTGAGAAAAATCAATTTCTCTGATTTTATATTTCCTAGTTAATTTGATCCATGAAACCCTCTGAGAAATATATTAAAAAGATGCACACATCATGGTGAAGAACAAATGTCTCAGAGACCTTTTTTTGCAGGTCTTGCTTTGAGCTGAGACTCCCCTTCTGCAAGGTCAGCTATGGGATCCAGTCTTCCATCTGCCCTGAGGAGAATCTTTGGTGGGGAAATGGAGCATACAGTTTCAGGAGGCAGAGAGGGTTGCGTTTAAACCCCACATCTACCACTGATCCGAGTCCCAATATGGCGTTGTGGGATAAAGCACTGGACTACAAGGCCAGTTTGGAAGATCGGCAGTTCAAACTCACTAGTTAATCTTTGGAAACCCTACAGAGGGTTGCTATGAGTCGAAAACGACTCCACAGCACTTAACAACAACTACTGATCAGCCATGTGAACTTGGATCAGTCACCTAACCTCTCTGACCCTCAGTCTCTTCCTCTGTAGAAATGGGAATAGTAACATACATCTGGAGAGCACTGCTGTTTGCTTCCCTCTCTTCTCTGACACTAACCTTGCCATTCTGAACACAAGCAAATCTCTCCATCTGAGTCACGTTCGGAGGCAGTTACACAAATAAAGATGGTTTAATAATTTCAGCATATTGCCACCGAGAACATTATATGAAAATAGAACTCTTTATTAAAAGAGCAAGGTGTCACAATCTCTGCTACTCATGAAACATTGTGTTTATAAAACGTGACATCAAAATCAATGACTTTGGGCAAGACATGGTTTTTGGGTCAAGAGAGTGGGCGGAGCTGAGCACCTCCAGCTCTCCCTTCGTACAGGGGACTCCTAAAGGTAGAAGATGACTCTGGGTAACTCAGAGACCAGGCAGAGTGAATGACTGACTCATATCCAGCCCCTTTTGCTCCCTCTGATTGTGTCCAGGGGAAAGTCTCCGGGTGGTACTGATGTGGCTTCCGTGCTGTGCTCACACTCTGCTGGTCTCACTTTGTAACAGCACAGATACGCTTGGGTTTGCAGGCTTGGTGGCACCTGCATGGAGCCCCCACCCCACCCCACCCAGCACATTTCTTTTTAACAGTCACTTTCTATTTTTGGCAGCGAGTGATACATGCTGCCCATTACTGGCAGCGATCAGAAGAAAAGTTCCGTTTGTAAACAAATTTACTTTAAAAAGTGAGTCTGTTTAAAGGAAACTATTTGATATATCAGAGTACAAAATATAGTAAATATTAATAATGAGGGTGATAAGGAAACATTTCATTAGGTCAACCTATGAGTGTTTCTAGCAGATGTCCAGCAATTCTGTGATTCTAAAGCAAGTTATGATGAAATACAATGATGTCCAGATACCTCCCCAATTAACCTATAATACTCATCTCTCCCTCTTCTCACCATTAAAAAAATCATGTCCATCCCATAGGACAGAGCAGAACAGCCCCTTAGGATTTCCAAGGCTGTAAATCTGTACGGATGCAGACGGCCACATCTTTCTCCCACAGTGCCTTCAAATCTTTTGGTTAGCAGCTCAGCACTTAAACACTGCACCACCAAGGCCTCTTCTTTTCTCCATGGCTTATATGAGAGAAGGGAGAAAGGGAAAGGGGAGGGAACAAAGGGGGCAGAGAGGGAGGCGGGCAGGCAGGAGGGAAGGGAGGAAAGAGAAAGAAAAGAAAATGAAAGACTGAAACAAGGACAGGTTTAAATCATTGTCTTCCAAACTGTGCTTCAATGTCTTTAGTACCAGCTGGAGCCACCTGGTGGGAGAACCACTTCTTTCTGGAGTAATTCCCAGGAGACTCCTCAACAGGGAACAAAGCCCTCTTTGAACACAGGTGAGAATCGCATTCAGGGAGAGCCCAGCCCTGATTTGAAAGGTGAAAGGTCATGAAGGATTCTTCCCACCTCGCCAGGACTGCAGCCAGGCAGAGATCTTCCTGCAGCTATTTCCCCAGCCTCTTCCTTCCTTCCGTTCTGAGCCAGGGATGAGGCAGCCGAGGGTTGCCATAGAAACTGGCTCTATCCTCCCACACGAAGCCGCCAGTCCTGATTTCCTGAGGCGTTAAAAAGCAGGCAGCAGCGGCAGCGGGGGTCACCCAGGCGTGAAGATGGGTTTCCCTGGGGATATCCCACCTCCTGCCAATCACCGTGTCTGTCTGGGAATCCTGAGGGCGCCTGGAGGCTGAGGGCCAGGGAAGCCCCCAAGCCCTGGTACTGCTCCCAGAAGAGACTGGCCCATGGGGCCTTCAGAGGTCTCAGTCCTTTCCTGTCAGCTAAAGCCAGAGGGAACTAGGTGTGTGTGTGTGTGTGTGTGTGCGCGTGTGTGTCTGAGTCCATCAGCTCTCCAGTGCCAAACTGAGCTACCCAACTGCCACCCTCTGGAGCCCAAGGAACAAAGATCTACCCTTCTAGCATTTGCTTCAGGGGTATAAGTCTATTCACCTGAGTTCTACCAGCTGTGTGACCGTGGGCAAGTTACTTCACCTCTCTGAGCTGGTCTCCTCATCTGTAAAGAAGAGTTCACTCTCCTCTTTGCAGAGATGCTTAAGAAGTAGAGATGCATCTAGAGGACATGCAATAAATAGGAACTAATATGAGGAATGGACTCCTGGTGTGGCACTGTAGGACCAACACTGGATTATGAACCACAAGGTCGGCAGTTCAAACCTACCAGCTGCTCCTCAGAAACCCTATGCAGGGTTACTAGGAGTCAGAACCGACTCAACAGCACAATATGAGAAATAATATTAACCATCACAACGAAGGTCTCCATATAATTTTTCTTTTTCATCTGCTCTTTTTCCTAAAGGTGAATGAAGATAAGGTAATTCTCATCACTGGGCACACCCAGAATGGGATGGACAATTGTTCTGAAGACTGGTTCCCATTTATGGATACCACTTCTCAGAACTAGAATGGAAACCTCAAAATCAAATGCCTTCCAGGGCTGGGAAGTACTCCAAATGGGGAAAAAGACCAAGTCAAAAGCTTGGGGAAGCAGAGAGCACGGGTCCAGTCAAAAGTGGGCAGCTGTTACTAAGGTCTGGCCAACAGAGGCTATTCGGATGTGAGCCCAGTGTAGCCAGATTTCCCAAGCTTTCAAGAGAATCTGAGCATTCTGAATCAACTTTTCCAGAGATGAAATGTCACGTATTATGCTTTTAATGTAGGTCAAATAAAGCATGGATTGAAGTCCTGGTATGATGCTGTAGAAAAAGCTCTGGGCTGCTAAACAGGACTGACTCAATGGCACTTAACAACAAAGCATGTGTGTGCGTTGGATCGTACTCACCTGTGGCGCTGCTAAGCTAAACATTGCAAAACCAACAACTCCTCCTTCCTTTACTAGACGGGTCTCAGCACCCCTGGTTAGTTTCTCCCAAATGTCTACCAGGGTTGTGTCCTCCTCAGTTGCCCTATCTGAGATTAAGCGCTGGAAAAACTCATCCCATGTTGAGCCCACATGAGCCTGGGTGTTTCATTGGTGGAATTTTCACCTTCCACGTGGACGACCCTGGTTCAATTCCCAGCTCATGAAACTCAAATGTAGCCACCAGTCACCTATCCACCTCTCCGTGAGTTGTTATGATGTGAGCAGGCTTCAGACTAAGACAGATTAGGAATAAAGACCTGGCAATGGACTGCTGAAAAATCGGCCACTCAGAACACTCTGCATCACAACAGTTCTATCCCATTGTTCATGCGGTCACCATGAGACAAGAACCAACTCGATAGCAGTTTACAACAACATCTGAACCAATTGTTCTGAGAATTCCCATGTTCTGTACCCAGGATATACCAGCCCCTGGAAAATCTTGTGTTTTCTCAATTCCCAGGCCACTCTGTGTCAGTGTGAATGGAGACATGAGGGCAGTGCCCAGGAAAGGAGGCATCCAAGGAGGCATGTATGCTAAGGGCACTCCTTTGGCTTTAGCTGATTTAATAATAATTTGGGGATTGAGTTGATGTCAAGGGACATCACGTTAGGTCCAGACTGGTGGTTTCTGGCCAGCATCTATTCTGATTGGCCGAGGCCCAGACCACACCACTTGTTAGGTACTTGGATGGTCACCCCTCGGGGAGATGGGGGCAGAGCAGTGAGGACTCTTTGTTCTGCTCTGTGGCCATCATAAGAAAAGAAGAGCAAGGTTTGCTGGGAGCAGAAAGAGCTTGACACTGAAAAGAAAAGAGCAGCAGATAATCCAGGACTTTCAATGTTTTCTCTTAATTCATTTTCTCTCAGTTCCTCTCTTCCTGCACACATCCTTCTAGCTAAAAAGCAGTACTGGAGGATGTTCACAGCTCTGCACCCAGGCGAAACTCAGTCACAGGAAATTGGGAGGGTAGGCAAGCCTGTTCTGGACTTCAGGGTCGAATTCGGTACCGGATGGGCACATCATGTTCCGGCTGCATCAGACCAAAGCCGTATCTGCTGAGGTCAAATTCAGGGATCTTCATCTCTGGGTTGGTCAGCTCCAGGTCAAAATGCAGCAACACCAGCCCCACAAATCTGCAGAGACATGGCACAGAGGCATCAAGGGAAGGGATAGAAATAGGACAGGTAAGTACACTGTCTTCCAGAGTTCGGCCCCAACCTGCACTCTGGGGAAAGGAGGAAAGTGAGAAAGGGAAGGTGTTTACCACTGAACAACTATCCATGCCCTCTCCTACTCCCTGTCACTAGTTCTGAATGCTGAATTCTGAGCAGAAGTAACTTGTGTCAGTTCCAGGCCATTATGACCTAGTGTGTGACTCTCAGCGGACCCTGAATTGCAATCAATGATTAACCCAAAGGCTGGCGGTTCAAACCTACCCAGCAGCACCATGGAAAAAAGGCCTGGTGATCTGCTTTTTTTTTTTTTTTTAAATAAGGTTTTTATTATGGATTGACTGAAAGTTGACAGGGCAGATCATCAGTTTCACATTCAACAAATGAAACCTTGTTTCATTACAATGATTATAATCCCCTCCATGTACCATCAGTTAATAGTATTTCTCTCTATTCACTTTAGCTTTTTTTTTTTTTTTTAAACACTCAGACATATATAATAATTTACACAACCAAAGGACGCATTCTGCAAGTCTACCTACTGGCTGCCAGCTCTTAGTCCCTCTCTTCCCATGAATCTAGAGTCCTCAGCTTTACCCTCTCTCCATGTCCCCATCTCTGCCTTCATGTCTCCATGTCCTCATCTCTGGTATCGCTGCTTCCCTGGATAAGGTCTCTCATTCTACTTGTGCTCTTCTCCCTTGACGGTCCTCGGGTCCTTAGTTTCTGGACTGTAAGATTAACTACTCCCCCACTTTTGTTACAAGACTTCTACCTTTACAATTAGGACAGTTGCAATTAGTCATGATAACAATTACTCACTGTTGAATCATAAGAATCTTATCCCCATCTCTTTTAACCAGACCCATCTAGACAAGATGAAAACTATTCAGTGGGACTCTTTCTTCCACCACACACTATTAAACTAAACTCCCCCTTGAAACCTACAAGCCAGTCACTTCGTGCCTTTATTGCCCCCTCATTTTAGGTAGCCAATGTCTAAGTTGCCCATCCCTATCTGCCCTATGTGCAGAGGGGATA
>NW_006408541.1:13439158-13440221 GCF_000296735.1 Chrysochloris asiatica | reverse complement strand
AACAACAACAACAACAACAACAACAACAACATAATGTATGCATCCCAATCATGGTTCCTTTTCTGCTTCCATAACCCCGCCTGCAACAGGGATGAACTGTTCTGCATCGATCATAATTTTATGTCAAATTTCCTTTGTGTTCTACGTCTGCAATTAGAAAATGAACTCTAGTAGCATTATGGGTTACGAGCTGGGCTGCTAACTGCAAGGTCAGCAGTTCGAATCTGCCAGCTGCTCCATAGGAGACGGATGAGGCTTTCTGTTCCCGTAAAGATTTACAGTCTTGGAAACCCTATGAGTGGGAGCCAGCTCGACATCACATACCCACCACCCCCACAATTAGCAACATGGCCATGTTTCCTTTGGGTACCAATATGGCTTCATGCTAATGGTTTTCCTCATCTGGATGGTCTGTCTATGTCTTGTCTTTATTCTGTTTAAGACTTAACAAAGGTGTCTCTCTAAAATATGTGTGAATTGGGGTCCTTCCCCGCCAGAACAGTACTGTGGCCATGTACAAAAATGATCCTCTCCTAGGAGGTGCATGTTACACTAATTAGGTTACAGAGTCATATATCTCTATATTCCATAGGGTTCAGAAAAATCATCAGAGGAAGAGAGAGACAGCAAATACAGCAAAATATCAACAACTGCTGAAACAAAGCAAAGTGTATCAGAGTTCTTGGAACTATTCACACACGTTTTCTATAACCTTGACATTTTTCCAAATTAAAATTAAAAAATATATTATTAAAGGAATGATCCTATCCCTGATGCTGTTTGACAGTGAAGAAGTCATGAAACTGAGTGTGTACACACATATTCACACCCGCACACACTTACAGATGCACACCTACATGTATGAGCACACACACAAATGTGTACACAACCACATATGTACATGTACACAGCCAGGTACACTCAAAATGCAAGCCTGCACACCTGTGCACACATACACAAACCTGCATTCACACACACACAAAACACCCAGACACACAAACATGTATGCACACTGGTAAACATGCCTGATCTCACACACATATCCTTGTGCACACCCTCCCCC
>NW_006408541.1:13434008-13439058 GCF_000296735.1 Chrysochloris asiatica | reverse complement strand
TCAGCTCTAGCCCTCTATGGCTATGTCCTTGTCCAAGGCTCAGAGGCCGTCCACGGTAGCCTCTCCTCTAAGCCCTACCAGAGCCCTTTATTCTTAGAAGAGGTAGGTATGTGACAATCAGATGGACAGGCGCCTCCCTCCCCAGCCCCCCTGTGTCCCTTCTGCTCACTGTTTGATGCTATTGATGGCATAGCTCTTCCCAAGACACAGGTTGTGCCCCGCACCCCACGGCATGTTGTAATTCTTCAGCCGCTTCCCATCTTTATAAAAGTCTTTCTTCTCAGTTCCGTCAGGGTTGAGGAATCGGTCGTATTTAAACTCCTGAAACAGGAAGAAGGTCTCTTTCTGACACTTGCTCCCAACACATATAAAATATACACCCACAGAAAAATTTATGAGGATATCCATTACAGTCTTGTTTAGAAGAGGGAACAACTAGAAATTATGTAAATGCTAGTTGATAGAGGCTTGGTTTAAAAATGATAGCAGTTATTTCAAAGGATGAGATTAGTCTTAGACTGGTTGTTGAGTGGGGGGAAAAAAAAAAAAGCAAGCTCCTATACACACACCTATCTGTTTATGTGTCTGTGAATTATATTGTTGTTGTTAAGTGCCGTTGAGTCCGTTTCGACCCATAGCGACCCTGAATAGGGTTTCCGAGGCTGTAAATCTTTACAGGAGCAGATCGCCTCATCTTTCTCCCGCGGAGCAGCTGGTAGTTTCGAACTGCTGACCTTCCGGTTCGCAGCCCGATTCGTAACCACTACGTTACCAGAGCTCCTTTAGACATTTGTAAAGGCATTTAAAAGAGGTATCCCAAACCTCTGTAAAAATATTGGAACTAGAAAGGGAGAGAATTTATCTTTTTTACTTTCTAAAAGTTTTTATTGTTGATTGCTGCTATCTAGTATCTCCAAACTCAGAGAAACCCCATATGTATAATAGAATGAAACACTGCCCAGTCTTGCAACATCCTCCTTGTTGCAGCCATACATTAATATATTTGTGTATATTATACAAAAACTATACATTTCTCCTTTATGACAAATACATGTTACTTTTGATATTTAAATTATTTTTGTAATTTAAAAAAAAATTTTTTTTTCAAAAAGAGAATGCCAATTTCCTTTGGTTATACTGACAGGGTTTGGTATGAAGTAGGTGCTAAAAAAGAAGATGGAAAGAAGGATAGACAAATGAGCCAGTGGATAGAAAAATGCACGGAAGAGTGGGTGGGTGGGTGGATGGATGGATGTATAAGTGGGTGGGTGGATGGTGGGTGGGTAGATGAGTAGATGGGTGAGTGAATGGATGGATGGATGGGTAGGTGGGTAGACTGATGGATAGATAAGTGGGCGGGTAGATGGTGAGTGGATGAGTAGATGGATGCAGAGGTGGGTGGGTGGGTAGATGAATAGATGGGTAGATAGATGAGTGGGTGAGTAGATGAGTGCATGGGTGAGGGTATAGCACAGCGCCTAGCACATAGTAAGCATCCAAATACATTAACAGTTGGGAAAGGTTGTCCCATCTTGAAGTCCAGGGAGAGGTAGTGGTAAGAAAGTCAGGTGATATCATTCTGAAAACAAGAAGATTGCTCAGTAAGAACATTCACAGCTATCTCTTACAGAGTGTTCAGTGTGTCACGCACTGGGAAGGCTTTTTATTATATAATCTCACTGAATGTTCATGACAACTCTGTGAGGCAGAGGCTACCACAATGGTCACTTCACAGGTCAGGAAACAGAGACTCAGAGACGTGAAGCAACCTGTCACACATGGAAACAAAGGGCAGAGACAGTGCCCTGACACTTACCTCTGGGTCTGTGTAGATTTCTGGGTCCTTTTGGGGACTCAGGAAGGGGAAGAGGAGGAGACGGTCACCACGTCGAAGGGAGAATTCCCGCCCATCTGCCATGGGCATGGCCATATCCACCACAACCTCCCGTGTGATGAAGGGTGCAGCCGTGAGCCGGAGGCTTTCACTCAGCACACTGTCTGCGTGGGTAAGAGGGCAAGGAAGGGTCAGCAGGCTGTTCTATTACCCACTGAAATGCCACCCCCAGGTCTCATTTTACATAGGGGAGGTAAGGAGACTCTGAGAGGGTATGTGACTTGCCCATGACCACGCAGCAAAATTGAAAAAAGCCAAATGATATGAGATCAGATCTTGGGATCAGAACTAGATATCCTTTCATGTCCAATGTCTCTGACATGGACATGAGACTGTGGATACTATGGCCCATCAGAGACCTTGGACATGAGAGGAGATTTTAGTTCTGATCCCAAGAGAAGTTGTGAGGGAAGGTAAGAGCCAGGGAAATATCTAAGAGGGCTTAGGAGAAGAATGAAGGCCACCAGTATTGATTGTTTCTCCTTGTCCACCATATAGCCCCCATTCCTCAGGAAGCAACAGCATTTTCCTGGAAGGACCACCCTGTCTAATTCTCTAGGGTTTGATCTCTGTTAATTCCATTCTCAACTCCTGTGATTGAGCTGGGATTGGCTAATCAGAGCACCCCAATACTCTGGGCCCCATGACTGGTTCAAGATGAGCATCAGAGTTAAACAGAGTCAGGGAGACACACTGCTGGGACTTTGAGTAGAAGAGTTGCAAGAGCTGCAAGAAAGACACACACCCTCACAGAGCTGAGAGCTTGAAGCCACCGGCAGCCATCTTGGCAGCGTAACCACTGGAGCCAACACAGTGGAAAACGAGGCTGAGAGACAGAGACAGAGTGAGTCCTGGGGGACTCGTCTGTGCCTGAAGTCACATACCGCTGGGGGTTTTGTTACATGCCCCAAATAAAGTCACTTGTCTGCTTAAGCCGCTTGTAGTTAGGTTTTCTGTCACTTAGAATCAAAATGTCTCCCTGAAATCATGAGTCATGGAGAAATCATGTCTAAGAAGATAGGAGGCCCAGGTCACAGGATATGGTTGGACCTTGGAGGATGGGAGTTGTGTTGGGTAGGCTATGGGGCTGGGGCCATGAGGACACAGTCTCCGGTCATCTCACCAAGCATAGGCATGCTGTCTAAAACCTTCTGTGGGAGAATAGCCATCTCTGAGACAGGCGGCTCTGCCTTCCAGAGGGTGCGCTCCAGCTCTTCACGGACAGCAGACATGGCCTTGGGATGCTTGAGGAGAAAGAGAAGGAGCCAGAAGGTGGCAGGACCCGCATTTCCCTGAAATGAGAAGGAACCCCTGTTACACTATGAAAAGGCCAGCCTTGGAAAGTGAATTGCCTGGTCTCCATCAAGAACACAGGTCTGGCCAAGGGGATCAGAAGGCCTGAGTTCCCATGCTGGCCAAGCATCTAGAGGTGACCCATGCCTACTCTCATCCTCCGGACATGGCCAAAATCTGTTTTAGGTCCCGTCCTCAGCTCTGAACTCCCAACTTCCCCCAAATCTGTTCCTTCACAGTCTTCCGTATCTCTGCCAATGGCAGCTTCATCATTCCCCTGACTGGGAGTCCTCCTTGATGAGACCCTCTCCCAATGTCTCAGCCCCCCGCAAATCCTGTTGGCTCTACCTTGAAATATGTCTAGAACCCAACTACCTCACCCCCCTTTCCAGCCGCCATTCTCTCGTGTCCGGTCTCCTGCTTCCACTCTCCCCCCACACAAGTCTGTTCTCAGCTGTGGATCCAGCATGCTGATGAAACACAGACCCTGTCCCTCATCAACCTCCGCCTGCAGGGACACTTAATGGATCGAAGAGACAACTACAAATAAGGCACGAGTCGATGGGCGAGGGATTACTCTGAAAGTCATTCTGTACAACTGTCACTGCCGATGTGAGGCCGAAAAGGAGGGGACTCGGAGGCTGGGTGAAGGCAGGACCGGGCCAGTTGTTTTGCGGCATTCTTGACTCCTCCTTCTCACCCTAGTATCTAGTCCATACCAAACCCCTCAGCTCTGCCTCCCTGATGCATCCAGAATATGTCCGTGTCTCACAACTCCAATGGTCACCACCTGGTCCTGTCATGACCACCATCATCTGGGGGCCTCCCCACCTCTGCCCTAGCTTCCCTTAGCCAGAGGGATGCTGTCAAAACCAAAGTCAGATTGTCCCTCCTCTGCTCCTGACACCTTCAGGTTTGCTACTTCCCCATGGCCTCCTTTTACGCTCAGACTCCCCTCAATCACTGCTTCAGCGGCACCTGGCTCCTGTTTCCTAAATGCCTGGCATGATTGAACCCAGGACCTTTGCACAGGGCACTGTCCCAGCCTGAAGTTCTCTGTCTCTGATTATTCCTCAAATCCCTGCACCTAGCTCTTTCTGTCATCCAGGACCTCAGCTCAAGAATTCCCTCCTCAGAGTGGCCTTCTTCACCACCCTGGGCCTCTCTCGCCATGACCCTGTTTTATATCTGCATACCCGATTCTAAAATCACTGTCTGTCTTTCCTTGACTGTCCTATTCCCAACTAAAATGTAAGCAACCTTAGAGCAGGGTCATTGTGCTCTGTGCAAAGTACTTGGTGAAACTTTTAAACAATTCTCTAAAATAACTAGGCTGTCCACTTAAAAAATGCCAGGGTCATGAAAAACAAAGGCCCAGAAACTTCCAGATTAAAGGAAACTAGGGAGGCAGGATCCATCACTCATCTGTCAGTATGTCGCACTGTGGTGGCCTGTGGGTTGCTGGGATACTGGAAGCTATGCCACAGGTATTTTGAATGCCAACAGGATCGCCCATGGTGAACAGGTTTCAGCTGAGCTTCCAGACTAAGACAGACTAGGAGGAAGGAGGGGCAGGCTACTTCTGAATGTTTGTTGTTGTTAAGGGCCATCGAGTCGGTACAGGCTCATAGCAACCCTATGCACAACAGAGTGGAACACTGCCCGGTCCTGGGCCAACTTCACAATTGTTGCCACACTTGAGCCCGTTGATGCCAATCCAAATTGCTAGGGGTCTTCCTTTTTTTCTCTGACCCTCCACCTTACCAAACATGATATCCTTCTACAGTGACTGCTCCCTCCTGACAATATGTCCGAAGTATGAGAGATGAAGTCTAGCCATCCTGGTCTCCAAGGAGCACTCTG
>NW_006408541.1:13432429-13433353 GCF_000296735.1 Chrysochloris asiatica | reverse complement strand
CAGGAGAGGACAGGAACCAACGTGATGGCACCTAACAGCATGGTCATGAGACCATGACCATGTGTCTGGGTGAGATGTTCTGAATTTGATCATTGTTCTGTTGGAACTTAAATTCTAAGCACTTGTTTTATGGAACTCTCCTGGTGTGGTGCTGGAGGATCAGCACTGGACTGCGAACCACAAGATTGGCAGTTGAAACCCACTAGCTGCTCCTTGGAAACCCTATATAGGGTCACTATGAGTCACAACATAGTGGTTACGAATCAGGCTGTGAACCGTAAGGTCAGCAGTTTGAAACTACCAGCTGTTCCACGGGAGAAAGATGAGGCTTTCTGCTCCCGTAAAGATTTACAGCCTCAGAAATCCTATACAGGGTCTCTATGAGTCAGAACCAACTCCATGGCACACAGCCAGCCACCATGAGTCACAACAAGCTTTACAGTGGGAGCCCAGCCAATTTTGAGTCTTAACATAAATTCAGCCTCCATTGAGTTTTTTCTTTCATGTTGTGGCGCTGTGAGTTAATGCACTGGACTGCAAGGTCAGCAGTTTAAGCTCACCAGTTGCTCCTTGGAAACGCTATACAGGGTCACTATGAGTCAGTACTAACTCGACAACAACTTACAATATAAAAAGTTAACAATAACAACAACAACTTACAATATAAAAAGCTTTACCCCCAGGCAGAGTGTGTTTGAAAGTGGATCATTATGACTTCCTATCACCCCAGGGAGGAGTAGTCTCTATCTCAAGGACTTACCTGGAGTATCTTTAATGGAAATAGGGCTACTGACCAGATCCAAGTGAGTCATACCCTGGCCAAGGTGGCTGGAGGGGTTCAGAATCTATTCTGTTAGCTTTTCTAACCTTGAAGAGCAAAGATTTCAGCTTGAGGACTAAGGTGCGCCTGACCCAAGCCATGGT
>NW_006408541.1:13380248-13430136 GCF_000296735.1 Chrysochloris asiatica | reverse complement strand
GGGGAGGCGGGGGCCTTGTTTATTTTACCCACCAGTGTCCCCAATACCTGGTCTGTACTAGGTGCTCAACAAATATTTGTTAACTCAGTGGTGTTTCTTCCCATAGCAGGGGAAGAAACACAAAACAGTAGCAGCACCCTCCCTTCCTAGCGTCTGATGTCTTAGCAATACCAGCTCATGTGCACGCAGGCTGGCTCCTCACAACATCACTCAAGCAGAGAACAGAAAGCACCTACCCAGCCAGGGCAGGGATGGATGAGCTGGGGTGGCAAACTCTAATGCCTCCAGGGTAGGCAGATGAATTCGACTGGAGAGCAGGGCCAGGACGAGGCTACTGCACGCCACTGCCAGGGCCGCTCCCCAGGGGGAGCCAGAGAACTGAGCTTTGCAAAGAAGCAGAACCTTCTGATGATTTTTAACGTTAGAATCTAAGAAATGTTGACGTACTTTGCAGGTCAGCGCTGGCCCATGGATCACCCGTCCACAACCGTCATGAAATAAATGATATGCTTGTGCTCTGGTTCAGGTGACAGAAAAATGAGGGTCTGCAGAGGCAGAGATGGCCCACAGAGGATAAAGCAAAAGGCTGAAGGCTGTGTGCAGAAGGATACCATTTAACATTGTCTTAAGCTCTAAGACAATGGTATACACATGCATATGGATATGTGTGTGTGTTTGAATCCATCCAGTGGCACCTCAGAAGAATGGTCTGGTAATCTGTTAGGAAAAAAATCAGCCATTGGAAACCTTGTGGATTAAAGTCTACTGGGACATACATGGGTCACCATGAGTTGAAGTGAATTCAAGGGCAGTTAGATTTTTCAGTATTACGAGTGGTTAGGAAAAAACCAAGTGCCTGTAACAGTGTGTGGCATGCTTTTTTTTTTCAGGGTGGGGAGGGGAGGAAAGAAATAAGAATATTGTCATATCCATTTGCATTTGTATAAAGGAACTCTGGAAGGATCCACATGAAATGAATAAATTGTGGGGGTGGGAACTGGCCAGAAAGGGGGGGAGGGTGACGAAAAAGAGAGGGAGATTTTCCACTGTTACTATTTTTATTCTTTCAGTGTTTGAACCAGCCCTAGTGTAACAACTCATGCTGTGAGTCAGAACAGCCAGCCCCTGTGACTGGTAACGCAGCCAGTTCAAATCCCAGACCTTCCATGCTCTAGGACTCCTGTCAAGACCCTGTCCAATTCTGAGCCTCCTCATCTCTAAAACCAAGGTGCTAGGCTTAGGTATTTTGACATTTTTCCTTGGAACCCCCTCCAGATCCCTGGAGAATCTGAGAATCTGGGGGTACATCCAGTGAGGTCCCCTGTGGGGACATGTCTTCAAAGTCTTGTGTTTTACTTTGGAATTCATTAAATCTGTGCACTATTGTTGTTGTTAGGTACCACGAGTGACTCATAGTGTTTCTGTGGCTCTAAATGTTTAGGGATCAGAAAGCCTCTTTCTCCTGAGGAGCAGCTTGTGGGTTTCAACTGCCAACATAATGATTAGCAGTCCAGTGTTTATCCTATAGCTCCACAAACACCCCTGCAGACTTTTGCATTAGATCCTGTGATCCTTTAAGAGAATGCCTTTCTCCAATAAAGCAGCATTCAATTAAGACACAAGGAGCTATGATAGCGTAGTGGTTACGAGTCAGGCTGCTAGCCTCAAGGTCAGCAGTTCGAAATTACCAACCAATCCATGGGAGAAAGATAAGGCTTTCTGCTGCCATAAAGATTTACAGCCTTGGAAACCCTATGCAGGGTTGCTAAGAGTCAGAACTGACTCCACAACACACCACCACCACCAAGTAAGACACACACACTCCAAAGCTAGTAAAATAAATTTCCCAGAAGGAAGCTTATCTTAGGGTGCTACATAATTATCCAACACCCCAATACCCTCTTGATGTCGAAGGGTCCCCAGAGGGTTAACTTTCATTTAAACTATGTTTATATTTGAAGAAGTGGAGGAGCAGGCGTACATGCGCATGACAAAAAAATTAAAACACTAGAAAGTGAACTATTTATATGGGATCAAATTGACCTCTGCAACTCTAAAGGTTAGCAATGCTTACTGGGCAGTGAGTTTATGTGAGTCAGGGAGGGACAACTCGGGAGAAGAGGTGAGATGAGAACACAATTTGAAGACTAGGATTGGTATCACTGGATTGTGCATGTAGAGACCGTTGCACCAACGTGTGTTCTGCTGAGTATACTCTCAGCTATAGTCATAAATTATTAAGGAAGGAAAAAGTAAAAAACTCAATGGGTATACTGCAAAAAGTCCCATCTCAACCTTCCTAGAGACAAAGAGAACAAGATATACATGTCCCACATTAAAAAAAACTCCACCAATAATAACATATTATACCAACTGGTCCGCACCTGGCTTTTTTTTTTTCTTAATGGTGGATTTCATCTTATAGTACATCCCGTTTTATTTTACAGTTGCTATGGTTTCCTTTATATGAATGCATAATTTATTTAATCAGCTCCTATGGTAGACATTTGGAGTCCTGGTATAGCGCTACAGGATAGCGCACAAGACCACAAGGTCGGTTTGAACTGCAAAATCGGCCATTCAAACTCACCAACCACTACTTGGAAACCCTACACGGGGTCGCTACGAGTTGGAACCAACTCAAGGGCATTTAACAACACAATATGGTACATATTTAAGCTGCTTCTGGTATTTGCTATTTTCATCAATGTGACAATGAACATCTTCCCGTTATGGACATGTGTGAGCACTTCTGTAGAATAAAGTTTAGAAGTGGAAGTATAGGATTAAATAGATGTGTGTTACAACTAGATCTTCAAGTCCCTTTACCCACTCCTCCAGGACCAAGTTTCTGATAAGAAATCTTCCTCAATAGTGCCACCTGCTGCCCATTCTATGAAAAGCAGCCTTCTTATATCCAGCCCAGGGCTGCTTCCTTCTTAATCCTTGGCTGCAACTACCCAGACTCCCCCGGGGCATTGATATGAGGGACCAGACAATGGAGAAACTCAATCCTTCTTGCCGAAGCAATCGGTGCAGGGATGTTTATTGACCGCCTACTATACTGTTCCGAGGGAGAAAGATGAGGCTTTCTGCTCCCGTAAAGATTTACATCCTCAGAAACCCTGTATAGGGTCGCTATGAATCGGAACTGACTCCATGGCACATAACAACAACAACAACCGCCTACCAGCTTTGTGTCTACAAATAACTTCATCTTCCAGAGACTGTTTCTTCATCTGCAAAATGGGGATAATAATACCACCCTTCCAGCACAGATGGCAGGATTCAGTACAATAATAAGATGATTTGTTGTTATTGGCTGCCATCGATTTGGCAACCCCACACACAATAGGCCTCGTCCCGTGTTGTCCCCATGACCCATGATCTGTAGGGTTTTCACCGAATGATTTTCGGAAGTCGATCACCAGGCCTTTATTCCTACCCCATTTTAGTCTGGAAGCTCCATGGAAACCTGCCTCCAATGACAGACAGGTGGAGGCAATGCGTGGAAATCAAACCCAGGTCTCCCATGTGGAAGCTGAGAATTCTACCATTGAACCAACATGCCCTCAAAAGATGATAAGGAGCTCTTCCTGTAAGCGGCCTGAGGTAATCTCACAAAATAGTTCGCTACTCATTTGACCCAGAAACCCCCACAAAATCATGCAAATCCAGAGGTTCAAATCTCCGGGTCCATTTTAAGAACACCCGTGAGACTGCCCAGGCCATCAAGGGTATGCATATCCGGAAAGCCACCAAGTATCTAAAAGATGTCACTTTGCAGAAGCAATGTGTACCATTCCGACGTTACAATGGTGGCATTGGTAGGTGTGCCCAGGCCAAACAGTGGAGTTGGACACAGGGTCGGCGGCCCAAAAAGAGCGCTGAATTTTTGCTGCACATGCTTAAAAATGCAGAGAGCAATGCTGAACTTAAGGGTTTAGATGTGGATTCTCTGGTCATTGAGCATACCCAGGTCAACAAAGCTCCCAAGATGCGCCGCCGAACTTACAGAGCTCATGGTCGGATCAACCCCTACATGAGCTCCTCCTGCCATATTGAGATGATCCTCACTGAAAAGGAACAAATTGTTCCTAAACCAGAAGAGGACGTTGCCCAGAAGAAAAAGATATCTCAGAAGAAACTGAAGAAACAAAAACTATGGCTTGGGAGTAAATTAAACTTAAAATAAAATGCACATAAAAGTAAAAAAATGATGATAAGGAACACGAATAAGCAATTCACAGACAGGAAATGCAAAGATCTGATGGGACCCAAGAGATGTCTTAGCACAGCCATCAGGGAAGAACTGTTCTACAGCCGAACGCCCTTCCCACCTTCCCATCAGATTGGCCAAGATTTTGAAGATTAATAACCACATGCTGACAAGGTTGTGGGGAAATGTTAATGAAAACAATGAGTTACCCACCTCTGCCCATCAGATTGGCAAACAAGTGGGAAGATTACTAACATCTGGTAGGAAATGAACAGATTCCGGCTTTATGGTTATGTTGGTCAGGAATCAAACCCAGGTCTCCTTCATAGAAGGCAAGAATTCTACCATGGAAACATCACTGGCCCCATGTAAAGTATACCTTCTTTTTCCCTGAGTGAAAAAAGTAAGACAATAAACACACACACACACAAACATACGTGTGTGTATAGATGTTTGTTTAGAGAAAGCTTTGCCAAAATATACTGTTGGTGTGTATTGTGAAGTGGGTTCCAGCTCAGAGTGACCCTGTACAGGGTTTCCAAGACTGGCTTGTGGGTTTGAACTGCCAGCCTTGTGGTTATCATTCCAGTGCTTATCCCATAGTGCCACACCAGGACCTCACCAGATTATACTCCAAGTTTATAATTGTAGTTACCTCTGTGGAGAAATGAGGAGGTTTAGGAGGGAGGCTAGCACTGTACATAGACCAACAGAACAATGGAACACTGAATGGTTTAAAATCAGGAAAGGTGTGTGTCAGAATTGTATTCTTTCACCATACTTATTCAACCTGCGGCACTTAACAACAACAACAACAATGCTGAGCAAATAATCCGAAATACTGGATTATATGAAAAAGAACAAAGCATCAAGATTGGAAGATGACTCATTAACAACATGTGATATGCCAATGATACAACCTTGCTTGTTGAAAGTAAAGAGGACTTGAAATGCTTACTGGTAAAGATCAAAGACCACAACCTTTGGTATGGGTTGCATCTCAATATAAATCAAACAAAAATCCTCACCACTGGACCAATAAACAACATCCATATAAATGGAGAAAAGATTGAAGTTGTCAAAGATTTCATTTTGTTCAGATCAACCATCAGCATGCAGCAGTCAAGAAACGAAACAACGCATTGCATCAGGCAAATCTGTTGCACAAAACCTCTTAAAAGTGTTTAAGAGCAAAGGTGTCAGTCTGAGGACTAAGGTGTGCCTGACCCAAACCATGGTATTTTCACATATGCATGTGAAAGATGGGCAGTGAATAAGGAAGACAACTTATTAACAACCTGCAATATGCAGATGATACAACCTTGCTTGCTGAAAGCAAAGAGGACTTAAAATACTTACTGATGAAGATCAAAGAACTAATGCATTTGAGTTATGGTTTTAAAGGAGAATATTAAAAGTACCACGGACTGCCAGCAGAAATCTGTGTTGGAAAAAGTATAACTAGTATGTTCCTGGGAAGCCAGGATGCCCAGACTTTGTCTCTCATACTTCAGACATATTATCAGGAGGGACCAGTCCCTGGAGAAGGACATTAAAGTGGAGGATCCGGTGAAAAAGAGGTAGACCCCAAGGAGATGGATTGGCACAGTGGCAGCAGCAATGGGCTCAAGCGTAAGGATTGTGTGGACAGTGCAGGACCAGGCAGTGTTTGGTTCTCTTGTGCATAAGGTCACTATGAGTCGGTACTGACTCGATGGCACTTAATAACAACAGACCCTGCAAAAGAATTTTATAATTCTCATGACATTATTCTAAATGATTTTCTTTTTAAATAATGAGCGTAAGCTATTTGTAAAAACCTTTTAAAACAACTAAAATATCAAAACAAGAAAAGGAACACACAGAGATTCCCAGGCAGATGGACTGAGCCAGAATTTCCAAGGCCTCCCTTTCTGGTATGTGCCCATGTGCCTCCAGTGAGGGACTACACCTTCCTATGTTACCCCTAGATCTTCCCATTCCCCTGCCACCCCCCACTGCCCTCATGATGCTCACCCACTGAAAGGGACCCTCGTGCCAGTTTAGGGAGCAGCAGGTCAAGCTGGCGGAAGGTGCGGAAGACGTCAGCAGAGTGGGCGCGGTCCTGGGCCTGGCTCTGGTGAGTACGTGGTACTGTCTCAACTCCGTACTGGGTCAGGTAGCCAGCTCTGGGGGCAGCAAGAGATGGGTGGGTGGATACTCCTGGCCAAATTTTTCTTCATTCCTGCACCTCACATTTAATGAGCACCTACTGTATGCCAACACCCTGGGGGTATAGTGGTTACATCCTCAATTGCTAACTGAAAGATTGACAGTTTGAACCCACCAGCTGCTCTAACTGGAAACAGAGTGGCAGCTTACTTCTGTGAAGAGTTACAGTCCTGGAAAACTCACAGCGGAGTTCTAGTCTGTCCTTTAGGGTTGGTAGGAGTCATAACTGACTTGTCAGTAGAGGGTTTACCATGTTCCAGGTAATCAACCAGTCTTGGCTTCCATACTCCCAGGGATGGGGAGCTCACTACTTGTACACCACATTAAGAGGAGGCAACACTTCTTCAGAGCAGTCTAACGCTTTTAGGAGTCTAACTACGGGTCTTACTAGAGCCTCTACATCAGGTATGCTCTGGGTATAGGGGAGACAGCGGTGAATAAAACAAACAGAACCCCTGCTCTCACGGAGTTGGCGCTCCAGTGCCATGAGACAGACAGTAGAGAAGTGAGTAGAACGTGGAAAACGTCAGATGGTGCTCAGCATCATGGAGAGACATAATGCTGGGAAGCAGATGGGGGTGGGGTGCTCACATTGAAGAAGAAACCTAAAGGATGAGGAACAAATCTGGGAGGAGCAGAGGGAGGAGACAAGGCTGAGAGAAGAGCAAGTGCAAACAGCCTGTCAGGGGACAGAAATGTAGTGGGGAGAGAGCTGCCGGGGTTGTCCACCAGGGGGCAGAGCTGGCTGGTGCAGGAGCAGAGCTTGCGGGTCTGGGGGTTGGCAGCGCCAGTCACACACAGCAGGGAGGCTGGCTGCCGCAGAAATCTGGGAGGTCTGAGCAGGAGGGACAGGTGTGGTCAAGTCTGGAGAAGGGAGGAGGCACGGGAGCCCGTCTGTGCCCTGGGTCAGACGCACACACCCAGACAGTCACACACACTCAGACCCAGACACACCCACTCACACTCACACACATCACACACACCGCCTCCTCCCTCAGGAATGCTCTCAGCCCAGCTTCCTCTGCTCCCGGAGTGCTGCCCAGCAGGCTCACTGGCTGCAGTCGGGATAGGAAAGTGGCAGGTTTTCACTTTTTCCATGTAGAGGGAGGGGCTGAGCTTCTCACAACACCCTTAAGTCCCTACAACACACACACACACACACACACACACACACACACACACGCCCTCCCAGTGCCTGGATCTCCCAAGAGAGGATTCTCTCTCAGTAGGAATGAGGGGGTAAAGAGGCCTGTGTGGGTCCTGCCTGGTCCCCACTCTCTCTTTAGTAAATATTCAGTGAGTGGATGGGTAAGTAGTTAGAACTTGGGTCTGAGGACACTGAGTCATTATGAATTCAACATGATACTAGCTTCAGAGTCATCCAAGCTGCTGTCCTGCCATCACCTTGAATGCCACTCATCTCCCTGCCAACCAACCTTGGCTTCCATACTCCCAGGGACAGGGAGCTCACTACCTGTCCATCACGTTAAGAGAAGGCACTCCATTCTCAGAACGGCCCAACACTGAATCTGATCACTGCCCCTATGAGAACCTCTACGTCAACCCAGAATTCCTTCTGTCTCTTCCAAGGTGGGCCCCTTTTCTTTACGGCAGAAGTTGTGAAGGGGTAGCCCACAAACTGGATGCAGCCTCAGAATGTGTTTTGTTTGGCCAGTAGAGTTTTTCTAAAAACAAATTGAGTCCACATTTTAAAACTTGAGAAAATTCACTAAAAAATCTGTTTTTTCTGCCCCTCTCATCCTGGGGAAGGAGAGTATCTAGGCTGGGTCATGGCCTCCTTCTAGACGGACAGGAGCCGGCCAGTCCCTGGGGCTGCTGCAACGCTGCAGTTAGACACACTGCATCTATCAAGCACTTGCACTGTGGTTTCTCCTAAAGCTGAGAAACTTTGTCCTGTACAAATATTTCTACCAAAAATAGGCAAAGAAAACAAGGCAAGAAGGACACGAGGCTTCATGATGTGGAAGTGGAGGCCCTCCTACAATACATCTAAATCAAAATAATAGGGCTAAATTTAAAACACCAGGCTTACTGGTCAGATAGAGACCGGTGGAACCCCGAGACTGTGCCCCCGTAGTCACCCTCCAAGCCTGGAGGTGAGCTCACCCCCACAGCTGAATGTGTAGCCAAACAACAGGTACGTCTGTAAGGTGAACAATAGCACCAGAGAGCAGCGCACTCCTTAGCAAGTTAACTAGATGAGGACCTGAGGGCAGCATCCAACCAGGGATAAAGTTCAGGAGGCAGGAAGGGAGAGAAAAGAAGGACGAATGGGTATGGTGAACACAGGGAAGAGGAGGGAAGAATAGTGTTTCAAAGCAGGGATTCCAGTCAATGCCATAAAACAAAATATATATGAATTGTCAAAGGGGAAACCAATTTGCTCTGTAAACTTCCACTCAAATCATAATAAAAAGTAAAATAGGAATAGTAGGATGTCTGAAGGCAGCCAATAAATGTTGGCTCCACCAGGCTGTTGACTGTTGCTGTTAACTAGAGAACAGAGTAGACTAGTCATCAGGTCTTTATGGGAGCAGATCTCCAGCTTCTTCTATCGTAGAACTGCAGGTGAGTTCAGACCACTACCCTTTCAGTTAGCAGCCAAGTTCTTAACCATTCACCACCAGGGCTCCTCCTTTGATAACTACGTATTGCGTTAAGTGCTATAAAGAAAAAAGCAAGGGCTGGCTATTGAAGGTGGTGTAACGGAGGGCCTCTCAAGGAGTGAAGCTTGAGAGGAGGCATGAATGGAGGGAGACAAGAGCCAAGGAGTCCTATGGGGGAAATTGCAGTAACTGCAAAGGCAGGAGCCACGTGGTGGGTTCAGGGACCTGCCGGCTGGTGTGATGGGAGGGGATAGAGCAGGGATCTGAGCTTTGGATGTGACTCTGAGCGAGACAAAGACAACACAGAACAGGTATGAAGGTGTAAAGAAAGACCATGAGCCAGCACCTCTGTATCTGTGTCCCTGAATTCCAGTGTGCCACCCTAACTAAGCCCATCCCCTTCCTTTTTCAGGGACTGCAGAGAGCGATGAAAACCCCAGCCCAGGCCTCAGCCCCGGATTCCCAGGTCCCGATTTGCATCTGACCCATCAACACCATGTCAGCTGTTACCACCAGATCTTAACAGACCCAGGGACCACCACCTCATCCCACCCCCCAAAAGCCCCACTCCTTGCCCTCTGATTACTTTGCCTACACAGACAAGAGGCAGCTGGGGCCAGGAGCCCTTACTAGGTGGTTTTTGCAGGCCCTCTCTGAGCCTCAGTGTCCCCATCTGTACAATGACTGACCAATACAGCCCATAACAGGTGGGCACTACTTTACCAGAAGAACGTGACCACTTACATGTAGATCAGGGGTGGGGAATCTTTTTTCTGCCATCATTCATGGGCCATACAAAATTATTAACTTAAAAAATAGCCTGCTATATTTGGTCAAATATTTAATCAAGTCACCCCTAATTATGACTGCTTTGTTAAGGCCAGACCAAATGATTTCGCAGACCTTATACAGCCCGTGGGCCAGATATTCTCCACCTCTGATGTAGAGGGTCATGCTTGGGAATCCAGACCTTGGAGCCAGACTGGCCACGACTCTGTTTTCTCATCTGTCAAATAGGGTTTTAAAGTACCAGCCTCCCAGAGTTGCTGTGGGGATGAGATGAATGAGCCCACATGGAGGCTACATGCATGTATATACATGTGTCCTACATGTCTCACGTGCACATATATGCCATACATGAATGCATGTATAGGTGTCATGCCTGTGTATGTGTGTGTCATATGGGCGTGCATGTATATGTGTCATATATGAATTCCCATGCCTATACATATCAATGAATGGCTGTGCTTTCTTCTGAAATTAGCTTTTTTTGGGAGGAGTTGAACGTTCTTTTTTGAAATGATGGTCAGTTAAACGTACCACCAAAATCCAAGGAATTGTCCTCAACATGCCTCACTGACCACTCTCTCTCACTGTCCACCCCCTCCAGCCCCAATCAAATCTGTCAGCTTGTCTCCTCAGCTCCATAAATCACCCCAAATTCTCACCACCTTCCCTGCCAGCTCCCTGGCCCAAGTTATCCTTTCGCTCACTTGGACAACAGTTTCCTTTTCATCCCTCCACTTATTGTCTATTCTCCACCCAGCAGCCAGAGAGGTAGGCTTTTAAGCCACAAAGTTGGATCATGTCAGGTCTCTGCTTCAAACCCCAATAGTGCCCCATGTTGTTGTTAGGGGCCATCAACTTAACTTCAACCCATAGCAAACTCAAGTATAACAAAACGATTCCCTTCCAACTGAGGGATTCATCTTCCAGCACTATACTGAGCAAGGTTTTGTTGTGGTCCATACGACTTTCAATGGTGAATTTTCAGAAGCAGACCGCCAGGTAGGTTTTTCTTCCTAGCCTGTCTTCATCTGGAAGGTCCACTGAAATCTATCCACCATGGGTGACCCTGGTACTATTTGAAATACCAGTGGTGTAGTTTCTAGCCTCATAGTAACATGCATACCACAGTACAACAAACAGACAGACCCTTCCATGGCCCTGAGGTGTTGCAAGATTTGGTTCCCTCTCAACTTCTGAGAACTCTTCCCCATCCTCCACCCTCAGCTCATGACACTCCGGCTGTACGGGGACTCTTCCCAAGCTTCCTCTCACCTCTGGGTCTTTGCACCTGCTATTCCCTCTGCCCAGAATCCTGGCATGGTGGGTGATTGTGATCAGGGACCCACCCTGATCAGTCTGACTCATGAAGCCCCCTACACTGTTGCCCAACTGCTGATCTCTCCCATCACACTGACCACTGTCTGAGAGGACCGTCTTTCTCTGTGGGCTTATTGTCTGTTTCCTCCACTAGAGTGTCGGCTCTGAGTTTCAGGGCTTCATCTGCCGTATTCCCTGTTGCGTTCCCAGAGCCAGGAATAGTGTCTGGCATTGCTGAAGAGCATCCAGTTATATAGCTTTCAATAAACATTTATAAGGTCTGATCATCTGTTAAAGTGTGGGTTGGTCTCCAAACATTTGATCTCTGCCTATCCCAAAGGAGTCCTAGTGTGACACTGTAGGATAAGCACTTGACTACTAACTACAAGGTCAGTGGTTCAAACCCACAAGCTGCTCCTCAGAAACCCTATACAGAGTCTGTGAGTCAGAACCGAGTTGACAGCATTTAACAACAACAACATCCCAAAGTCCTGGTGTGGCACTATACGAGAAAGCACCAGACCTCGAGGCTGATTTAACCATAAGGCTGGTAGTTCAAATCCACCAGCCACTCCACAGGTCGACTTGATGGCACTTAACGACAACCCAAAGTCTGGAAGCCACAGGACAAGGAGGGTCTTTGAAGATTTGTTCTGCTATACCCTCCCTGAGTGACCGCTGAGGCCCAACCCCTTTTGGGGACTATGGCTGCTCAGGTGAACACTTGGAGTCCCAGATGTGCCGTGTCTTAAGCCTTTGCCTTAAGTGCTTCCCTATCTCCCAAATGCTCTAGGTTCACCTGGCCTCCCTTCACAGCTGACACAGGCCCAGATGTTGGGCTCCACCCAGGAGGGAGAGTAGGGGATCCCAGGCTCACCTGAACAGGAAGCTGTAGGAAAAATCAAGGAGCCCCATCTTGTGCCAGCCATCTCCCGCCTCCGTGACATCTCCCAGCAAGACAGTGCGGAGGTTGGTAGACATGGCTTCCGTCAGCGCCTGGAGGTCCCTGTGGAGGAGAGTCCTGGGGCAGGAAACAGGTGTGAGAGTTTGCCCCCAAAGGAAAATGCATGCATATAATAACTTCAGGGTCCCCAGAGCTCAAGGTCTTTGTTAGTGATGGGAACCTCTGAAAGACTGGCTTATATTAGAGGATATTATAATTATCATCATCAACAACAATGATACAAACACACACACAAACAACAAAACCCCTGCCATGGAGTCAATGCTGACTCATAGCCACCAATAGGACCAAGTAGAACTATTCCATAAAGTTCCTGAGACGACATCTTTACAGGAGTAGGCAGCCTCATCGTTTCCCCACGGAGTAGCTGGTGGGTTTGAACCACCGATCTTGTGGCTAGCAACCCAACACTTAACCCACTACACCACCAGGGCGCCTTAAAACAATGATAAACCAAAACCAAATTCACTGCCATCAAATCAATTGTGACTCATCGCGATCCTGTTTTGGGTTTCTGAGGCTGTAAATCTTTGCAGGAGTAGGAAGCCTCATCTTTCTCCCATGGAGCAGCCGGTGGGCTTGAACGGCGGGGCTTGTGGTTAGCAGTCTAGTGCTTACCTTACAGAGCCACCATAGTCATCATTTATTGTGCTAAACACAGTCATCTAATTTTTGTCTTCTGGTAACCCTAGGAATAGTAGTTACTATTATGACACCCGTTTACAGTTGAAGAGACTCAGGAACAGAGAGGAAAGAAACTTGCCCGAGGTCACACAGCTGGGATTGAATCACTGCTCTACCCCATTCCAGCATCTGAACACTTAACCATGGCAGTCCCAGGCATATAAAGAACTCACAGCCTTCTGGAAGAGACAGAACTAAGAAACCAACCCTTTCTCCCTGAGATTTAAACTTAGAGAGACATGCTTAGATGGTTAAGATATCCTCTGACCAATGACTGCTAATACGACCTGACCCCAAGTAATCTCAATATGAGGAAAAAGGGAATCTGGTCCGGTGATCTTGTGTCATCATGGGTGCATAAATCTGAGGAGCAAACCAGTTCTGGGAGGTTCTGAAAAGCTAAAGACTGTAGTTGTTGTTGTTAAATGCCCTCGAGTCGGTTCCACCCTGTACAGGGTTTCCGAGGCTGTAAATCTGTACGGGAGCAGAAAGTCTCATCTTTCTCCCGCGGAGTGGCTGGTAGTTTCGAACTGCTGGCCTCAAGGTTCGCAGCCCGATTCCTAACCACTATGCAGCCTCACTAATACAGGTAAACACTGAGAGCCACGACCGTGCATGTGAGTAGAAACCAAGAACAGTGGGACCTTGTATGTGTAAGGTCCCTAGGTTCCCTGTTGAATAATGAAGACCGAAAGGGGTATTTCTGGAGTAAGAGAAAACGTGCAGAGCCAATGTTCAACAGCGACACCTTGTGGACGTAACAAAAACTGTGCTAGTATATAGAACAGGAGGTTCCCCGGCTGTTTGGACAGGATAGATAGATCTCTTTAGATGGAGTAAGGTTCTTGGTTAATCCTTGAGGGGAAAGCCTCTAGAGGGAGTCCCTGAGGTCCTGAGTAAGAAAGGCAGTTTGATGTTCAAGATGGAAAAATTAATGTCAGGACTCACGTGCTATCATGCAAATGAAGAGCTGAGCACCGCACCTGGCACATTGTAAGTGCTGAATAAATGGGAGCTGGCCCAGTGACTGAGCCAGATCCCACCCCAAGCACTAGTCCTCAAAGCAGACAGTGGTCCTCAGCAAACGAGGGAGCCGTGCCAGCTCATGAGAAACGCCCAGAAACTCTTGGATCAGACACTGGAGGAAACTAATTCTCTCTGGGTAGATGGCGGCAGTATGCAGTAAACTGTGGATTGTTGTCAATGAAAGCCCATGGGTACCCCTGGAATCATAGGATCCAGGACACTTGGACTCAGAAATACTAGTAGCTATCCCACAAGGTCAGGTCAAAACTAAGCATTGTCTCCCCATAATGTTGGCCTTTTCTCAATGTTAGCTATCCTGCAAAAGTGGTTCTTCCTGGAGACAGATCACCACAGATGCCCATCACTGTGTGAGAAGCTCTTTAGGGGCAGACACAGGGTCTGATCTGCCTTATTTGGTACCTCAGTTTGAGAAGACTGAACTGAGGCATCAGCAGACTTGGATTCAAATCCAGGCTCTACCACTTACTGGTAGTGAACATTGGATGAGTCACTTCCCTTCTCTGAGCCTCTGTTTTCCTCGTGAGCACAATAAAGATGAAAAATACCTACCCCTTGGGGCCGATGTGCAGATACAAAGGTGTACCTATAAAATATGAGGCACGTGGCTGTTTTCTTCAAATGGTGGGGACATCATTCCACACCGCCTAGGTCTAGAACAGTGACAGGTACATAGTAGATCCTCAGAAGTTTGCTGAGGAAATGTGCTGTTGTTGATCTAATGATTCCTTATGTTTCAGGAGCTGCATGACTGTCTAGCTCAGTGATCTAGAGCAATTCAGTTCTCTGCTCTGAACGCCAGGATCTTCTTCTATAAAATGGAGCTATAAGTTACTGATTCTCCAGCATCATTGTGAAGATGGATGCATGATACACGGCACAGAGGATGAAATCAAAAGTATCAATCACCAATATCTTCTCATTTTACAACCGAGGAAACAGATGGGGGAAGTGACTTGTTCACATTCACAAAGCAAGAAAGTGCAGACCTGGGCTTTGAATCTAGGTCTGGCTGACCTGAACCCAGACCTCCTACTCCAGTCTGGCTGCCTCCTAAAAGAGATAGAATGGAAGGTAAATACATTTTCCTCAATCCAATTCTTTTGAGTTGTTTTGTTGTGCTTTGTTTTTCTCATCTGTCTCCTGTCTCAAGCAAAACAAATTATCCTTAGTAAACACCTGCTTTGGAGCCAAGTACAATGCACACAGGACTTGGTTACCCAGACAGAAGCAGGTTGCCCACCGACACATGCCATTGTCAGCCACTTACGGTTTCATCCTAGCCTTTTCATCACTGGGGTTGTAATGCGGAAGCTGCACATCAAAAATCCTCTCCATGAGGAAGACGGCATAGGCGTGGAAGTCCAGCTTGCTGCGAGGCTCCCATACCACTGTGTCATAGGAGTGTGGGTCTAGGAGTACAGTGACATACCTGCCCCCCACCAGCACCTGTGGGAAGTCAGCAGAGCAGGAGTGAGGTCGATTACTATGAACATGAGCTGTTCAACAATGAACAACGTCCCCCCATGACAACCCTGAGAGCTGAAAAAGTGGAGCTTAGAGAAGGAATGCAGCATTGCCAAGACCATACAGTTGCAGTGGCAGAGCTAGGATGTGAATTAAGGGCTATTTTGAACCAAAAGCTGTGCTCTTAACCATCCCACTCTAAAGCGCCTTTCATGATGAACTTGATAGTTGTCATGTCTCTAGCAGTTAGAAAAATCTGTCTGGAGATGACAGCAGATGACTATTATGTTCATCACAGATGGATGACTGGATGGATGGAGTTGGGTTAATGTTAATGGGTGGTGGTTAGATTTGTATATGGACATTGGTGGATAGAAGAAGAAATGGATGAGTTGAAGGATGGATGGATGCATGGATGACGTTGGATAAATGCTAGTGGAGGGACTGTACATGGGTGGATAGATAAATATATGAATAAATGAATGGATGGACGAATGCTGTTGAGTAAATGCTAGTGGATAGATTGATAGATGCGTGGATAAATGACAGCTAGATCAGTCAGTGGGTGATGCTGTATGAAGATATGATAGTTGGGTCTCTGGAGGTTAGCTGGACAATATATTTACGAATAAATGTTGTGTACAACGATGGTAAGATACTAAGTGGATATTGGGTAAACAGATTGAATAATGGATGTTCCATGGATGAATGGCGTAGGAAGGATAGATGGAAACTGAATAGATGGGTAGCAGTTGCTAGAATGGATGCTGGAATGCTGTGTGGACAGACAGAGGTATTGCTGTTGTTGTTAGGTGCCATTGAGTCGGTTCCAACACATAGTGTCCTGAAGCATAACAGGATGAAATGCTCCCTGGTCTTATACCAGCCTCATAATTGTTATGTTTGAGTCATTGTTGCTGCCACTGTGTCACTCCTCCTCATTGTGGGCCTTCTTCTTTTTTTCTGAGCTTCCAATTTTCCAAGGATGGCATCCTTCTCCAGGAACTGGTCCCTCTTGACAACATATCCAAAGTACAAGAAATCAAGTCTCGCTATCCTGGCTTCTAAGGAACATTCTGGCTATACTTCTTCAAGACAGATAGGTTTGTTTTTCTGACAGATGATGGTACTTTCTAGAATCCTGCTGTGACAGTGTAGGATCAGCACCGGACTGCTGATCATAGGTCGGCAGTTCAAATCCATCAGCCACTCCTTGGAAACCCTATTCACGATCGCTATGAGTCTGAACTGACTCAACGGCACTTAATCTTCTTAACAACATGGTACTTTCATGGAGCCCTGGTGGTATGGTGGATTATGCATTGGGCTGCTAACTCAGCAGTTGTAATTCACCAGCTGCATTGTGGGAGAAAAATGAGGCTTTCTGCTTCCATAGATTTACAGCCTTAGAAACACTGAGTAACATTTACAGCCTTGGAAAGGGGTAACTATGAGTTGGAACAGACTCAAGGACACACAGCCACCAACAGTATTTTCAATATTCTTCACCAATACTGTAATTCCAGTGCATCAATTTTTCCACAGTCTTCCTTATTCACTGTCCAACTTTCACATGCATATGAGGCTATTGAAAATACCATGGCTTGGGTCAAGTGCACCTTAGACCTCAAGCTGACATCTTTGCCTTTTAACACTTTAAAGAGGTCTTTTTACAGCAGATTTGCCTAATGCAATATGTCATTTGGTTTCTTGACTGCTGCTTCGATGAGCAATGACCGTGGATCCAAGTAAAATGAAGACTTTGACAACCTCGAATTTTCTCTGTTTATCATGATGTGATTTATTAGTTCAGTTAAGAAGATTTTTGTTTTCTTGACGTTGAGGTGCAGCCCATACTGAAGGCTGTAAACTTTGATCTTCTTCAGTAAGAATCTCAAGTCCTCTTCGGTTCCAACAAGCATGGTTGCATCTCTGCATATGGCAGGTTGTTAATGAGTCTTTTCCAATCCTGATGCCACATTCTTCTCCATATAATCCAGTTTTCTGGATTATTTGCTCAGCCTAGAGACTGAATAAGTATGGTGAAGGAATGTAACCCTGGCACACATCTTTCCTGGTAAACCATTCAGTGTCCCCTTTTTCTGTTCTAATGGCTGCCTCTCGGTCTATGTACAGGTTTCTCATGAGCACAATTAAGTGTTCTTGAATACTCATTCTTCACCATGCCTCCCAGCGTCTGTTATGATCCACACAGTCGAATGCCTTTGCAGAGACAATAAAGCACAAGTAAACATCTTTCTGGAATTCTCTCCTTTCAACCAAGATCCACGTGACGTCAGCAATGATATCCTTAGTTCCATGTCCTCTTCTGAATCGGGCTTGAATTTCTCTCGGATCCCTGTCAATGTGCTGCTGCAACCATTTTTGAATTATCTTCAGAAAATTTTACTTGCCTGTGATATTAATTATATTATTTAATGAGTTCCAAATTCAGTTATGTCACCTTTTATTAAAATAGGCACAACTATGGATCTCTTCCAGTCAGTTGGTCTTAAAAATTTATTGGCATAGATAAATGAATGCATCCATCCAGTGCTGCGTCAGGTTTTGAAACATTGAAACTGGTATTCTGTCCATTCGTGGGCCTTGATTTCTACCAGTGCCTTCAGTGCAATTTGAACTTCTTCCATCAATACCTTTGATTCTTTATCATATGGTATTTCTTAAAGTGATTGAACACTGATCAATTCTTTTTGGTATAGTGACTCTGTGTATTCCTTCCATCTTCTTTTGATGCTTTCTGTATCATTCAACATTTTTCCTATTGTTGTTTAGTGCTGTTGACTCAGTTCTGACTCATAGCGACCCTGTATAGGGTTTCTGAGGAGCAACTGGTGAACTTGAACATCCGACCTCATGGTTAGCAGTCCAGTGTTTATCCTACAATGCCACAAAAGGACTCCATTTTGCCCTTCAATACTACAACCTGAGGCTTGAATTTTTTCTTTAGGTTTTTCAGCTTCAAAAATGTTGAATGTGTTTTTTTCCCTTTAGGTTTTCTAATGCTAGGACTTTGTACTTTGTCTCCTCGAGCTGTCCTTTGAAATTTTCTGTTCCATGCTTTTACTTCATCATTTCTTCCAGTTGCTTTAGCTTCTCTACATTCAAGAGCAAAAATTTCATCCATTTTGGTCTTTTCCTTCTTTCTTGTCTTCTTAATGACTTTTTACTTACTTCGTGTATGATATTCTTGGTATCATCCCACAACTCTTCTGGTCTTCAGTCATTAGTGTTTAATGCATTAAATGTATCTTAAGATGGTCTCTAAATTCAGGTGGGATATACTCCAGGTCATATTTTGGCTCCCAAGGACTTGTTTTAATTTCCTTCAGTTTTTGCCTTAACTTGCATATGAGTAACTGTTTCACAGTTGGCTCCTGGCCTTATTTTGACTGATGATATTGAACTTCTCCATCATCTCTTTCTACATATGTAGTCAATTTGATTACTGTAATCCCATCTGGTGATGTCCATATTTATAGTCATCATTTATGTTTTTGTTAAACAAAAGATCTTGCAATAAAGAAGTCATTGGTCTTGCAAAAGTTTATCATGCAATCTCCAGCATCGTTTCTGTCACCAAGGCCATATGTTTCACCTACTCTTTCTTCTTTGTTTCCAACTTTTGCATTCCAATCACTAGTAATGATCAATGCATCTTTATTGCCTGTTTGATCAATTACAGACTGAAGAAGTTGGTAGAATTCTTCAATTTTATTATAATTGGCATTAAATTTGAATAATTTAATGGGATTAACAGGTCTCTGTATATTTTATTTTTTGTTTTTTTTACTTTTTACTGGAGTGAATACACAATTCACTGGAGAGACAAAATGCTTATCATAGATGGTTAGGGTCACATGGCAGTTTAAAAAAATGACATGCATGTAATTTAGCCTGTGTGGTTCAAACCCATGTTCTTCAAAGATTAACTGTATATGTTATATGCTAAACCTTTTTCAGATTTATGATTGTCAGATTTTTTCTCTCATTCTGGCCAATTTCTGTAATACTTAAAATATGGAATCTCTGCATTAGGCATAGTTGCCACTTTATAGGAACTGCATAACTTACATTAATGCTACAGGTTTACCTACTTCCCATTATTGTTTTTTTTTCTGTTGTTTCTAGGTTGCCACAATGGTTCAGCCAACATGTCCTTAAAAATGAAGTATCAGTGAATGGAGTCTTGGTGTGGCTCTGTGGGTTAATATGCTGGACTGCAAAGTCGGTTTGAACTACAAGGTCCGCAGTTCAAACTCACCGGCTGCTCCTTGGAACTCCCATACAGGGTCGCTATGGGTTGGAACTGACTCGATGGCTCTTAACAACAATAGCAAAAGTAGATGAATACATGTGGATGTGGCTGGAAAGGCTAAGGAGAAGTTGAGATACCGGGGAGATGGGTGAAGCTGATGCACAACTACTTACTACATGTCTTTGGAACATTCATGAGAGATTGAAACATTTTCTATGTGAAGACTAAGGGCCTTGTAGTAGTTAAGTCAGAACATTTCTTAAGATAAGAGATGTGAGATCACAATACTATGGAGATACATTAATTGCTAAGAGGGAACTTCACAAAGTCTTCAAATAGGAAGAGAACCATCAAGAAGTAGAAACAGGATCCCTAAACTACATTTGTTGCTGATGTAGGTCCCATTGAGTCATTTCCGACCCATAGTAACCCGATGTACAATAGAACGAAACACTGCTCAGTTCTGCACCATCTTCACAATCGCTGCCACGCTTGAGCCCATTGCTGCTGCCACTGTGCCAATCCATCTCATTGGGATTCTTCCTCTTTTTTGCTGACCTTCTACTTGACCAAGCATCTTCCAGGGACTGGTCGCTCCTGGTAATGTGTCCAAAGTATGAAAGACAAAGTCTGGCCATCTTGCCTTCTAAGGAGCACTCTGGCTATATTTTCTTCAACACAGACTTGTTTGTTCTTTTGGCCGTGCATGGTCACTTCAATATTCTCCTCCAATACCATAACTCAAACGCATCAATTCTTCTACAGTCTTCCTTATTCACTGTCCAACTTTCACATGCATATGAGGTTATTGGGCACATCAGACATAAAACAGGCAGGAAGGGGGCAGGTAAGAATTGAGGAAATGTACACATCAATTTTAGCACAGATTTTAACTACTGAAGAAGTATAAAAGTTACATACTTTACACTTTAAATAGCATTTTCATGTCTATCAAAAAAATAAGCACAATGCAATAATTTTTTTTTAATTATGCTTAATATCATAGGATTACCTAATGGATAAATGGTTAAATGCCCTATACAGCAACTGTTCTTTCTAATCACACATTTCACATTAAAGTTTGTTTGAATAGTAAAGTTTACTTGGACTCTTGGCTGAAACCTCCATAGCCAACAACTACATATGCAGCTCCTCTAAGAAACATAATAACATTTGTATTAAATCCATTTCACAATTAAAGGCCACCTTTTCTTCAGTATAATTTAATAACAAGTTTTCTTCAAAACTGTATCTCTTTTGTCTGACAATCGTCTTTGAATTTCCTGATTTCATTTTTTTAAACAATTAGTAGTTTCACAACTTGCTTGTTGTTGTTGTTATGTGCCGTGGAGTTGGTTTTGACTCATAGCAACCCTGAACAGGGTTTCTGAAGCTGTAAGTGTTTACGGGAGCAGAAACCCTCATCTTTCTCCTGCGAACGGCTGGTAGTTTCGAACTGCTGACCGTGAGGTTCGCAGCCCAATTCGTAACCAATACGCTACCAGAGCTTCTTAAGTTCTGCAATTTCAAAGCTGTTTATGTTTGTTCATTTGTTTTTTTCTTGGCAGCTTCCAATTTTTCTCTTGCTTTCACTTCATGTTCTGCAAATGCTGTTTCTTGCTTTGTTGTTGTTGTTAAGGGCTGTTGAGTCGATTCTGACTCATAGCAACCCTGTATAGGGTTTCCAAGGAGCTGCTGGTGAGTTTGAACTACCAACCTTGCAGTTCAAATGACTTTGCAGTGTGACGCATTAGCCCACAGCGCCGCATCAAAACTCCGTTTCATGCATATAGGCTCCTAATGTAAACTGATGACATGTTGGTTAATATTTTTTGTTGCATCATTGCTGTTGGGTCTTGAAATACCATTTCATTAAAAACTCCAAAACACTGCCTTCCCCCCCCAGGATGGAATTGGTGTCTAATTGAAACAATAAATGATTCAGAGTTACAGGTGTTTCATTAAGGTCAATGAAAACTATTTTGATGATTATTTGAAATTCACCCCACCCTGTTTCAGTAATTTCACAGGGAGGCCTAGTAACAATTCCTAAAGAATTGCGATCGTTTTCATGTAATTTAAACTGGATTGTCTTCATATATACAGACATAGCCTCATTTCTATGTGGTTTTACATACACGGTCCACTGACGATGGGTGTGTCTATCTTCTCTTTTCTTTCTAAAATATCGAGCAACATTACCATAAACTATTGGTTTCACAATAGCAACACCCTTTACTCTCCTACAAGAGTCAGGTTCAAATTCAGCCATTCTCTTGAACATATTGCCCCTGGCAGAAACTGCCGCCTCCGCCAGGGAAAGAGACTCGGACTGCCGTAGGGTTTCTGGTGGAGGAAGAGCAAGTCACCCGTGATCACAAACCTGAGTAACCACCAACTCCTTGAGGCAGAACAGCATTCCCCAAAGCATGTGGAAGGCCCCCAGGTCTTCTTGGGAGGCGTATGGATATTATCCTATCATAGACAGCATTGCACTTCAAGACAGATCTTGAAATATTCTTTCTGACAATGAATGTGACTGTACTCCTCTTCAGTTTGTTGTGCCCAACATAGTAAACCATATAGTTGTCTGGTTTGAGATGGCTAATACACGTCCATTTCAATTCATTAATGCCTAGGACATCAATCTTTATGCCTTCTAGTTCATTCTTGATGGCTTCCAATTTTCCTAGATTCATACTTTGGTCATTCCACATTTCAATTACTGAAGAATGTTTGCAATTGTTCCTTCTCGTTTTGAGTTGCACCCTATAAGCAAATGAACATCTTAAGCAAATGAACGTCTCCATTCATACTATAAGCAAATGAAAGTCTCCATTCACATCATTAAGGCCAACTCTACTTTGAGTGCCTTCCAAAATAAGGAGCTCATCTTCTGGCACTACATCAGACAATGTTTCACTGCTATTTGTAAGGTTTTCAGAAGTGGTTTACTTCTCCTTCTTCATCTAAAGCTCTGTTGAAACGTGTTGACCATGGGTGACCCTGCTGATATTTAAAATATTTGTGGCATAGCTTTCAGTATCACAGCAACACAAAACATCACACAGCATGACAGACGGACAAATGACTGATGGAGATACAGGTATAAATAGTTACATATTGAGTGGACATATGAATGGGTACATAGACATTGGACAATAAAAACTAGATAGGTGATTGTTGGGTGGATATGGCAAGTGGATGGATAGACTGGTAGATACATGGAGGAAAGGAAGTTGACAGGATATGACTAGATGGATGAAAGCTAGATGGATGTTGAGTACATGAATGGTCAATTGTGAGTAGAAAGATGAAGGGATGGATAATTGGTGAGTGGATGTATCGGCAGACAGTGGAAAAGTATCAGGAAAGATGGATGGATGAGTGCAATGAAATATTTGGATGCATGTTGAGGGATATTGAGCAGATACTGGGTATACAGAAGTAGGATTGATGGAGGGAAACAAGCTGTGTTGATGTTAAGTGGAATGAATGCATGGAGGTCAGTTGGATGAACGCACAAATACTGAATCAATACTGAAGACCTGCATAGCTCGATGTTGGAAAGATGTTACAGGAACAGTGACGAGATGAATATCTGATCAAAGCACTGGGTGTACAGCTAGATAGGAAGATGGATAAACTGTTGGATGAACCACTAGATGGATGTTGGATGGGTAGGAAGTGTATGGATAGATGTTCAGGAAATCACTGTGCACCATGAAATGACAGGCCCAGCTGCTCATCCCCTTTCCTCCCAAGAAGCACACGAGGCACTTACCGTAAAGATGTCACCATGCTTCTCCTTCATCCTAGTTAGGAAGCTGGCAGCATCTTTTCCAAACTCCAAGGCATGGCCCAACCAAGGGATAATGCCAACGTCCAGGGGAGGTTCACCAGGTCGCCTGCAGAGACCAGAGCACTCACAGCTATTTGATATTGCAGGGAAGTTGGTAACAAGAATAGGGTAAGGGGGTATGGTTTTAAATGGGGTCATAGGTACACACTAGCTGAGCCCAGAGGATGCAAAGTCTGTGCGTGTGACAATCAAAACCAGAATCATCTGTGAGAGCAGAGAAAGTCCTCTGGGAATATAGTACCAATATTTAGAACCCACTGTGCTGGCAGAATTCAAAGACAATCCACAATAACTCACATCCTTCTCTAATCCCTTCCTGGGAGCGGGAGTATCCTCAGTGGGACTGACCTAAATGATGGGGTTTAAAAGGGCCAGGGCTCTTCCTTTTGTCTGTCAGACAAGATTCAAAGCATGGAAGGGCTTCCAAATAGGGGAAATGCTCTGTTGCTAACTTTGAACATGGAGGGGCCACATGGCAAAGAATATGGGCAGAGTCTAGGCGATGAGAGCAGACCTCAGCTGATAGCAAGCAAGTAAACAGGGACCCTATCAAGATTCTTCCCAGAGCGTACTGATAGAAAGGCAACCTGGCCAACATCTTGATTTCAGCCTCATGAAACTGAACAGCCACCACTCGCTTGTCAATTTGTTGTACTATGGTGGCTGTGATACTTGAAGCTATATCACCAGTATTTAAAATACCCGCAGGGTCACCCATGGGAGACAGGTTTCAGCAGAGGTTTCAGACTAAGACAGACTAGTAAGGAAAGGCAGACAGCTTCTAAATGTTTACCCACTGAAAACCTTATGAATCGTAGCAGAACATTGTCAGCTATTGTACCTGATGATGAAAACATTATGAATAGCAATCAAACATCATCAGATATAGTGCCGAATGGAAGGAACGCAAAACACGACAAACAAAGAGCTGCATCCTCAACATAGAATTGACTGTGATGATGAGAATGGAGTAAAGCTTTCAGGACCTTCATTTGCTGACGGGGCACAACTCAAAATGAGGTGAAACAGCTGTAAACATCTATTAATAATCAGACTATGGAATGTACAAAGTAGGATGCTAGGAAAATTGGAAGTTGTCAAAAATGAAGTAGAACCATAAAGATCAATATCCTGGGCATTAGTGAATGGAAATGAACTGGTATTGGCCATTTTGAATCTGACAATCTATAGTTTATTATGCCAGGGACAGCAAATTAAAGGGAAATGGCATGGTATTCATTGTTAAAAACATATTTCAAAATCTATCTTGAAGTACAATACTGTCTGTGATGAGCTAATATCCAGATGCCTACAAGGAAGACCAGTTAATGCCACTATCATTCAAATTTACCCACCAACCACTAAAGCCAGTGATGATGAAATCTACCAACTTCTTCAGTCAGAATTTGATCAACATGGAATCAAGCTGTATTGATAATTTTTGGTGATTTGAATGTGAAGGTTGGAAACAAAGGGAAAGGATCAGTAGTTGGAAACTATGGTCTTGGTGATAGAAATGATGCTGGAGATCACAAGATACAATTTTGCAAGGCCAATAACATATTCATTGCAAATAACCCTTCTAAAATAATATAAAAGGTGGCTGCACACATGGAACTCACCAGATGGACTATGTAGGAATCAAATTGACCACATCTGTGTGAAGAGATGGTGGAAAAGCTCCATATTATCAGTCCAAACAAGGCCAGGGGCAGACCATAAAAGGATCATATGCAAATTTAAGGTGAAGCTTGAAAATTAAAACAAGTTCATGCGAGCCGAACTATGTCTATGATGTCAGACATAGCCCACCTAAGTTTTGAGATCATCTCAAGAACAGATTTGATGCATTAGATACTTAAGACAGAAGACCAGAAAGAAGAGTTATGGGATGACATCAAGAATATCACACAGGAAGAAAATAAAATGCTATTAAAAATAAAGGAAAGACCAAAATGGATGTTCAGAAGAGACAATTAAGTTTGCTTTTGACCGTAGAGAAGCTAAAGCAACTAGAAGAAATGAAGAAGCAAAAGAGCTGAATATAAATTTCAAAGGGCAGCTCAAGAAGACAAGATCAAGTATTATTATGAAATGTGCCAAGATCTGGAGTTAGAGAACCTAAAGGAAACAACACATTTAGCATTTTCTCAAGCTGAAAGAACCGAAGAAAACAAATTAAAGGGAAATGGCATGGTATTCATTGTTAAAAACATATTTTTAACAATGTGTTAAATTGACTTGAAATATTGTGGCATTATGGGTTAATGTGCTGGACTGCAAAGTTAGTTTGAATCACAAGGTCAGTGGTTCAAGTTCACCAGCTGCTCCTTGGAAACCCTATATAGGGTTGCTATGAGTCGGAACCAACTCTACTTAACAACAACAGCATATTGGCGTGGTAAGTCAGGATAAGTACTGGATTGCTAACCACAAGTCAGCAGTTCAAACCCATCAATAGATCTTCAGAAATCCTATTCAGGGTTGCTATTTGTCAGAATGGATTCAACAACACTTGACAACAACAACATGGGCAAAATACTGAACGATGCAGAAAGCATCAAAAATAGATCAAGAGTCATTGTACCAAAAAAAAACAAAAAACAAAAAACGGTCAACTTCCAGCACATGACACAGACCCTCTATAACAAAGATACAGGAGACAAAATAAAATATAACAGATGAAAATTGTAGCACCCTGAACGTCAGAAGAAAGGTTAGAGAGGTGGATTGAGGGCTTGCTGGGAGGAGAGGCTGAGCAGGGACAGTGAGAGCAGGAGACTGATGGGAGAACGTCGGATCAGATGCGGCTCCACCATCTTGTGAGCAGTTTTGTCAGAGAAGGGAAGCCTGGCAAAGCAGATTAGCATGGGTGACAGAAAGGTATGATTTCTTCTTTTTCCCCACATTCCCCTGATGACCAGAGGTGTGACCAGCTCCCATCCTCACCCACCCCAGCACAGACCCTGCTTTCTGGGAGTCAGAGCTACGTGGTTGGGAGCCACTCTAGTGTGAGTTGGGAGCCATTTTGGTGCTTGAATTCAGGTGGGCTTGGCACCAGCCCTACACAACTCACAAAGCCATCAGTCCAGCACTGAACCAGTCACCCTGCCTCCACGGTGCTCCTGACAGACACTGAAACCAGCTCCATCAAGGGCCCCCAGCAACTGCTTCTGGATTGAGTGCCCTGGACATAGGCATCACTGAGGCCAATAGGAACTCCACCTAGGGCCAGGAACTCTGCTATCACATCCCTTCCACAACCACTTTGTGACTTCCTTGAATTGCAGGAGCTAGCCAGAGATTTCTCCTTTCCAGGTCCAACAACTGCACTGTTTGTTTCTACAAATATGACAACCCCAAAATCCCCTGAAGATAACAGACAATTTTAGCTCCTATAAAGAAAACAAGAGAGAATGGCTCAAACAAATGACCAAATGCAGAGCCAGAAAATGTTTCTGAAGAAGAATAGGTAATGGAAAACAATTCAAAAGAATGCTAATTAGGTACCTTCAAAGGATTGATAGAAAGATCTAGGAGAATACAATAAAAACTTTAGAACAATTCAGTAAAACACTACAACAACAACAACAACAAAAACCCAGATGAAATAAATGCAAATTTTGAAACGGTACAAACCCAGCAATTAGAAATCCAGAAGATTACAACTAAGATCTCAGAAATGGACAATACATTGAAAGGACAAAGGAGTAGAGGCGAAGCAATAGAAGCCTGAATTAGTGAGCTTGAAAATAAAATCTTTCAATACTAGCATGCTAGAAAAACAATCAGAAAAAAAGAATAAAAAAATCAGAAGAAAACCTAAGAATTATGTGGGACAACACTAAGAGAAACAACTTATGGGTTATCAAAAGTCAAGAACAGAAAAAGACAAGCACAGAGAAAACTGTCCAAGAGTTGTTGGAAGAAAACCTCCTAACATCATGAAAGACAAGAAGATAAGCATACAAGAAGCTGAACGAACCCCAAACAGGATAGATCCCCAAAGAAAATCACCAAGGCATATCATAATCAAACTTTCTAAAATCAGAGACAAGGCAAGAATCCTGAGAGCAGCCCAGGAAAAAGGAAAAGATACCTGCAAAAGAGAATCCATAAGACAAAGCTCTGCTTTCTCAGCAGAAACCGTGAAGGTATGAAGGCAATGGAATGACATATGCAAAACTCTGAAAGAAAGAGATTGCCAACCAAAAATCATATATCCAGCAAAGCTGTCCGTCAAATATGCTGGCAAAATTAGGATATTTCCTGATAAACAGAAATTAAAGGAATTTGTAATGACTTTACAGAAAGGGTCTCTTTGGACTGAGAACCAACAACAGCAGACAACAACCTGAGATTACATACATGACAACATCACCCAGAACTCAATCCACATATAGGACTATGTAAAGTAAATCAAACCTTTAAGACTGAAAACAAGGAACCAGAGATATTAATGTATAATGAAGTTAACTACAAGGTAGAAAGAGGGAATAGTGTAGATATAGAACTACCAGATAACAAGGGAGTTGGGTACATTTCAAGATAAAACAGACTGTTTTAAGCAGAAGGAAAAAAAAAAGATAAATTACAGTGCAACCACAAAGAAAAATAATACACCGGCACATCAAAATTAAAAAAGAGGAAAATCAGAACAATTTAGTAAACATTAACACAATAGAATGAAAATGAAAAGAAAATCCACAAACAAAATGAACTCAGCACAGATGATTGATTATATGGAACAAACAATCCAGCGGCACCACAGCAAAACAAAACACAGAAAAAAGACTACAATCAATTTATACCTATTGATAATTACACTTAATGCCAATGGATTAAATGTACTAGTCAAGAGACCTAAGAATGGGTAAGAAAACAGGATCCTTCAACATGCTGTAGACAAGAGACATACCAAAAAGATGGAAACAGCTTAAATGCCCATCAACAGAAGAATGGTTAAACAAATTTTGGTACATACACACAATGGAATACTACAAAAGGTTGAAGAATAAGGATGAATCTGTGAAACACCTCACAACATGGTTGAACCTGGAGGACATTATGCTGAGTGAAATCAGTTGATCACAAAAGGGCAAACATTGTACGAGACCAATGTTGTAGAAAGCTTAAAAAAAAAAAAAGTTTTTCTCGATAAAAGAAACAATATATGATGGTTACAGCGGAGAAGGGGGTGGGTAGGAAAATTATTCATGAGCTAGAGGGTTGTTGTTGTTAAGTGCCATTGAGTCTCTCTGACTTACTTGCAGAGCTAGAGGGTAGACATATGTTAGCATAGTTGACAGGGCAGGCAATATACAAGAGGGAGGCTAGCCAAGGAAAGATGAAGGTATCAGGAGACACAGGGAGGAATGTAACAGTTAAAGTGATTAGAGGTAAATGCTATTAACTGTTGGTACATGGAGGGATTGCAACCATGTAATGAAGCCAAGTACATGATATGTTCCACCACTCAGCTGTTCAGTTTGTCGTACTGTGGTGGCTTATGAGTTGCTGTGATTCTGGAAGCTATGCCACGGGTATTTTCAATACCAGCAGGGTCACCCATGGTGGACAGGTTTCAAATGAGCTTCCAGATGAAGACAGACTAGGAAGAAGGAGTGATGAACTACCTCTGAATATTTAGTCACTGAAAACTGTATGACTAGCAGAGAAACACTGTCAGATATAGTGCCGGAAAATGAGCCCCTCAGGTTGGAAGGCACTCAAAATGGCGACTGGGGAAGAGCTGCCTCCTCAAAGTAGAGTTGACCATGATGATGCGAATGGAGTAAAGCTCATGGGACCTTCATTTGCTGATGGGGCACAACTCAAAATAAGAGGAAGACCCCCAGTGAGATGGAATGGCAACTTCAATCTTTTCTCCATTGGTAAGAACGTTGTTTATTGGTCCAGTAGTGAGGACTTTTGTTTTCTTTACATTGAGATGCAACCTATACCAAAGGCTGTGTTCTTTGATCTTCACCAGTAAGTATTTTAAGTCGGTGTCACTTTTAAGTACTATGGACTGCCAGAATAACAAACAAATCTAGGATGGAAGTAGTACAGCCACATTGCTCCTTAGAAACCAGGATGGCAAAACTTTGGCTCTAATACTTCAGGCATGTTATCAGGAGGGACCAGTCGCAGGTGAAGAACATCATGCTTGGTAAAGTGGAGGGTCAGAGACAAAGAGGAAGACCCCAACGAGAAGGACTGTCACAGTGGTGGCAGCAATAGGTTCAAGTGTAGCAACTGTGAGGATGGTGCAGGACTAGGCAGTGTTTCCTTCTGTTGTGCATAGGGTTGTTGTGAGTCAGAGCTGACACAATGCCACAATACAGCAACAACAAAACTAGGGAAAAAGGTCTGTGGATCACAATAGTCCAATTCCATTATACACAGGGCCACCATGGATCCAGGGTCAACTCAGCGGCAGCTAACGACAACAAGGACTCTGAGTGGAAAACCCAACCACACCGTACTGTCCTTCTAATCTACCAAACTGTGAGCTAATAAGTGGACGTTGTTTTAAGATGCTACGTTTGTGGAAATTATAGCAGAGCAAAAACGGTTACACTCAAACTTACTATATGAACACTCTATCTCATCTTCACTCAAAATCCTGTGAGAGAGGGGACTGTAGGCTAAGAAGAGCTGTAGTCATGCTCACAAAATAGGCCTCACAAGATTAGGGGGCTGGGCTCATGAGGAACCCCTTAGAGGTCCCTACCTCCAAGTTAGGACCCCCTATCTTAGTCTAAGAATGATCAGAGCCACCGGAATCTAGCAAGTTCCAGACACCTGGCTGCTGAATGCATGAATGCATGAGAAGTTAGTGAGTAATTCATTACATCTCTTCTCACTATGGATGAATCCATTCTTTCGCCAAATATTAACAATGAGCCAGGACTTTTCCGAGTGCTGGAAATACAGCAGTGAGCCAGGTAGAAAAAGTCTCTGACATCATGGGACTTATGTACCAATGATTAAAAACAGACAATAAACAAATAAACAGTGAGAAGTATCACGAAAATAGAGGAGATACAATTCAGAAATGTTGTTGTCGCCGAGTTAGTTCTGACTCATAGCAAGCCAATGCACAACAGAACAAAACATTGTCCTGTTCTGTGACGTCCTCACAACTGTCTGAGCCCATTGTTGTAGCCACTGTGTCAGTCCATCCAATTGTAGGTCTTCCTCTTTTTCACTGACCCTCTTTTCCAAACATGATGTCCCTCTCCAAGGACTGCAGTCCTGGTATGGTGCTGTGGCTAATATGTCAGACTGCAAAGTCGTTTGACCTGCAAGGTCAGTGGTTCAAGCTTACCAGCTGCTCCTTGGGAACCCTATACAGTGTCACTATGGGTCAGAATTGACTTGACGGCACTTAACAACAAGAACTCCAAGGATTAGTCTCTCCTGAGAACAATTCCAAAGTACATGAGACAAAGTCTCACCATGCTCTTTTTAAGGAGCTTTTGGACTTCCAAGATAAAATGTTCATTTTTTTCATCACTTGTCCTTTGAAATTTTCTGTTCGATTCCTTTACATCATCATTTCTTCCATTGACTTGAGCTACTTTACGTTCAAGAGCAAGTTTCAGAGTCTCTTTGGACATCCATATTGGTCTTTTCTTTCTTTCCCATCTTTGTAGTGACCTTTTGCTCTCTTTATGTCTGATGTTCTTGATATCATCTCACAATTCGTCTGGTCTTCAGTCATTAGTGTTCAATGTGTCATGTTTATTCTTGAGATGGGCTCTAAATTCAAGTGACATATAGTCAAGTTCATACTTCAGCTATTGTGGACTTGTTTAGTTTTCTTCAGCTTTAATGTGCATATGAGCAATTGATAAACCTTATTCAAGCTTATGATATTTACTGTCTCCATTAGCTCCTTCCACAGATGTAGTCGGTTGATTCTTGAGTATTTCATCCAGAGCAGTCCATGTGTATAGTTACTGTTTATTTTGTTGAAAAATGGTATGTCTAATGAATAAGTCATTGGTCTACTAAATGATCTCCAGTATCATTTCCATCACCAAGGCCATATTTTCCAAGTTCTGATCCTTCTTTGTTTCCAACTTTTGCATTCCAATCATCAGTTTACCAATGCATCCTGGTTGCATGTTTGATCAATTTCAGATTGTCATCAGTCAGTTCCAACTCATAGCAGCCGCGAATGGTGCTTCCAAGGAGTAATTGATGGTTTTGAAGCACTGACCTTGTGGTTAGCAGTCCAATGTTTATCCTACGGCGCCATAGTGGAGTTAGATAAAATCTTCAATTTCTTCCTCTTAACATTAGTAGTTGGTGCATAAATTTAAGAAATAGTCATATTAACTGATCTTCTTTATATGGGTAAAGACATTACCCTTTCATACACAGTGTTGTACTTCAGGATAGATCTTAAATATTCTTTTTGACGATGAATGTAATGCCATTCTTCTTCAATTTGTTATTCCCATCAGAGTAGACCTCATGACTGGCCAATTAGCAGTCAATTTCAGCTCATAAATGCCTAAGATATTGATTCTCAAGTGACCCATTTGGCATCTTCCAAATGTGTCTTTAATAGGTACCACGTCTATAAGATACGAATCGGGCTACCTCACAGTCAGCAGTTCAAAACTACCAGCTGTTCTGCGGGAGAAAGATGAGGATTTCTGCTCCCTTAAAGATTTACAGCCTTGGAAACCCTGTACAGGGTCACTATGAGTCGGAACTGACTCCACGACACATCACAACACAACAACATCTACAATAGTGAGCGTGACTGTGTGAGGCATGGGACCAAACACTTTACCAGACTAACTCAGTACATCCTCTGCTAACCTTAAGCAGAAGGAACTATATTGCAAGACTGTTTACAGAGGAAGAAGCTGAGGCAAAAAAGAGGTTAGGCCATGTGTTTGCTGTGACATGGGGGAGGAGGTGGTTTCTAGTTCAAGCTAGTCTGATTGCAGAGACCACATCGAGGACAGTACACTGACCTCCAAGTGGATATTTGCACCCCCACTTTGCAAAAGAGGAAACCAAGACCCAGCATGGTTGCAGAGACCTGCCCTAGTTCAGGGCCTGAGTATTTCTTTGTCAAAGGAAGGAGGAGCTTCCTCTCCCACCAGCTCCCCCCTTCAAGGCAGGTATTATTTCTGGCAGCTCTCCTCTTTCTCCAGAAAAAGTCTTGAGGAGGCTCAGACAAAGGCAGGAAGCGGGAGCCCAGGCGCCTGATGTGGTCAGCCTGGCATAGCCCTCCCCAGGCCCAGACCACCTTCCAGACGGACTCAGCGGCCTGCCAGCAGGGGCAAAGGAGGCTCTATTTCTGGTCCTGCGGTCTCCAGCCTTGCCCACTACCACTCTCCCCGTTTCAAGGCATTTGTGGTGGGGACATCGGGCCTGACGCTCCCAATCCCAGTTCCTTCCCACACAGCCAACCATTGCCTGTCCATTATCATTCAGCTGTGCAGACACCTTCCACAAGCTTTAATTCCCATCCTGTGGGTTCCCCCCAACAACTAACTGCCCATGCCTCAGTCACAGACCCTGCCCACCAGTACTGCCTGCCATCTGCCCTGCTTCTGGGGACACTTTGTGCTCTGGGGGTGGGACTATGTCCCTTGAAGCAGAGAGCAAGGACAGAAAAAACAAGCCTGCTGTGGTCGAGCTGATTCTGACTTGTGCTACAGAGCAGAACAAACTCCTCTGTGGGGTTTCGTGGTGGCCATTTTAACAGAAGCAGCTCACCAGGCTTTCGTTTGCAGGGATGCTGGGTGGATTTGAATCATTGGTCTAGGCTAGCAGTCCATCATACACTGATTGCCCCAACCAGGCTCCCTTGGAGTGCCATCGAGTCAGTTCCAACTCAGAACAACCCTGTATAGGGTTTCTGAGACTGTAAATCTTCACACAGTACGCATTGGTCAGGGCAGACGCTGGCATCTCTTCACAGTGCACTGTTGGTGCCCAGTCTCTATGTTCAAAGGACAAGGACAAAGAGGAGAGAGGCACTCAGCCTGCCAAGAAGCTGAGACATTAGAGACAGAGCTATGTGAGTCACCTCACGCAAAGTGCAGTGAAGTTGGTCCAACCCCACAACCGAGGAGCAGCTGGTGAGCTTGAACCAACAACCTTGCGGTTCAAACCAACTTTGCAGTCCAGCACATTAACCCACAATACAGATGGGTAAACTGTGGTCCAGAAAGCAAAAAGGATGTTTCTGACACCCACATAGCCGATCATTAGCCCCAGTGGGCTCAGAAGTCAACTCTGGGTCCAAGGCCTTCTCCCGCAGGATAGAACACGCACACCAGTAACTGGTGTTCAGCAGTTACTGACCTGGGCTTACAAATTCTTGTTGAGATTGCAAAATTTTGAATTTGGACTTAAAAAAAAAAAAAAAAAAAGAATCAAACCCATTGCCATGACGCTAACTTATTAACAATGTTTAGGTTGTTGTTGTTGGTTGTTGTTAAGTGCCGTGGAGTCGGTTCCGACCCATAGCGACCTTGTACAGGGTTTCCGAGGGTGTAAATCTTTACGGGAGTAGAAAGCCTCATTAGGTTAGTTGTTTTTTATTTTTTCTGTATAGTTTGACTTTTTCATAACGAGAAAGTAAAACATAAAAACAAAAACCTAATGCTGGAGGTAAATACAGAGTAGCTGACCAACCGAAACAAAGTTTTGTGTGTGTGTGTGTGTGTGTGTGTTTTTAAATGGAACAAAGCAGGAATTTTGAATCAGTCAACAAATGTGGATATAATACGGTCTATTACCATCTCTAAGTTTCTAACCCTCTGCTGTAGAAAACGGGTGATGATAAGGATGGTCAGGAGAAAGGAAAGAGACAAAGTAGGTAATGGGATGTCTTTTTGTTTCAACCCAGCCTTTGGTCCACTGTCTCCACAGGATCAGTTCATCCACCTCTTTTTCAACATCTGAGCATTTGCCCTGGTTTAAGCATCATCCTCTGGTCAAAGCTGTATCTCTTACTGTGTTCAAGATCATGTGGTTCCAAGACTTTTAAGGTTTCAGATCTCCAATACAATGTGTGGGAAGAGTGTGAATTCCTTTTTCCTGGAACTAAACCTTCTTGCAGCCCAGATTTTAGCATAGAATGATATGGGATATGTTGGTTGGACTCTCTGAGCCTCAGTTCCCCACTTTCTAAAGTGGGGGCAGAATGACCCCTCACCAAATATGGAGGAGGAAATGAGATTGTGCATCTGAGCTCCATTCTAAATTGGGGTTCCTAGAGAGTCTCCCAGGAGTCATGGTGTACTGCTGTAGAATAAGCACTGGACTGTTAACCACAAGATTAGCAGTTCAAACCCACCAGTCTGTCATTGGAAACCTTATACAAGGCCGCTGTGTGTCAGAACTGACTCAATGGTACTTAACAACAACAACATGGGGTCTCCCCCAGGTTCATGCAACTTCCTCCAAGCTGCCCATGACTCCCATACCTACACTTCTCCCCAACTCCCCATTGCTGACCCTTCCAAGTCACCTACAGCTACGCAAATCAAAAACTCACCCGCAAAGGTAAAATAGCTCTCTGGATAGATATTAGCAAGAATTAGCTAGCATGATGTTAAATGTGCATTCCTTCTAACCCAGTTTTCTCATCATCCCCATTCTAAAGATTGGGTAATGGAGGCAGAAAGATGTCACATACAGTGTACACCATCCCACAGGCTAGGAATTCTCATATCTCATACACTGACAATGCCAAATATCCAAGTACCCAGAAGCCGTGAACTTTACTACTTTCTCCAGCTATTCCCTCCCGAGAAAAACCCAAGCCAGAGACCCTCACTGGAGGAACACAGCACATGGTCTGAAATAGCAAAAATATTGGAAACAACATAAAACTCCATCAGTAGGGAAATGGGTAAAAACAAAACTAGAACTTATTCACATCAAGAAATACTGCACAGAAGATGAGGACATTGGTCCATCAGTGCTAGAATTCTTGCTTTCCATGTGGAGATCTGGATTTGATTCCCTGCCAATGTACCTCATTGTAGACACCAACTATCTATCAGAGGGAGCTTGAGTGTTGCTATGATGCTGATCAGAGTTTCCAGACTAAGACAGACTAGGAAGAAAGACCTGGCCACCGTTACTGAAAATTGACCATTGAAAATTCTATGGATCACAACCGTTCATGGGGATGGAAAGGACTGAGCAGTATTTCATTCCATTGTTCATGCACTCATCATGAGTTGAGGGCCAACTCGATGTCCACCAACAACAATAACGACCCCCCAGAAGATAAAAAGAACCAAATAGCTCTCCATGTAGCAAAACGAAAAGCTGAAGTGAAAAAAGTAAATATGCAGTCTGGAAACGTCTTTAAACAGAGTACCAAAAACCCTGACAACTTAGAGAAAAGAATTCATTTCTTCATAGAGAAGTGTATTCACAGTTTTTTACTTTTCTTTTTCATTTAAGTGATGGAATACATGGCTTTAAATTTCACCTGCAAATGTGCCTGAAAGTTGAAAAATAATACAGTGAACTTATTATTTGAAAATTCAACTAACATACTGTTTTTAAAAATTTTAAAGTTCCTTGTGTTTCAGAATTTTCAGACATTTCAGTTTACACATACACATACATACATACATTCATATATGAGGGGGCTTCAAAAAGTTCATGGAAAAAATGGAATTAGGAGATAATGGAATTTTCACACACTTTTTGGAGTCCCCTCATATATACATACATCTACACACACATATGGAGTCCTGGTGTGGGTGCTGTGGATAAAGCGCTGGACTGCAAGGTCAGTTTGAACCACAAGGTCAGTGGTTCAAACTCATCAGCCACTCCTTGGTAACCCTATACAGGATCGCTATCAGTCAGAAGCCACTCGACGGTAAACAGCAACACCCACACGTATGGAGTCCTGATGTGGCACTGTAGGATAAGCACTGGACTGCCAACTGCATGGTTAGTGGTTCAAACACACCAGCCACTCCTCAGAAACTCTATACAGGGTCGCTATGAGTAGGCACCAACTCGATGGTGCTCAACAATAACAAACACATACATGTATGAGGATAAGTCAAAAGGGTTCCAGTACTTAAACATGTCTCTGAAATCAGTAGGTGCTGCAGACAAATTCTCTCAGTGATACACTTGTCTTAGTGTTGTTATGTTGTTGTTGTTGTTATTATGTGCCGTGGAGTCGGTTCTGACTCATAGCAACCCTGTACAGGGTTTCCGAGGCTGACAATCTTTATGGGAACAGAAAGCCTCATCTTTCTCCCATGGAACAGCTGGTAGTTTCGAACTGCTGACCTTGAGGTTCGCAGCCAGATTTGTAACCACTACACTACCAGAGCTCCTTAGTGTTGTTATGGTACCTTTAAAAAAAAAAAAAAAAGTGCAATCAAAACAAATGGCTCCCGAAGGAATCAGCTGGCCAGTTACATTCAAGGCAGAGAGGTCAGCTCAGTAGGTTACGGTGACTGTTTTTTAGGATTCCAACGGGCTAGTTTTGATAGATTTTTTTCAGAGGAAACAGGACAATCATGGGGAGATTATTATAAAGAAGTTTTAAGAAAACTGTATTGATGAGAAAAAAATCCAAGGAAATGTCTTCCTTCACGACAAAATGCCTGTTCATTCTTCAAGAATAGCAAAGGAGCCCTAGGAGAATTTCATTGGGAAGCCTTACCCCGTCCACCCTACAACCTTGGTCTTGCCCCTTCGACTTCCTTTGTTCATCAAAGTCAAAGAACATTTCAAAGGAACAGGATGTGAACTCCTGGTGGACGGCAAAGCTGCCTTTCTGACAAGGTATAAATTGACGAGCACAGAAGTTTTCAGAGGGTTAGAGAGACAGAAACTTTGTCTTCAGAAGCACATGACTTGGATGGAGGACATGTAGAGAAATCATAGCTTCACATTTTGATAATTTTGTTTAACAATGGTTCTCTGTTTTTGTAGCAACACGTGTTGACGTACCCTCCTACACACATACATGTGCATACATATACACACATGTGCACATAAACATACACACACACACCATAGTGTCCTGTATCCTGTACAAGCGCACATCCCTGTATGTAATAGTGATTTTAAAAACATCTGGGGAGTCTGAAGGGACATGACAAATAAAGGCAATCTGACATCCTAGAGCAAGTCCTGGAAGAGAACGAGGAGAGAAATTAATGGAAAAATTGGTGAAATCCAAACACCATCTGGAGTTTAGCTCCTAGTGGTAGACCAAGGCTGGCCTGTAAGTTGTGACAAATGTACTCTGGTAAGAGATGAAACTTGGGTGAGGCATATACCAAGATTCTCTAACTATCCTTGCAACTTTTCTGTAACTCTCAAAAGATTCTAAAAGAGTTAGTATTATTATTTTTAATCTGGAAAGTTTTCCCTAAACTGATCAACATGAGAGGTTTGGGGAGAGGACTAGAAAACAAGGGGAGGTGGTCAGTCTTACCTGCACGGGTTAATCTTTTGTTTGAAGTCTAATGTATTCTGCTATGCTTAGTGTAATTTAAAAACAAAAACATTTTACAAAAGGAAAAAAACTGTCATCTGCCTGATTTGAAGGGCATGAGTTTGACTTTTTCTTCTAAATCAAAGGTTCTCAGTGGAAAAGGAAATCTTTCTTGAGCCAGGACGCAGCAGTTGAGCCTAGGCTCCACCAAATCGCCTGTGGGATCTCAGATGACGAAGCCCCTTTCTGGGCCTCAGTCTCTCCCTTGCCAAGTGGAAATACTACGCCTACCCACCCTCAAGCATCCAAAGCCGGGGATTCCATGGAAGATGGTCCCCCAGCGCTTTCAATACCGCCAGTCTCAACTCTCCCATCTGTGCAATGGGAATGAGCAGCAAGCCCCACAGGACTGCTAACGGTAAGACAAGGGTTTGACATCGAGTGGACGCTGAAGAGTGGGAGGGGGCTTCTTCCACCTGGAGTCACATGCACGCAGTCCCCACTCAGAGTTCCCTGCAGATGAGCTCTGGGCTCTACAGTCCCCTCACCTTTCCTCGCCCCTGGAGCCTTCTTTGCAGAATTGGCTCGGCCCGGCCTGTCTTGGTGATGGCCGTGGTGAGGTCAGTCCGGGAGCCCCTTTTGCAGGGTCCTGAGACTCCCACCTACTAGGGTCTCCCCACTGGGGTTGGCTGGTGGGAATGTGACCCCTCGATCCCGGGATGGGGGGCAGCTCCAGACCTGCCGTAGGCTCCACCACGCTTGCTCCAGGCCCCCTTTGTCTGTGCCGGGACCCGTCAGCCAGGTAGGGGAGCCGGGGCCCGCAGGCCGGGGGACTCACCGCGTGCGCCGGCGGGTCAGCAGCAAAAGCAGCAGCAGCGCAGCCAGAAGACCGAGGAGCACAGCCCAAGGCATGGCCGGAGGCGGCGAGCACTGAGAAAATGCGCTCGTAGCGCGGGTCCAGCTTGGAGCTGTCCCCGCCCCAGGTCCCTAGCGCGCTGCCCACCCCACCCCACCTCCCGGCTCCCTCCCCGCACCGCCTACCTCTCCCGCCCCTTGTGCTCTCTCCTCCTCCTGCCTCTTCCTCCAAACAGCCCTCCATTCCTGCCCCCGGCGCCCCACCTGCCCCCCACCCTGGCCTCTCTCCCCCCACAGCCTGGTCTCCCAACCGGCTCCCGGGTTCCTACTCCCAGCCTCCCTCCCCTTGAGCCCCTTCAAGCCGCCTCCCGGCCCCTCCCTGCTGCGGGACTGCGGGTGTCCACGGTTCGCAGGGGTCACCCGGGGTGCACTGACCCTCCTCCCCCAGATCTGGCCGAGACCGGCTCCCTCCTCCCGAGTCAGGAGCGGTGAGGTGGGGAAAACAGGGGGAAGACCTGAGGAAAGAGGGTGTATGAGGGTGCAATGTGGAGGAGGGGGCTGTAAGCGAGCCAGGGGGACTTTTCCTGGACATTCCACCAAACGGGACTCCACCACCCCTGCTGGCAGATAAACTAGATAAATAAACAAGGGGTTCAAGAAGCTGACCTCTCCTCATCCCATCCCCACCCCAGTTGCTTCGAGGCTCCTAGTTTTCTGTCTCTTTGGTCTGAGCTGGGTGGGCTTGATTATGCTGTATTGTACCTTCAGTTATGACAGTGCAGGGGTTACAAGACCTGATCCGGAGCCGTGACAGCCTGGGTTCAGTTCACATCGGAGCTCTGCTACTACTTGCTAACTGTTAACTTGAATGCTCACTTAATTTCTCCGTGTCTCAGTTTCCCTATCTGTAAAAGGGGATAAATATAGTTTCTTCCTCACAGGACCTGTTGTGAGGTACTATCTGCAGAAAACAGAGACTCAAGAAATACTCTCTGGTGGCAGGAAGTGTATTTATGAACAAGGGACCAACCATGCTGTTAAGGGACAGGACTGGGTGTCTTTGACTCACCAGGTGTGTGGCTCAAGGTAATCCTCTTGATCTACAAAGTGGGAGTTCTGAAGGCACCCATCTTCAGAATTCCCAGGAGAATGAAATGAGATCTTTGAAAACAGTAGCTTTAATCTTTCCTATTGCTTTTAAGTGTGACCCATAGCGACCCTGTATAGGGTTTCTGAGGAGCAGCTGGTGGGTTTGAACTATACTAGCTTTATTGTTGTTTTCAATATTGATATAACTGGTTTTTGTTTTTAAGGTTTTATTGTGGATAGGTGCTCTGGTAGCGTAGTGGTTACAAATCGGGCTGGGAGCTGCAAGGTCAGCAGTTCGAAACTACCAACAGTTCCACGGGAGAAAGATGAGGCTCCCGTAAAGATTTACAGCCTTGGAAACCCTGTGTAGGGTCGCTATGAGTCGGAACCGACTCCACGGCACATAACAACAACATTGTGGATTGAGAGATAGTTCACATGGGAGAACATCGGTTTTACACTTATCGGTTCATTGCAATAATTACAATCTCCTCCAGGTATCATCATTCAACAGTATTTGCTTCTATTCCCTCTTTTTTTGGTGGGGTGGAGTGGAGATGTACACAAAAACACTCAGGAATATATAATCCTTTAAACAACCAAAGGGCACATTCTGCAAGCCTGCCTCCTGGCCACCAGCACACAGCCTTTCTCTTTCCAGGAGTCTAGAGTTCTCAGCTGCTCTCTCTCTCCATGTCCTCATCTCTGCCTCTATCTCTGATGTGTCTGCTTCTCTGGATAGGGTCCCGCATTCCACTCATGCTCTTCTCTCTTGATGGTCTTGGGGTCCTCTGTTCCTGGACTGTAAGATTTTCACATAATAGTTTTGAAACATCAAAGGGGGGGGTGGAGGAGAGAGGGGTTCCTATGTCCCTCATTGTGCTGAGTTGATGGGGAGAGCTGAGGACCAGAGAGAGATGTGACTTGCCCAAGGTCAACAGCTCACCCACAGTTTGCAAACGCAGTGCATTCCCTCAGGGGCAGGCTCAGGCTCTGGGTAGGAGTCCTGTCAGCACCCCCAGTCCCCCCAGCCCCTCCAACATCCTCACCTTCTGTAAAGGGTGTTGTTGTTGTTAAGTGCCATCAAGTCTACTCCCACCCATAGCGACTCTGTATAGGGTTTCCTGGTGAACTTGAACCACCGATCTTACGGTTCAAACTGACTTTTCAGTCCAGTGTGTTAACCCACAGCACGGCACCAGGACTCCTCTGTAAAGAATAGAAACCCCTACTCTGTGCCAGATACAGGGCTGGGTGCTGTACTCTCATTCATTCTATTGTTGTTGTTGTTGTTAAGTGCCATCGAGTTGGTTCCGACCCATAGCGACCCTGTAGGGTTTCCGAGGGTGTAAATCCTTACGGGAGTAGAAAGCCTCATCATTCTATAAAGGGTAGAAACCCCTACTCTGTGCCGATAAAGGGTAGAAGCACTGAGAACACAGCAGCCAGCCCCCATATGTGGCACATAGTAGGGGCTCAGGATGTGGTGCCTATTGCCACAATTCCCTGATGCTTGGGTACCAGCCCTCTATGAGAGAGCAGGCCTACAAGAGAACACCTCTGAGTGCTGGTGAGAACCCGGGCTCAGCCTGGGAGACATGGACCACCTCACCAAGGTACTCCCTTGGAGATAGCAGCAGGTTTCTTACCCTCACTGAGCCCCGTTCCTCACCTGGAATCAGGCAGGTCAGGGGATGAGGCACTGGTCAAAATTTATCAGTAAAAACCCACCATCCAAAAAACCACTGCCATGGAGTCAGTTCCAACTCAGCAACCCTATATAGGGTTTCCGGGACTGTAAATCTTTCAGGAGCAGACAGTCTGATCCCCTGCAGAGCTAGTGGTTTGAACTGCTGACTTTGCAGTTGACAGCCCAATGCTTAATCCACAGTACCAGCGCCTCCTTATCAATAAAAGCAGACCACAAACTATTGAGTGCTTGGCACAGGCTCATTAGATGAAGCAATGGGTTCTAGTGCTGTGTCTACATTTGCTGCGGGGTGAGCTCTGACAACTTTCTGTTCATCCTCCCAATGACCCTCTCCAGTAGCTGTCTATTACTCCTCCCTGGTGCCCTGGCTTCTACCTCTTTCTTTACTGTCCATTCTCCCTACAATAGACAAGAACCCAGGACCTAGATCCTGTCACTGAATCCTGCTCAGAACCCTCCATGGCTCCCCCGCTTCACTCAGGGCAATAGATCCTACAAAGCCAACCAGATGTACTTTCCTCTTTATCTCTCTGTCCTTAGTTTCCATACTTTCTCACCACCCACTGTGCTCCAGCCATGCTGGCTTCCCCATCTTTCCCTAAACACAGCAACCACAGCCTTACCTCAGGACCTAAGTGGCTTGATTTTCTTTTCTTGACAGTACTTAACATTGCTTGCTATCATGTTAGAGGTTCATTTCTTTGTTTAATGTTGGCTGTCAAGGCAGCAGGGTGACCTTCATTTGGCCTTGGCAGATTCATAACAGCCAGAGGCAAAAAAATTTTTTTTCCTGAACTCCTTGCTTATTTATTAATTTTATCTGCTGGCAGAGCCAACAACCCTAAAAAGGCTGCCAAAAGGAGACTGGAAGGTTTTCTCCAAATTTGGGGAGCTGTCTGGAGTGGCTTTCTAACAATGGGGTTCTCAGCTCAGCTCGGCTCTGTGATTTGGGGCAGTCTGCTTCACTTCTCTAAGTTCCTTATCAGTAGAATGGGGGAAAGAGAACTTCATGGAGTTAGGACTGAGGTGTCACCTAACCCAGGTGACATGCTTGCCTCAGTGCCTAACACACAGTGAGCATTGTGCCTCACACTATCTGTGGCCAGATCTTGGTCTCAGTTTTCTCATCTGAAAAATGGAAAGAACCTTCCTCACGGGGCTGTTATGAGGTCTGAATTGCAAGTGATCAAAGGACCTGGCATACAGTAGGTGCTTAATCAGTTATTTCTACTGCAATGTCTGAGTCCCTTTCAAGTAGATTTCCCTCTTCTCACATCCATCCAGGGCCAAAATTCTCCCAGAGAATAAGCTTCACCTGCTCACACACTAGAGAGAGAAGAATGTGTTGGGGGCCCTGGTTTCTCCCTTGCTAACACAAGGCAATTTTATTCAGGGATGAGGCTGATGTTTATGGAAAATGACCCCACCCTCTTCCTAGAATATAAACCATCATTGGTCTCAGCCATTGTTGCTGTAGCATAAGCATTGAACTGCTAACGGCAGGGTCAGTGGTTCAAACTTGTCGGGTACAACATAAAATGCAATAACTGAGAAGGTGAGGCCTTGTGACCTGGACGAAAAACCAAATCCTGGGTCCTCCTTGGTATTGCGAGCCATGAACCCTGAGGGCCCAGGAAGTGACCTCCTGGGGTCCCGGGTTCATTGGTGTTTGTGAACTCACTGGGTGGCTACCTAATATTGTTCATTCTATGCTTCTAGCTCCAGTAATTGTAGCTTCTGAGAAAATGGTTTTTATAATGCCTCTCTTAATATCTCCACTGTGTTGGCAGTGCGTAGGGTCCAGGAAACGAATCTTTCTGAGGTACAAGCGATAGCCACCTGGGATGAGTATCAGAACTGCTCCTTATTTGATTATTCAGTTATGTTTAATATTAACTTAGAACATAAGCTCTTGATATCCATGTACAAACCGAATTTCTCCCTAGAACCGAGGCAGTAAAACTTCCTCAGAGGACGAACAAGGACAGGTTTACTGGGATTAAGCAGGGAGGTTCTGGAAAGGAACTGCCCGGGGTATTCACTTGAGGTGGAGTGGTAAATTCTGGGAATATTGGATTAAAGGACAATGGTGGCAACTCCCTCAGACCGCCCTGGGTTTAATCAATTTGATCCAGATGCTCTTCTTCCCCTTGAAGGTGTATGGAAATGTGATGATAGTGAACATTGTAGCATTTGGGTGTGGAATCCGGATAGAGGATAAGGAAGGTGAAGGTGAGACCTCGCCTTCTTGGAAAGGTTGTGACCCTTCTCTCACCTTCTTTGGAACTGTAGCAAGAAAGAATTACTAGTTTAACAAATAAAGCTAAATGTTTGAAATCCTATTCAAATGCATATATTTCTACTTGCAAAGTAGAGAAAAACAGCTTAAATCCCTTCAGAGATTGTAAACCAACCTTTATATAAACTTCTAAGTCTTTCACCTTTACCCACTAGTGACTAAGTTGTTAAAAGTATGTTAGACGTCCTTTTAGACCTAAAGATTAATCTATAATAACTTGCTTGAACCTTTTCCTGTAGAAATAAAATGTTAGATTGCTAAGAAAATTGTGTTGTACCTAGAAAATATCTTAAAGGGCTTTCCTGTGAATCGTTGTGTCCTGTCCTTGAATTTCTTCTTGAAAAAAGTTAATAAAAGACTGGGGTAGAGATAGTTCTACGTACATTCTGGGCAGCAGGGCTATCAGCCTGTCAGCTTGTATCCACTCTGGTCTCCGAGTGTTTCTTTCTCTCTTGCCTCTCCAGATATCCCACCTGGACTTATGGGTGCACTAGTTCTGTGTGCAATGTCTGCCACTGAGCAGTCTGTCTGGCAGCTTGCATCAAACCTGTGTGTCTGTTTTCTCTGTCTTCTTTGTGTCTGTTCTCTCTCTCTCTCTCCCCACCAGACACCCCACCTTTGTGTACTCACCCCTTGTCGAGGCCTGACCCCAGCACAAACTTGAAAACCCTATACAGGTCACTACATTCCAGGGGTAGTCATGTTTCTACTTCTTGGAGTCTTTGGGGGATTCTGGGAAATTTTTTCTGCCTTATTTGCCTTTTTTTTCTGGGTTGGGAACCATTGTGTGAGGATGTGATGGTGGGGACTGAAATGTGGGGGAGGCCAGGAGAACGTTAGCGCCCCCCAGAGTCACCAGAATTAGCCACCCCTGGAACTGCCTACCTTTAAACTTTTTGTTTTATAAGGCAATTATGTTGTTTAAGAAAATGTGATTCAGATTTTCTTACTTGCAGCCAAAAACATTCCTAACTAAAACAACCATCCAGTTATGGCTGTGGTGAGTGTTCAAGTATGTCACCTCATATTACTTTTATTTTTATTATAAATTTTTTTACATTTTTCAGGCTAAAAGAACTTTCAACTCTCTAGCTATCATATCCTGCAGGAAAGTAGCAGACATTCTAAACCTCCTCCAACTCCTGAGGACTGAAAGGGCCCTGCTGAGGAATAGTGAAGAAGAGGGCAGACGACCCAGAAGTGACCGTTCCAGCTTAGAATGAATGGGCTGGAATACACAAAGACTGAGACCTAAGCTTGAATCCCAATGCTGACACTTGATTCCTGCATGACTTTAAGCAAATCACTTCATGTCTCTGATTTGTGAAATTAGCGATGACATGGGAGCCATAAGATAGGTTCTATCTCTGGTGTGGCGGGGGCATCTGACTTCCTGTTATTTCACAAGGGGACAGAAAATCATTATCAGCATGGATGACACAAGGCTGACTCCAGTGGGGCAGAGGTCACACATGCCTTCTCTCTCCAGCCTTTTTATCAACTCGGACACCAAGCCTCCCTCCTACAGCACCCTTTACTCTGCCAGGATCAGTAATTTATCACAATGACCACACAGAATTCCCAGGCTATACTAGCGTAGTGGTTACGAATCGGGCTGCGAACCTTAAGGTCAGCGGTTCGAAACTACCAGCCGCTCCGCGGGAGAAAGATGAGGCTTTCTACTCCCATAAAGATTTACACCCTCGGAAACCCTGTACAGGGTCGCTATGGGTCGGACCTGACTCGATGGCACTTAACAACAACAACACTCATGATTATGAGGTTTATTAGGGAAGTTGTTGTTGTTGTTAAGTGCCATCGAGTCAGGTCCGACCCATAGCGACCCTGTACAGGGTTTCCGAGGGTGTAAATCTTTACGGGAGTAGAAAGCCTCATCTTTCTCCCGCGGAGCGGCTGGTAGTTTCGAACCGCTGACCTTAAGGTTCGCAGCCCGATTCGTAACCACTACGCTACCAGAGTAACAGGCTACAATTCAGGATTAGGAACCACTCAGGATACAGTTGTTTACTCAGGGCAGATGTACCTGCAGGCAACCCTTTCCCTGGCTCTTAATCCCTCAGCCCTTTGGCCCCACATGCCTCTTGGGCTGACCCAGCTGCTGTTCTACTTGGGCACGTGTTACAAAGCTCTTTAGCTTCACCAGTAAATGCCCAGAGGTACCTCACTCAACCAGCAAGCCTCCTACCTGAAGGCACTCAGCTCTCTCACTGGATAGGGAAGCTTACTGCCATCTCCTTCCTGCCTGTCTCCTGGTTCTGCTGCCTTTACTGGCTCCAATGCCACCATTTCTCTCCTATTGTCTCTTGCCTCTCTCACTGTCCTCAGTATTGCAGTTCTCTCTCTCTGTCTTTCTCCTGAATTCTCAGAGCAAGGGATCCTGGCTCTTTTTCCTTGGTGGTTGTGAGGTCCCCCGTTCCACCTCTGGAATGGCTTGTTTTAAGCCTAGCAAGATGGGTAGTTGCTATCGTTGTGTGCTGTTGAATTTGTTCTGACTAATACTGACCTTGTATAGGGTTTCCAAGAATGGCTGGTGGGTTTGACCTGCCAACATTGGGGTTACCGGTCCATTGTTTATCCTACAAAAATCCTCTCCTTAGGGTTCCATGCACCTTATTTGCATACTATCCACCTTATTTACATTATTAACAAGCTATCCTGTGGTGAGACATAGCACCTCATTTGTATAGTTCCACCCAATCATTTGGTGGGAGTTACAAGACAAGATGTTTTTCTAGGTTCCATCAAGTCAGTTCTGTCTCATAGCAACCCTGTGCACAGCAGAACAAAACACGCCCAGTCTCACACCATCGTTGCATGCTGTTGCCACTGTGCTAATCCATCTAACTGGGGGGCTTCCTCTTTTTCACTGACCTTCCACTTTACCAAGCATGCTGTCTTTCTACAGGGAATAGTCCCTCCTGATAACACGTCCAAAGTACGAGAGGAGAAATCTGACCATTTTGGTTACTAAGGAGCATTCTGTTTGTACTTCTTCCAACACAGATTGATTTGTTCTTCTGAGAGTCCATAGTTCTTTTAATAGTTTCCTCCAATGCCGTAACTCAAATGCATCAATTCTTCTATGATCTTTCTCATTCATTGTCCAACCTTCCCATGCATATGAGGCTATTGAAAATACCATGGCTTGGGTCAGGTTTAGTCCGCAAACTAAGAGGTCATGTGCAGCAGATTTGCCTAATGCAATACGTCATTTGGTTTCTTGACTGCTGCCCTGTACAAATATCCAGAAATCTCCTGTAGGAGTCAGTGTGTCCAGATGTCCAATATCTAGTAATAGTTCACATCTCGGCCGCTCTTATTAACAAGCTGTCCCAACCTCTGCTCTCTGATGTGGAGGGTTATGTGGACAATGTCAAGACCCAACCCCTTCAGGAAATGAGGAATTTCGCCTGGGAAAGAGCAGCCCTCTCCACCCTCACGCACATCCGTTTTCTTCAGAAAGCTTTCTCTCTTCCAGGAACTAGGCCTGGTTCATGTCTGCATCCTCCAGGCTACAAACAAATTGTATCAGAAAAAGAAACTATTGTGTGCGTTGCCTTCTTCAACGCTCAGAATGGCCCATACTTGGTTTAATGCTCTACTGTTAACATTTTTTAAATCTTAATAAATTTTTAATAAAGGATCTCAAATTTTCAGTTTAATTTTGCACAAATTATGTAGCTGATTCCAATACCTGATAACATTAGCTTCGCTTTCCAAGTGGTGAAACTGAAGCTGAGAGCAAGTAGCCCAAGGTCACATAGCAAGAAAGGGACGGGTCCAGCACTGCATTCTCATTCCAACACCCACATTTAAAATATCTATGTGCCAACGCCTGGACAACTCTTCATATTGCAGTGGCACTTAGCAGTTGGCAAAGACCTACCTTATAGTCCTGGTGTGGCACTGTGGACTAATGCGCCAGACTGCAAAGTCATTTGAACTGCAAAGTTGGTGGTTCAAGCTCACCAGCTGCTCCTTGGAAACACGATACAGGCTCGCTATGGGTCAGAACTTTAACAACAGCAACAACAACCTTATACTCTGCTGCATGTAATTTGACCCTAAAACCAACTTTGAGGGGTGCTGGTAACATAATGTGTTACAAGTTGGGCTGCTAACTGCAGTGTCAGTAGTTTGAAGCTACCAACGGAGGAAGAAAGATGAGGCATTTTGCTCCCGTAAATATTTACAGTCTCGGAGACCCTGTACAGGGTCACTAAGAGTTGGCATACCACCACAACCAACATCAACTTCAAAAGCAAAATTATTGCCTTGGCATCAGACTTTGCCACTTGGGTGGCAAACAGCAGAAACCAACCCTGGCTTTAAAAAGAAAAAGCGTGTGTGAGGGGATTGGGAAGAGTTGAAAGGAAAAGCTGACCAGCCAGGATGTAAAAAGACAGGAAGAGGGTGGCACCAGGGACATGGGAAGCAGGAACTAAAAGGTCAAGTCTTCAGGGAACCAACTGTTTTCCATCTCAATGTTCCTTTCACGGTTCTAATTATTCCAGGAGAAGAGTCTGATTGGTTGAGTTTGGATTTTGTGCCTGATCCTTGACCATGATGGATGGCTAAACAGAGCAGGGAAGAGTAGTTCCCCAAAGGACATTCAGAAAGGGGGTGGGATGCTTAGAAGCTGAGCAGGGTAGGCCAAGTGCCCATTTTACAGATGAGGAAAAGGACACTCAGAGAGTGACAACGATTGCCAAAACCACAGAGCCCAAGGATGGTGCCGCCTGGGCTCCAACCAGAGGGGCCACCCCCCCACCCCGTCTGCTTCTTCCCTCCCAGGGCTTTGGGCTGCTGGTGAACAGGGAGGGCATTGTGTAAGAATGAGTGGCTGGCTTCTGGGCTGCCCTCAACCCAGGTGTTGTTGTTGTTGAGTGTCCTCGAGTAGGTCCAACCCACAGTGACCCTGTATAGGGTTTCCAAGGAGCAACTGGTGAGCTTGAACCACCGACTTTGTAGTTCAAACGGCTTTGCAGTCTGGCACATTAACTCACAGAGCTACACCAGGATTCAACCCAGATGGGCCTCTCTGAAATGGGAAACCACCTTTACTGAGCCTCATTCAGGGACCAAGCCCTCCTTCTTTGCCTTCCCCTGCAGTGAACAAACTCCCTTCAAATCCTGCCCCAGCCCAGCTTTTTTAAAGAGAAACCAAGGGGAAAAAGTCTATTTTTCCAATATGTAAAGCATGGTGGACCAAATTAAACCTGTCTAGGCCTGGAGGCAACAGGGAGGGGATGGCTAGTTTGGAAGTCTTGGAATGTTCTTTTTCACATACAAAATTTAAGATCTCATTTATGTGGATTTGCTGGGCTTGTAAATATGCAAAGAAATCTGAGCTTTTTGTATTTTCCTTGAAGGTCATTTATTATAATGAATTGTTGTTAAGTGTTTTTGAGTCGGTTCCAACCCATAGCGACCCAGTATAGAGTTTCCAAGGAGCAGCTGGTAGGAATCAACTCTATGGCATTGGGTTTTTTTCGTTTTATTTATGTGGTGCAATGGTTAAGTGCTCTGCTTCTAGTAGCCAAAAAGTCGGTGCTTTGAACCCAACAGTTGCTCGGCAGGAGAACGACGTGGCAGTCTGTTCCTGTAAAGATTGTTGATGTTGTTAGGTGTTGTCCAGTCGTTTCTAACTCATGGTGATCCTTTGTATAACAGAACAAAACGCTTCCTGGTCCTACGTCAGCCTCATAATTGTTGGCTCTGTCTAAGTGTATTATTGCAGCTAATACATCACTCCATCTTGTTCAGGATCTCCCTGTGTTTCACTGGCCCTCTACTTTACCCAGCATGATGCCCTTCTTCAGAGACTGGTCCCTCTTGATAACATGGCCAAAATATGTGAGATGAAGTCTCATCATCCTCCCTTCTAAGAAGTATTCTAGCTGTGCTTCTTCCAAGACAGATTTGTTTGTCCTTCTGGTTGTTGTTGTTAAGAGCTGGCAAATCAGTTCCAACTCACAGC
>NW_006408541.1:13374097-13377318 GCF_000296735.1 Chrysochloris asiatica | reverse complement strand
TTTTTTTGGAAAGAGCACAAATATGGATTTGTGCCAGGCATAGATGAGTGAGTGCTTCCAGCATTGCATCTATCTGTTGAGACATCTCAATTGGTATTCCATCAATTCCTGGATCTTTGTTTTTCCTCAATGCCTTGGATGTCATCCTTCAATTTTATCAGTTCTTGACTATATACTGTCTCCTGAGCTTCAATGTATTTGGTATAGTGACTCTGTGGTCCTTCTGTGTCCCCCCAGATATGTGTTACTTTGGCTGGACCATGGTTTTCAGTAGTTTGTTGTTGTTATCAAGTGCCATCAAGTCGATTCTGACTCATAGTGACCCTGTATAGGGTTTCCAAGGAGCAGCTGGTGAGCTTGAACTGCCGACTTTGCAGTTCAAACGGCTTTGCAGTTTGGCGCATTAACCCACAGCGCCACGCCAGGACTCCTTCAGTAGTTTGGCAGTTGTGTAATGATAGAATCACTCCCCATGATGTGGGCTGATGTGGTTAGCCCCAATCTGATGTAAGGGGACTAGAGTGGGATGCAATAATATCCTTAATCAGGGCACAACCCTATTTAGAGGTAAGAGGAGTTTCCCAGAGAAAGAGAAGGTAGCAGAGAAAGAGGGACCACCTACCATTAAGAAAGAAAAGCCAGGATGAAGGGCATCCTATGGACTTGGGGTACCGGTACGGAGAAACTCCCATACTCTGTTGAAAGTTGATAAAAAGGACCTTCCATTGAGCTAACAGAGAGAGAAAACCTTCTACCTTGAGAAAAAGCTGGCCCCCTGACTTTGGACTTGCAGTGTCCTGAATGATGAGAGAATGCATTTGATTGTTGAGGTCATCATTTGTGGCATTTCTCTGGTAGCAGCATTTGAAGACCCTGAAAGCTTGACTCCACCCAGGCCATTAAGGTCGCCTGTACTCTGAGGAGGTAACTCTGCCCCAGTGGCATTTTGAGCACCTTCCAATCTGAGGGCCTCAGCTCTCAGCACTATACCAGACAATGTCCCAATGTTATTTCTATGATTTTCACTGACCGATGGTTTTAAAAGTAAATAGCCAGGACCTTCTTCCTAGTCTGTCTCAGTCTGGAAGTTCAGCTGAAACCTGTCCACTATGGTGACCTTGCTGGTATTTAAAATATCGATGGCATAGCTTCCAGCATCACAACAACACTCAGACCATCACATTAGGACAAATTGACAGATGAGTGGTTCCCCATAAAGATTAGTGGGGGTGGGGGTGTGTCGGGGAGTCTGTCCCGACCCATAGTGATCCTGCATATGGTTTCCGAGGCTGTAAATCTTTACGGGAGCAGAAAACCTCATCTTTCTCCCACGGTACTGCTGGTAGTTTCGAATTGCTGACCTTGAGGTTAGCAGCCCAATTCATAATCACTATGCTAGCAGCCTGTGGATCATAACAAATTAGGGACAACATTTCTAAGAATGAGATTTCCAAAATACTTAACTGTGTTCATGCAGAACCTGTACATAGACCAAAAGAACTGAACAAGGGAATACTGAGTGGTTTAAAATCAGGAAAAGTATAGGTCAGGATAGCATCCTTTAACCATACTTGTTCAATCTGTATGCTGAGCAAATAATCCAAGAAGCTGGATTCTCTGGAGAAGAATGCAACATCAGGATTGGAGTAAAGTTCATTAGCAACCTGTAGTAAGCAGATGATACAACCTTACTTGCCAAAAGTGAAGAGGACTTGAGGCACTTACTGAAGAAGAAGAAGAAGAAAAAAATGACAGTGTTTAGTATAGATTATGTGTCAACATTAAAAAAAAAAAAAATGTAATTCACACAACTGGACCAGTAAGCAACATCGTGTTAAATGGAGAAAAGGTTGAAGTCAAGGATTTCATTTTACTTGGATCCAGTCAGCACCCATGAAAGCAGCGATCAAGAAATCAAATGGCTATTATGTTGGGCAAATCTGCTACAAAATAGCTCTTTAAAGTTGGTTAAAAAGCAAAGATGTCACTTAAGCACAAAGGTGTACCTGATCCAAGTCATAGTATTTTTAATCAGTTCATTTACCTGTGGAAGCTGGTCAATGAATAAGGAAGACTGAAGAAGAATGGATGCATTTAAATCACGGTGTTGGTGAAGAATATTTACTATACCATGAACTACCAGCAAAAGGAATAGATTTGTCTTGGAAGAAGTACAGCCAGAATGCTCCTTAGACGCAAAGATGGTGAGACTTTGTTTCATGTACTTTGGATGTATCAGGAGGTATCTGTTGCTGGAGAAGAACATATCATTCTTGCAGAAAAAGTGGAAGGCCCTCAAGGAGAAGAATTGATACAGTGGCTGCAACAAAGGGCTCATGCATTGCATCAATTGCAGGGAGGGTGCAGAAGTGGATATTGTTTCATTCTGTTGTGTATAGGTAGCTATGAGCGGAATTGACTCAAAGACACCAAATAACAAAGGAAGTGCCATTTCATGAACATTCACGCTGCACGAAGCATTATAGATGCATGAGTTCCTATTAACCACCCTGGGTAGGAGTAAAATGACTCCTTTGATCAAAGTTGTGGAACTTGTCATAGGTGGAGCCAGCATTAGACCCCCAGGTGGGGTCTAATGAGGTCTGAGGCCTGACTTTGCTTCAGTCACCCATGTATCCCTATTCCCATTAATGGGACAAGATTCAGTAGCTCCTACACTCCAACTGACCTGTGGCATTTGATCCTGCTATGGATTGGATTGTGTCCCCTTGAAAACATGATTTGGAATCCCAACTCTTATACCTATGGATGTAATCTTATTTGGATTTGGAGTTTCTTCGTTATATTAATGAGGAATTCCTCATATTCATGAGGAATCTGTACCTGGACTAAGAAGCAGTTATTCGAACAGAGCATGGGAACACTGAATGTTTTAAAATTAAGAAAGGTGTACGACAAGGTTGTATTCTTTCACCATACTTATTCAACCTGTATGCTAAGCAAATAATCCGGGTTCTATGAAGAAAAACGTGGCATCAGGATTGGAGGAAGACTCATTAACAACCTGCTATATGCAGATGATACGACCTTGCTTGCTGAAAATAAAGAAGACTTAAAAAATTTACTGATGAAGATCAAAGAGCACAGCCTTCAGTATGGATTATATCTCAATGTCAAGAAAACAAAAATCCTCACCACTGGACCAATAAACAACATTCTTATCAATGGAGAAAAGATTGAAGTTGTTAACGACTTCATTC
>NW_006408541.1:13368231-13372817 GCF_000296735.1 Chrysochloris asiatica | reverse complement strand
GCAGAATGTGGGACCCCATCCAGAGAAGCAGCAACCCCAGAGATGGAGGCAGAGATGAGGAGAGAGAGAGCAGCCAAGGACTCTAGACTCATGGAAAGAGAAAGGCTGTTTGCTAGTGGTCAGGAGGCAGGCTTGCAGAATATGCCCTTTGGTTGTTTAAATGATTATATATTCCTAAGTATTTTTTTATGCATTCCCTAACCCCCCAAAAAACAGCAACAACAACAACAAAAAAAGCAGAGGGAATAGAAGCAAATACTGTTGAATAATGATGTACGGAGGAGACTGTAATCATTGCAACAAAACGATGAGTGTAACACTGATGTTCTCCCATGTAAACTATCACTCAGTTCACAATAAAAACAAAAACAAAAAAGAGTTGTTGGGTCATCCACTGCTGACAATTTTGATCAAAGATTCTGTAGAAGCATTTCAATCAAAAGGTGGGGGGGTGGGGGGGAAATACAGAACAGAATTTTCACATTCTCATAGAATCCAGACTTTCTGTAGTCGTGAAGGCAGGAGGAACACCTGAAATGATGCACTGAGTTCATCTTTAACCTTAAACCAAAAATATCCCCTGAAGCCTTGTTGTGTTTATTAGTTTGTTTGTTTTTATTGTGATTTGGGTGAAATTTTAAAGAGAAAATTAGTTTTCCATTTAACAATTTATATGCATTTTGCTTTATGACATTAGTTGCAATTTCCTCAATGTACCCTGATGCCTCCTTAAAACCAAACAATAGTTTAACTTAAGTAGTGAAGAATGTCCGCCTTGAGCATTATGCCCTGTTAAGAGCTATCTATTTGGGATCAAATATCAAATTGACAACAACAACTTATTAGGTTACATAGGAACCTTGTTGTTGTTGTTGTTGTTGTTAAGTGCCGTTGAATTGGTTCCGATCCTGTAGAGGGTTTCTGAGGAGTAGCTGGTGAGCTTGAACCACCAACCTTACAGTTCAAATGGCTTTGCAGTCTGGCGCATTCACCCACAGTGCCACACTAGAACTCCACATAGGAATCTTCTGAGGAAGGTAATTTATGTTAATAGGGGATTAACAACTCAGAAAAGGAGGGTAAGAATGCTTACACAACTTAAAGAATGTAGTCAGTGTCACTAAATTGTCCAAATTGTTGAACTGGTATATATTCTACTGTATATATTCTCAATAATAAGCAGAATAAGTCATTAAGAAAGAAAGACAGAAAAGGAAAAGGGACAGTCCATAAAAAAAAACGGTATTGGGATACAGAAGAAATTAAGCTAGATTTCCTATTTTAAATCAGGTATAAAATTAAATCCCAAAGTGTGGCAAAGATCTGACTGTACCACTGAATTATACATGTAGAAATTGTTGCCTTGGTGTGTGTTTTGTTGTATATATTTTCACCACCATAATAATAATAAAGATCTAAGTGTAAATAGGAAATTTTAAAAATGAAAAGTCTTTGGCCATAACTAAAATCCCAAGAGATCCCTTCTTTGTCCTGCTTGCCGCTGTCTTCCCAGCCGCTGTCTTCTCAGTTCCCACCACAGAGATTCATACACAATAGGTGCTCAGTAAATGTTTAATGTATACATTCCACTGCCTGGCTGTGTAACTTTAGACAAGTTGCTTCTCTCTGGACCTCAGTTTCCTCCTGCCTCCAAGAAGATCTGATGCGAGGAGAAATATATTTCACTTTCTGGAAGGACGCGTTACTGTTGAGGGTAGAGAGAGCTGATGGGTAAGGATAAATCATAGCTGCTTGTTTTCTGGGTCACCAGGCTTCTCAATTGAAGGTCAAGTGTCTAAAATTATGAGTGAGCTGCTTGGCAATAAAGTAAGAAAAATGTTGATTTGGCCAAAGAAATTACAGCCTAGGTCCTAGGGCTGAACTCGCCTGGAATTACTCAGCATCGTGATTTAACACTTAGCACCGGCCAGGAAAACAGGCCGCTGACCCTTAGCCAAATGGGAGGCCCAGATGCCTGGTCCGAACCTGTTCCTGCCACCCATGTTCACAGAGTCAGCAAATGGAGAAACTGAGGCCTAACAGGGTGAACGATACACCCAGTAAGGTTAAAACCCAGGAAACCTGACTCCCAGCCCAGCACCTGAAAGGGAAAACCACCCGGCGCTGCTCATCAACCACACCGCACACCACACAGCCCATCTAGAGACTTTTATTCAGGGTTAGGAAGAGGAAGAGACCTCTGGCAAAGAGAGAGGGCAGAAGGCAGAAAGAAGCGAGAAGTCAACAGGAAGGGAATGGTCTTATATAGGTTCAACAGGAAGGGCGTGGTCATTGCTGGGGTGATTTAGCTCTGGCCTATCAAAAGCCATGTTGCCTTTTAAACTACGTGCCTTGTAGTTTAGGGCGGGGAAACAGAAACCTACGATTACAAAATGGAGTTGAAGGGAGGGGAGAGGGAAGAACCCGGAAGTTACAGCCTAAAATGGCGGACCTGATATTGTAACAGCACCTGCAGGAATCAACCAGACAAAGGATGGAGGAAGGCATGCTGGGTATTAGAGACAGGGGTATGGCACGTGCAAATGCCCAGACATAAAAGGTTCCATAAAGCTGGATTATATGAAGAAGAGTGTGGCATCAGGATTGTAAGAAGACTCATTAACAACCTGTGATTTGCAGATGATACAGCCTTGCTTGCTGAAAACAAAGAGGACTTAAAATACTTACTGATGAAGATCAAAGACCACAATTTTCAGTATGGATTGCACCTCAATGTAAAGAAGACAAAAATTCTCACCACTGGACTGATGAATAACATTATGATAAATGGATTATGTTGTTTTTGTTAAGTGCCTTCGAATTGGTTCCAACAAATAGCAACTCTATATAGTGTTTCCAAGGAGCAACTGGTGGGTTTGAACTGATGACTTTGTGGTTCTCAGTTCAGTGCTGATCCGATAGGGTACCAAATTCATCCAATATCACCAAGCCACTTCTAGGTGCCCTGGATGGCAGAACAGAGGAAGATGGTATGTCGAACACAGGTAGAAAGAACCAGTATGGCACCTTGAGAAGTAGTATGAGGTCTTTTGAGCCTCCTTAAAGCCTTTTGTGATCATTAAGGTTTTGTATGGACTGGGCCAAGATTATCAGTAGTTTGACAGTTGATAGGATTTGATGTGATTAGCCAATAAAAGGATTAACGAGTCCTGGTGTGAAGCTGTAGGGTAACTGTTGGGTCAGTGGTTAAAACCCACTAGCCACTCCTCAGAAACCCCATACAGAGTCACTATGAATCAGAACTGACTCCATAGCACTTACCAACAACAACAACATGCCATCCTTCATTTCATCACCACCTGGACCCAGGAGATTCCCAACACCTTCGATCTTATAAGAGATAAAAGGAGAGAGATGTAAGCAGAGAAAGAGGGACCTACCATCTATCAACCAAAATAGAAGAGCTAGGAGTGGAATGCAGCCTTTGGACCTGGGGTGCCTGCACTGGGCAGCTCCTAGATCCAGGGGAAGATTGAGGCCAAGATGTATGGAGATCTCCAGAGACTACAGGGCCTACAGATGCTGAAAGGAGGCAAGGACTATTCCCCAGAGCTGGCAATGAGAAAACCTGCCTCAAGAACAGGCACTCTGACTTTGGACTCTTAGCCTCCTAAACTGCGAAATAATACATTTCTGGTTGTTGAAGTCATCCACTTGTGGTATTTCTGTTACAGCAGCCCCAGGGAGCTGAGACATTCTCCAGGACCTTCAGGCTAAACATTTGTGCCGTGATCTCCCTTTGCCTTCCTGTGTGGACAGTCTAAGTCTGGGTCCAGGAGTCTTGGGAAGACAGAATCCAGGGAAAGGGGAAGAGGCAAGACCAGAGGTAGGAGATCAGGAACAGGGCATTGGAATCTGGGAATAAGGTCCACTAGTCCCCTTGGCTTGGCACCCAACACCTTCCAGAGAGGAACTTACAGCCACAAAAATGATCCCTCCCAGAGATGCATGGAATTTCAGCAATGTCTTTGTTTTTGTTTTCTTAAGAGGCATGTGGAATAAAATTATATGTTTCTTTTAGCTCAGTCTTGATCTTTTTAGACATGAGAGTTGGACGTGAAAAAGTCCAAAAATCTTGCCCGGAGAGAAACCAATCTTTCTAGACCTAAAAATACTGGTTTATACAGATGGTTGCTGTGAAAACCTGACTTTGAGCAGATAAAGAATATGGATTTATGACAGAGGAAGCTCCTTGATGAGCTTTGCTGCAGCGGGCACCACTCCCCATCAGAAGTGGTGGGTGCCCTCCAATGATGGAAAAGATAAGGGTCCCTGTGTTGACAAAGGTTAGCCTTTAAGGGTCTGAAGTGTCACATCTAACCTCCAGTGCTTGTTGAGAAATTTGCATGAAACATTGCACACGTTTTGGTAGGAAATGATATTTTTTAAAGAAAAAGGTGCCTGCTTTCCATCACTTGAATTGTGTCTGATGTCACGGTTGTTGTGTGTGTGCATGTGCGAGCATACGTTCATATGTGTACACACATGTATGTGTTACAATTTTCTTGTTTCCTGTTTTTCTCCTTCCTATAAAATGGGAAACTGTTGCAGACTGTGCAGAGGTT
>NW_006408541.1:13357661-13364496 GCF_000296735.1 Chrysochloris asiatica | reverse complement strand
AAAGATGAGGCTTTCTGCTCCTGTAAAGATTTACAGCCTCGGAAACCCTGTACAGGGTCGCTATGAGTCGGAACTGTCTCCACAGCACATAACAACAACAACAACCACCTGGAATCCTCCCCGCACCTTAGGAAAGCTATTCTCAGAAAAACAGGAAATATGTGTTAGTGAGGACGTGGAGATATTAGTAGGGATGTAAAATGGTGTAGTCTTTTTGGAAAACAGTTTGGAAGTCTCTCAAAAAGGAAAATATAGAGCTATCATGTTGCTATCATGAGTCCATTTTGACTCATCCCTGAAACACATCCACAGGACAGAATAGAACAGGCTCCGTAATGTTTTCTTGAAATGAAACCTTTCATGGAAGCCGGTCACTAGGTCTTAAATCCTGCTGAGACACTTGTTGTTGTTAAGTGCCATTGAATCAGTTCTGACCATAGTGACCCTGTAAAGCGTTTCCAAGGAGCGGTTGATGGGTTTGAACTGCCAACCTTGTGGCTCAAACTGACCTCTCAGTACAGCACATTATTCTGCAGCATCACACCAGGACTCCTTTAGGGCAGTTGTTGTTTTTAAGTGCCGCTGAGTTGATTCGATGACTGCAAGTCATTTGTACCTCCCAAGGACCTGGCAGATTCCACATAAAGGGATACTCTTTAGTCATAATATGGAGAAATGAAGTTGTGGCACATGTTACAACATGGATGAACTTCAAATACATTATGCTGAGTGAAATAAATCAGACAAATATTTTATGACTCCATTTATCAGAACTATCTAGACTAGGCAAATACATCGAGATGAAAGGTTATTAGTGATTCCCAGCAGTGGTGAGAGGGGAAGTGGACAGTATTACTTAAGGGACACTGGCTTTCTGTTAAGGGTGATGAAAACTCTGAAAACAGATAGTGATGATATGCTTGTATCATCCCATTGGGCAAATGGGTATGCAGAGGGACTGAGCAATGAAGCAACAGGCCAAAGGCCACCCAGCCAGGAAATAATGGAGTAGGCATCTGAACCCAAGCAGCTTGGTTCCAGAGCTTCACGGAGGCTGAAGTTACTGTCTGTCCAGACCACATGTGTTCTTCTCCCAGGGCCTGTCTTCTGCCCTCTGCTCCCTGCTCTCAGAAGGCCCCTTTCTCTATGGTCTTTGGACTTCAGGGAGCCTGGAAAGGAAAGGAGGTGGAGTTGACTTGGATGACCTTGAGGCCAAAATCAGAATGACCCGATCATTTTCCTCCAAGATCAGAAATTTCTAATCCTCCATCCATCCACTCAACCATCTATCCATCCATCTACCCGTCCATTGAACATTTACTGAGGTAGTACAAATAGTTAACATACTTGGCTGTTAATTAAAAGATTGGAAGTTCAATTCAATCAAGAGACACATTGGAATAAAGACCTGGCGGTATATTAAAAACAAAAACAAAAACAAAAATACAGGCACTGAAAACCCTATGGTTTTCTACTTAGACACACATAAGGTCACTATGAGTTGAAGTAGTTTTTCTGTTTGTTTGTTTGTTTGTTTTTAACTATATGCCTGCATTGTGCAGATGGAGGAAGAGAGTGGGGACCAGACAGGACCCAGATAGGCTTCTTGCCCCCCCTCATTGCTACTGAGGGAAAACCCTCTCCTGGGAGTTCCAGGCACTGGGAGGGCTCAGGTGGAGGGGGCTGTTATGGGAATTTCAGGGACCTCCCAGCAGAGAGCTCAGCCCGTCCCTCCACATGGAAAAAGTGAAAACCTGGGGTTTTGTTTCTGGGAGTGAGGCCAGCAGGCCTGTGGGGGTCTGAACTCCTGGAGCATGAGAGAGAGGCTGGTGTTGGAATGGTGGGGGAGGAGGAGAGAGGGGAGGGGAGGGCATGTGTTTGTCATGAGGTGGGAGGGAGCAGGCAGAGACTGAAGGAGGCAGAGACACACAGAACGAAAAAGAGAGAAAAGCAGATCTAACAAACAGAAATAGAAATAGAGAAGGAGGAAGCAGTGAACAGACAGACAGACAGACTGAGAGATGGAAGGAGCAGGTGTTCCTCTCACCTTGGGAGACATTGCATTGGACCCTGTCTGCCCCTGATCTAACCTCCAGGGTCACTCTCCCTCACCCACCCTGTGACTCCATGCTGCCATCCTCTGACCTCCAGCTCCAGCAGTTCTGACCAGCCCACAGCCTCTTTCTGGCCACTGGGCCTTTGCACAGGCTGTTCCTCCTACCTGGAACATCTTCCCTTCTCTCCCTTGCTCATCCTACAGGTCTCAGCTGAGACTCTGCCTCCTCCAGGGAGCCTATCCTGATTCCCTCTCCAGATTCTCCGTTCCTTGTCCCAGCTCTATGTGTGTGTCAGTGTCCTCCACTTGACCAGAAACTCTATGAGGACACGGTGTGCCCCTGCTGGGTGGAGAGGAAGGAATGGAGAGGTAAGTTTCTGGCTGGTACACTCTAGAGTCTTGGTGTGGCTTTGTAGGCTAAAGCACTGGATGGCAAGTTTGGTTTGAACAAAAAGGTTAGCAGTTCAAACTCACCAGCTGCTCCTTGGAAATTATGCAGGATCATTATGAGTTGGATTTGACTAAATGCAGCTTAACAACAGCAACAACAATGCTCAAACTGTGAATGGGATGAGGACAGGAAACAAATTTTCTACAAAGAAGGGCACTCACCAACCTGCTGAGATTCAGCAATGACAAGACACACAACGTCGCTGACATTACAAGCCAAGCCAGCTTCCCTCACCCATGAGGCCACATAAAGGGGGCCCAGGAGCTGGGCAAGGCAGAGGAGAGTCTGTGGTATACTGGCCTCCAGTGTTTACCCTGGTGTGGTGTTATAAAATAAATACTCGACAAGGTCAGCAGTTCAAATCCACCAATGGACTGTTAAATGCAAGGTCAACAGTTCAAACTACCAAATGCTCCTTGGAAACCCTATACAGATTTCTACGAGTCAGAACCAACTCAACAGCACTTAACAACAACAACCATACACACCTACCAATCAAGATATCCCTGTTCCTGAACAATAACATATCCTCCAGGGAATGAATGCCATTCTCCAGTAGAGAGACATTGAAGTTATAGTCCCCTGGGTTGAGATCCGGTCATGTTTCAGGCCACTCTCTTATTGTGACTTAGAATTCATTTCATTCTGCCACCTACATTCCCATGTAGTAGACTCTCACTTTACAGATTTGGGAACTGAGATGCAGAGAGATTAAATCCCTCACCCAAGGTCACACAGAAAGGAAGAAGTAGAATTGGGACTTGAACCAGCAGCCTGACTCCAGAGCCATATGCATCACCAGCGTCTTAGTGAAGAAACAGCCCCAAGGAGTGGCTCCCCCATTTTATGATCCATAACTGGGCTCAAGAAGAGGACAGGACCACAGAGGTTCTGGCCTCAAGTCCTCGTTCCTCAGGTCTCAACTATAATACCACCTTCTCCCTCTTGGTGTCCCCTGAGTGTGCTGTGCCCAGGTTTAATCACATATTCATTTGTTGGTTGCTTAGCTCCAAGAACTACAATATTAGGCCAGGAAATGGGATCTTGTTGATCTGGTTCATGGCCGTGGTCTCTGCCAGCACTTAGTATTTAATCAGTTCTAGCCAAAGACATTTGGGTTTGAAATCATTCAACTGTGGCTCAGATGCAGACTTATGTCTCTGGTAAATTGCCCAGTGTTCTCTAAGTCTTCCCTCCCTCATCTGGAAATAGGTGTTCATCACGTACATTTCACATTCGACACTTAGGAGAAACGGAATGAGAGAGTGAGTGAGTTAGCGAGCAAGTGAGTGAGTGAAATCAGAGCTGGGAGGGCCCTTAAAGTCCAGCACTGCAAATTCAAATACCCCCGGCAGGAGTCAGGAATGACTGAGTGGATCTGGTAGGCCTGTGGCAACCACGACTCAGCTCCACTCACCACAACTGCCACATCTTCCGATTTCTTAAGAGAAGCTAAAATCTTGACTTTTAAGAGAAGTTTCCCAATTTTTAAGCATTGGCCACTGTGAAGGTCAAGGTTCTGTGTCAATTTGGATAGGCCATGGTCCTCAGAGCGTTGTTGTTGTTGTTAAGTGCTGTCAAGTCTATTGCAACCTATAGTGACCCTATATAGGGTTTCCAAGGAGCTATTGGTGAGCTTGAACCACCGACCTTGCAGTTCAAACGACTTTGCAGTCTGATGCATTAACCCACAGCGCCACACCAGAACTCTCTCAGAGCGTTAACAGTACTCATTTCTCTATATTGGGATCTAATGTAATCATCCTTCACTTTGTGTTCTGAGAAGAGCTGTCAGTCAGTTGGAAAGGGAGCTTCCTTGTGGGTGTGGCTGTATCCAAAGCTTGCTATCTCAATCTTGCGTCCACGTCCAACTCATCACCCTCTGATCTTTGATTCTTGAGACATAGGCCTACTGTTTGACCTCCAGATTTTGGGTTCATCAGTCCCTACAACCACATGAGTCTGAAGAAGCTTCCAGTATGATGCCTGACCCATGGATTTGGGACTTGCCACCATCCCCCACAACTGCATGAGCCATTTACTTGAATTAAACATACTATTTTTCTTATGAGCCCTTATAGTGCAGTCGCTGGAGTGCTTGACTACTGACTGAGTTTGATGGTGTGTCAGTGTAGTTCAGTAATATTTACAGCCTTGGAAATCCTACGGGCAGTTCTATTCTGTCTTAAAAGATCACAATATGTCCACTTCAACTCAATGGCAAGAAACCGATTGGTTTGGTGCACACATTTATGTATATTTGTTTACTCGATTTGCTCCTCTAGAGAAACCAGCCTAGGACATTTGGCACTGAGAGTGATTCTAGTGAAACAAAATCGTAAGCATGACATTTATTTAACTGGTTCTCAAGTCTGGCTGGTCTTCAAGGTGCTGGTGACTCTGTCTCCAGTAGTACGGAGGGCATGGTGACTCCATGGCATGAGGTGGCAATTGCTATTGTTGTTAGGTGTCATCAAGTCAGTTCCAATTCATAGCGACCCTATGCACAACAGACGAAACACGGCCTTGTCCTTCACCATCCTCAAAATCGCGGCTACATTTCAGTCCATTGATGCTGCCACTGTGTCAATCCATCTTGTTGAGGGGGGTCTTCCTCCCTTTTCACTGACCCTCCACTTTACCAAGCATGATGTCCTTCTCCAGGGACTGGTCCAAAGTATGAGAGTTGTAACCTTGTCATCCTGGCTTCTAAGGAGCATTCTGGCTGTTACTTCTTCCAACAGAGATTTATTTGTTCTTCTGACAGTCTGTGGTACTTTTAATATTCTCCAACACCATGATTCAAATGAAATGATTCTTCTACAGTCTTCCCTATTCATTGTCCAACACTAGCATGCATAAGAGGTTACTGAAAATACCATGGCTTGGGTAAGGTATACCTTAGTCCTCAAAGTGACATCTTTGCTCATTAACACTTAAAAGGGATCTATCTGATGCAACAGATTTGCCTTGTGCAATATGTCATTAGATTTCTTGACTGCTGTTTCCATGAGTGTTGACTGTGGATCAAAATAAAATGAAGTATTATTCAAGCAAAATTTAGATCTTTTCTCCATTTTTTGTAGATTATTTACTGGTACTGTTGCAAGGATTTCTTGTTATCTTTACATTAAAGTGAAATCCATACTGAAGGCTAGTCTTTGAATTTCATCAGTATTTTAAATCAACTTCAAGCAGGCAAAGTTGTATCATCTGTATCTCACAGGTTGTTAATGAGTGTTCCTCCAATCCTGAGACCACGTTCTTCTTCATAGAACCCAGTTTCTCGGATTATTTGCTCAGCATACAGGTTGAGTATATATGGTGAAAGAATACAATCCTGGCGCACAGGTCTCCTGATTTTAAACCATTCAGTATCCCCTTGTTGTATTCTAATGACTGCCTCATGGTCTATGTACAGGTTCTTCATAAACACAGTTAAGTGTTCAGGAGTACCCACTCTTCTCAATGCTACCAGATTACTATGATCCACACAGTGGAAAATCTTTGCATAGTCAATAAAGCACAAGCAAATGTCTGTCTGACATTCTCTGCTTTTAGCCAAGATCTATCTGATGCCAACAGTGAAATCCCTAGTTTCACGTCCTCTTCTGAATCAGGCTTGAATTTCTAGAAATTCCCTGTTGATGTATTGTTGCAACCGCTTTTTAACTCTTCTTTGCCAAATTTTACTTGCATGTGATATTAATTATATTGTTCAATAATTTCTGAATTCTGTTGGGTCATCTTTCTTTGGAATGGGCCAAATATATGGATCTCTTCCAATCCATTGGTCAGATTGTCTTCCAAGTTTCTTGACATGGATGAATGAGTGTGCCCAGAGCTGCATCAGTTTGTTGAAACATTTCCATTTGTATTACGTCAATTCCTGGAGACTTGATTTTTGCCAATGCCTTCAGTGCAGCTTGGACTTCTTTCTTCAGTACCATCAGTTCTTGATCATATGGTCCCACTTGAGATGGTTGAACATTGATCAACTCTTTTTGGTACAGTGATTCTGTGTGCTTTTCATAGTCTTTGGATGCTTCCTACATCATTCAGCATTTTACCCATGCTGCTGTTATTAAAAACTGTCGTGTCAGTTCTGACTCTTAGAGGCCCTATTTCCAAGGAGAGGCTGGTGAGCTTGAACCGATGACCTTGCGATTCAAACCAATTTTGCAGTTCAGCACATTAACCCACAGCACCACACCATGGCTCTGTTTTACCCATAGTAGTCCTGGTGTGGTGCTGTGGGTTAATGCGCCAGACTGCAAAGCCGTTTGAACTGCAAGGTCGGCAGTTCAAGCTCACCAGCTGCTCCTTGG
>NW_006408541.1:13349532-13356666 GCF_000296735.1 Chrysochloris asiatica | reverse complement strand
GGCCAGAGTTTGTTCCTCAGAGAGATTTGTTCCCAGAACCTTACGCACTGCCAACACAGTGGAGACATTAAAAGAGGCACATAAGAAACCATTTTCTCAGAAGCTACAATTACTGGAGTTCAAGGCATAGAATGAATAATAGGACCAAAGAAAATTATACAGAGCTAGCCCAACAGTGAGTTCGTAAAAGTCCATGAACCCGGGACATCCGGAGGTCACTTCCTTGAGCCCTCAGGGTCCCTAGCTAGCCATTCTGAGTGGGACCATCGTGTAGGATTTTCGTCCATGACACAGGGCCTCAACATCTCAGTGATTGCAGTCTCCAACAGAGCTTGAGAAACACTTGTTTCTTCCCTTTTGATTTTCTATCTCCAGATCTTTACACATTTTATTATAATACTTGACTTTGTTTTATTTAGCTGCCCTTTGAAATTTTCTGTTCAGCTCTTTTACTTACTTCCTCAACGCTTTCAGTCAGTTTAGCTCCTCTGCATTGGAAAGCAAATTTCAGAGTCTCTTCTGACATCCGTTTTGGTCTTTTCTTTCTTTCCTGTCTTTTTAATGACCTTTTGCTATCTTCATGGACTATGTTCTTGATGTCATCCAACACACAATTCTTCTAGTCTTTGGTCATAGTGTCTAATGCACCAAATCTGTTTTTGAAATAGTCTCTAAATTCAAGTGAGATATAGTCAAGGTATTATTTTGACTCTCATGGATTTGTTCTAATTTTCCTCAGCTCCAGCCTGAAATTACATATGAGCAATTGATGGTCTGTTCTACTCTCTGTCCCTGCCTTGTTTTGACTGATGATATTGAGCTTTTCCACCATCATTTCCCACCAAAGTAGTCAATTTGATTCCTGTGTATTCCATCTGGTGAAGTCGATGTGAATATGTGAATAGTTATCTTTTATGTTGTTGAAAAATGTGTTTGTAATGAATAAGTCATTGGTCTTTCAAAATTCTGTCATGAGATCACCAGCCTAATTTCTATCACCTAGGCCATGTTTTCCAACTGCGGATCCTTCCTCTTTGTTTCCAACTTTTATGTTCCTATCACCAGTGATTATCAATATATCTTGATTATATGTTTGATCAATTTCAGACTGAAGAAGTTGATAGAATTCTTCATCATCACTGGTTTTAGTGATTGATGTATAAATTTGAACAATAGTGGTATTAACTAGTCTTCTTGTAGGTATATAGATATTATCTTACCATAGACAGCATTATACTTCAAGATAGATCTTGAAATATTCTTTTCAGTGATGAATGTGATGCCATTCCTCTTTAATTTGTCGTTCCCAGCATTGTAAATCATATGATTGTCTGATTCAAAACAGCCAATACCTGTCCATTTCAACTCACTAATGCCTAGAATATTGATCTTATGCATCCCATTTCATTTTTGACAACTTTCAATTTTCCTAGATTGATACTTTGTTCGTTCCACATTTTGATTATTAATGGATGTTTGCAGCTGTTTCTTCTCATTTTGAATTGTGCCCCATCAGCAATCAAAGGTCCAGAAAGATTAGCTCCATCCATGTCATTAAGATCAACTCTACTTTAAGGAGGCAACTGTTCCCCAATCGTATTTTGAGTGCCTTGCAACCTGAGAGACTCATCTTCCAGCAGTACATCTGACAGTGTTCTGGTGCTATTCATACGGTTTGCAGTGGTTAACCCTTCAGAAGTGGCTCGCCTCTCCTTCTGTCTTAGTTTGGAAGCTCTGCTGAAACCTGCACACCATGGGGGACATTGCTGGTATTTAAAACACCAGTGGAATTGCATAGCTTCCAGCATCACAACAACACACAAGCCACCAGAATATGACAAACTGAAATACAAGTGATGACAGTGTATCGATAGGGTCCTTCTTTATTCAGTACTTCAACTCAAGAAGTTAGAAAGGGATCATAGTGTTTATTTGGTTGGTTCAATGAAGTATGGATTAAGCAGTGGTCTACTCTAAATCAAGTTGCCCAAGTGCCTTGGTATACTGCAGAAGAATAAGATATACAAAGGCTTAGGGCAATTGGCAATGTTATAGTGGATTTATCAGTTTGGACTCACAGCCTCACCCATGAAATGACCAGATAACACTCCTTTCAACATAATGGTGATACTATCAGTCAAGTGGAAGCATTTAACCAACAAGGTGGGTTCGGTAGTCTTACTAGCCATCAGAATCAAATCAATAATCAGACTAGTCTAACTTCTCTGGATATATGGCATGAGTTTCTTAGCCATGAAATCCTTAGGAGTGAAGTAGATGGGAATTGTAGTAAATACCTAATTGTGCAAATGTAAGAATTCTAGGCCAAGTGAATGACAGTAGAATTCTCATAGTCCTTCAATAAATTTTCAGGCAGAACCTACTTTACACACCTAAAACCCCTTTCATGAAGAGGGGGTCAGGTCCTCTTATGGAAGGACCCCACTACATTGTCAAAAATTTATTCTGTTAATATTTCTCCCAGTCATTTTATAAGAATGACTATTCATTAGGGAAAAGAAAGTAACCAGACTTTTCAGGGACTATTGGACACGGCTCTAAACTTAAACTAATTCCAGGAGATCCCAAATGTCACTGTGGTCCACCAGTCAGAGTGAGGGCAGGTTATTTTTAATGGAATCTTATCTCATTTCTATCTCACAGTGGGTTCAGTGGGTCTCCAGACCCATCTTAGTGATTTCCTTAGTTCCAGAATGCAATGAATATGGGTAGACATATTCAGAAACTGACAGAACCTCCACAATGGATCTCTGGCAGGTGGAGTAAGGGTTATTATGGTAGAAATGGACAAATGGAAACCATTAGAGCTGCCTCTACCTAGGAAAATAGTAAACTCAAACTAATACTGCATTCCTTGATGGATTGCAGAGATTAGTGCCACCCTCAAGGACTTGAAAAATGCAGGGGTGGTGATTCTCACCCCATTCCCACTCAACTAGACTATTTAGCCTGTGCAAAAAAACCTGATGGGTCTTGAAGAATGACAGTGGATTATCTTAAACTTAACAACGTGGTGACTCCTATTATAGCTGCAGTTCCAAATGTGGTTCTATTGCTTGAGCAAATTTACACATCTCCTGGTACCTGCTACACAGCTATTGATCTGCCCAATTCCAATTCCATTTTTAAAGAAACACCAGAAGCAGCTGGACTTTATTTGGCAAGGCCAGCAATATACCTTCACTGTCCTATCTCAAACTATATCAAACCCTATGTCAAAATTTAATCAGCAGGGACCTTGATCATGTTTCACATTGGTCCATTACATTGATGATATTATGCTGATAGGAAAAAATATAAAGCAGAGCATATCAAAGATGCTAACAATACTGAGGTTGGCCCCGGATCAGGCAGTGTTCCATTCTACTGTGCATAGGGTTGCTATGAGTTGGTGCTGATTTGATGGCACCTAAAAACAACAACAACAACTTGTGTTTTATGGACAATGCAAAGGTTTCTGAATGTGTGTATCACAGCAAGCTATGGATAATAGAGAACAATGAGTATTCAAGAACACTTCATTGTGCTCATGAGGAACCTGGACATAGACCAAGATGCAGTGGTTCAAACAGTACAAGGAATACTGAATGGCTTAAAATCAGGAAAGTTGTGTGCCAGGATTGTATATTCTTTCACCATACTTATTCAATCTGTGAGCTGATCAAATAATCTGAGAAGATGGATCATGTGAGGAAGATCTTGGCATCAGGATTGGAGGAAGACTCATTAACAATCCACAGTATACAGATGATGCAACCTTGCTTGCTGGAAGTAAAGAGGACTTAAAATACTTACTGATGAAGAGCAAAGACCACAGCCTTCAGTATGGGTTGCACTTCAATGTAAAGAAAACAAAAATCCTCACCACTGGACCAATAAAGAACATCATGATAAATAAAGAAAAGATTGAAGTTGTAAAAGACATTTTTCTTGGATTCACATCAACACTCATGGAAGCAGCAATCAAGAAATCAAACAACATATTGTATTAGGCAAATCTGCTGCACAAGACCTCTTTAAAGGGTTTAAGAGCAATGATGTCAGTTTGAAGACTAAAGTGTACCTGACCCAAGCCATGGTGTTTTCAATAGCCTCATACACATGTAAATGTTGGACAAGGAATAAAGAAGACTACAGAAGAATTTAAGTTACGATGTTGGAGAAGAATATTAAAAGTACCATGGACTGCTAGAAAAACAAACTACTCTGTGTGAGAAGAAATACATTCAGAATGCTCCTTAGAGGACAGGATAGCAAAACTTCTCTCATTCTTTGGGCAAGTTATCAGGAGAGACCAGTCCCTGGAGAAGATATCATGCTTGGTAAAGTGGAGGGCCAGTGAAAAAGAGGAAGCTCCCCAATGAGATGACAGCAGCAATGCGCTCAAGGGTAACAGTAAGTGTGAGGATGCGATAGGACTGGGCAGTATTTTGGTCTGTTGTGCATAGAGCCACTATGAGTCAGAATTGACTCTCTGGCACCTAGCAACAACAAATTGGTGAGTCACAAGACAGATCCTTCAGACTGTGGAGCAAAGACTGAATGGTCAACCTAAGCCACCAAGTGATTCATGGCCAGAGATGCCCATCATGAACTGGGTATTTCCTGACCCACGGCATCGCAAAGTTGGACGTGCACAGCAGTACTCCATTATTAAATGGGACTGGTATATATGAGATCAGTCTCGAGCAGGACCTGAAGGCACAAGTAAGTTGCATGAAGAAACGGACCAAATGCCCGTGGTCTCCACTCCTGTCACATTACTTTCCCTGTCCCCGTCTGCTCCTGTGATTTTATGATGAGTTCCTTATGGGAGAAAAGCGAAGTGCGAGACCGTGTCCAGAAAGACAGTGACACTGGGGATGGAGGCAGAGACAATGGAGTGGACAGAAGGAGTAGCTGGGGACTCTGGACTCAGGGATGGAGAGGAGTTGTGTGTTGGTGGCTGGGGGTCAGGAGTGTGGGTGTTTGATGATGCATGCAGGGGATTGTGATCATTGCAATGAAACAAAGTATGATAGGATGAATGTAAAGATAATGTTCACCCATGTAAACTAACACATAATTCACAATAAAAACTTTAAAAAAAAAGAGTTCCTATCGTCACTTGACTGAGGAAGAGAAGACTCCTGCTGGGTTTACAGACATGACATGCCTCCATCATCAAAAGTGGACAGTAGCAGCACTACAGCCCCTTCCTGGGACCTCCCTGAAGGACAGTGATGAAGGGAAATCCTCCCAGTGGGCAGAACTTCAAGCAGTGCACCTGATTTTCCACTTTACTTGGAAGGAGAGATGGACAGATGTGTGACTGTATACTGATGTGTGGACTGTGGTCAATGGTTCAGCTACATTATCAGGGACTTGGAAGGAACATAATTGAAAAATTGGTGACAAAGTGTTATGGGAAAGAGATATGTGGATAGACTTTTCTGAATGGACAAAGAAGTGAAGATATTTGTATCTTGTGTGCATGCTTGCCACAGGGTGACCTCAACAGAGGAGGATTTTAACCATCAAGTAGATTGGATGATGTGTTCTGTGAAGATTCATCATCATCTTTCTCCAGCTACTCCTGTCGTTGTCCAATGGGGTCATGAACAAATTGGTCGGTCGTAGAGAAGGAGGTTATGCATGAGTTCAACAACAAGAGCTGCCAGTCATCAGGGTCAACTTGGCTACTGCTACTACTGAGTGCTCAGTCTACCAGCAGCAGAGACCAAGACTGAGTCCCCGATATGGTACCATTTCTAGGGGTAAGGTTGATTACATTGACCTGCTTTCACCATGAAAAGGGCAGCCTTTTGTTCTTACTGGGATAGACACTCTGGGTACAAATTTGCCTTTTGGACTTATAGAATGCCTTATCTGCCATCGTGGTATCCCACACAGCATTGCCCTAGATCAAGGGACTCACTTCACACCAAGTATAATGCAGCAATGGGTCTTGCTCATGGAATTCACTGTTCTCACCACATTCACCATCCTAAAGCAGCTGACTTGATGTTGCTGTTGTTAAGCATTGTTGAGTTGGTTCCAGCCCATAGCAACTGGTGAGTTTGAACTGCTGACCTTGCAGTTCAAATGGCTTTGCAGTCTGGTGCATTAACCACAGCACCACACCAGGACTCCAGCTGACTTGATAGAACAATTATGGCAGCAGCAAGTGGCAGTACTATGCAGGATTGGGGCAATGTTCTCCTGGAGGTTGTATATGCTCTAAATCAGTATCCAACATATGGTGCTGTGTCTCCAATAGCTACGGTTCATGGATCCAGGAATCAAGGGGTGGAAACAGGGGTGGCACCACTTACTAGTGGCCAGTTGTGACATTTTCCTTCCTGTTTCCATGATTTTTCAGGTCCAGAGGTCTAAGTTCCAAAAGAGACACAACACTGATTCCATTGAACTGGAAGTTAAGAATATCACCTGTCATTTTGAGTTACTTATGCCTCTGAATCAACAGGCAAAGAAGAAAGTAACAGTGATGCTGCATAGTAGAGGTAGAATACGTCTGGAATACAGGAGACCCCCTTACAGTGTCTCTTAGTGCTATCATGCCCTGTAATTAAAGTAAATGGAAAACAACACCAACCCAATTCCAATATGACTACCGATGGCTAAACCCTTCAGGAATGACGGTTTGGGTCACTCCACTAAATAAAGAACCACAGCCAGCTGAGGTGCTTGCTGAGGGCAGAGGGAATATGAAATGGGTGGTAGAAGAAGGTAGTTCTAAATACTACCTACAACCACGTGACCAGTTACAGAAAGGAGGACTGTAATTGTTATATTTCTTCCATGCTTTGTTCTATATGTATGAATGTTTGCTTGTATGTAAGTATATATGTTGTCCAGTGCCCTTGATTCTGACACACAGGAACCCTGTATAGGGTTTCCCAGGTGCTGATGGTGAATTTGAGCCACTGGCCTTGCAGTTCAAACCAACCTTTCGTACAACAGGGCTCCAGATGTATATATTTGTTGTTGTTGTTGTTAAGTGCCATGGAGTTGGCTCCGACTCATAGCGACCCTGTACAGGGTTTCCGAGGCTGTAAATCTTTACGGGAGCAGAATGCCTCATCTTTCTCCCGCGGAACCGCTGGTAGTTTC
>NW_006408541.1:13334287-13347207 GCF_000296735.1 Chrysochloris asiatica | reverse complement strand
GCTCTGGTAGCGTAGTGGTTATGAATCGGGCTGTGAACCTCAAGGTCAGCAGTTCGAAACTACCAGAGGTTCCACGGGTTGAATCAGTGACTTTGCAGTTAACAGTCCAGTGCTTATCCTACAGTGCCACACCAGGACATACTCTTTCTATTGATGGAATCCCGGTGTGGCCTATAGATTAATGTGCTGGACTGCAAGGTCGGTTTGAACTGCAAGGTTGGTGGTTCAAGCTCACCAGCTGCTCCTCAGAAACCCTATACAGGATCCCTGTGGGTCAGCACCGACTCGACAACACTTAAGAACAACATATATTTGTACTCACAGGTTTTACTACCAAGACAGGTTAAGTTAAAAAGGGCTTGGCTGCTGAGCAGAAGGTCTGAACTTAACAGCTGCTCTGCAGGAGAGAAATGCGGCAGTCTGTAGTTTGCATCAATTTACAGCCTTGAAAACCCTACAAGGCAGTTCTACTCAGTTCTGTAGGGAAGCTATGGGTTAGAACCAACTCAAAGGCATTGTGTTTGGTTTGGTTTTCTGGGTGGGGTGTAGCTGAAGGCTGTTGGTCTGATTTAGTCAAACTGCTGGTGGCCCAGAGAAAGTGGGCCCCCAGTCCTGAGTCATGGCGTACAGGAAGTGGAGGCAAAATGGTGGCCTTTCTCCCTGACCACATCTCAGTTGTCCAAACTCAGAACCTAGATTGGCCTGCTTTGCTGTGATCTGAGGGAGACAGAGCAGCCTCCCTCCCAGCTCTGGCAGTTTCCGGGTGAGAGAGATCTATGTTAGGTGGGTTGCGGCCTCCACACCCTGGCTGGGCCAGGTCGTGTCAGGTACCAAGTGTGAGAGAATAATTCCAAGCAAGTACTTTCACTGACAGAGTTGACACAGGGCCAGACCCTAGTTCTATTCCTGCTTCTGGAGAAACACACTCTGCACTGAGGCTGGGCCCTTCAGCCTAACACAGTCCTGACAGATCTTGGAATGATTTTTGAGCAGCAACTATGTGTCAGGCCCACCTCACAAAGGTTTATGTGATTCTCCACCGTCTTCCTGACCCCCTCTCCCCACTTCCGTCTTCACCCACTCTTGCCCAGTCACACTGGGAGCCACCAGGCAAGCTTCTACATCAGGGTCTTTGCACTCGCCATTCCCATGTCACATCACCATCCATCCTGCTGGCTCACCCCTTCATCTCCTTTGAACATCTGCTAAAATGTCACCTTCTCTGTGAGGCCCTCCCTGCCTGTTCCCTCTGTTGAAAATTGCAAACCATGCCCCAACATTCCCCATCTTCATCCCAGCCTGATTTTCTCTCAAACCATTTACCACACCACCTGACACACACTGTACACGAAAGCTTTTTATCGGTATATCCACTTCCTGTGGCTGCTGTAACAACTCATCACAGACATGTGTGTGTGATCTTGCAGTTCTGGAGAGTCAAAGTTTGAAAACTGGGTCTTATTGGACTCAAAATCAAAGTCCCCCTGGTGGTGCAGTGGTTAAATCACTCAGCTACTAATCAGAAGTTTGGCGCTTTGAATAGACCAACGACTCCTTGGGAGGATGTTTCTGTGTGGATTTACAGCCATGAGAACCCTATGGGGCAGTTCTACTCTGTCTTTACAAAGTTGCTATCTATGAGTCAGAATCAACTTGATGGCAATTTGTTGCTGTTATTAAGTGCCTTCGAGTTGGTTCTGACCCATAATGACCCTGTAAAGTGTTTCCTAGGAGCAGCTGGTGAACTTGAACAGCTGGTGAACTTGAACTGCTAACCTTGTGGTTCAAACAGACTTTGCAGTTCAGCACATTTAATCCCCAGCACCACACCAGGACTCAGGTGGGCTAAAATCATGGTGTTAGCACTCTCAGGATGAAGTTTCTGGGATCAAAGGCAAAAGACCATAGATGGAGATGGTGGGAAGCCATGGGATCAGGCATGACACAGTTCTTAGTAAAGAGATGTTCTACATCCTGCATGGGGGAGTATCGTCGGGAGTGTTAAAAGCTCTCAAGTGGCCATTGAAGACACAACTGTTGTTCTCTTCCCATAAGGACAAGGGAAAGTGAAGGAAACCAAATACTCGAGGGAGCAGAGGACTCCTTGACCTCGAGACCAGAGAAACTAGACAGTGCCCGGTTACCACTACCAGCCCTTTGATTGGGATCACAACAGAGAGCCCCAGCAGAGTGGGAGAAAACGTAGAACAAAAAGTCAACTTTGCAAAAAAAAACCAATACCCTTGTCTGACAAACACTGGAGGAACCCCTTAGTCTATGGCCCTAAGATACCCTCACCCTCTGACTTAGAACGGGAGTCATTCTTGGAGACCACCTTTCAGCCAAACAATAAGCTATAAAATAAATAACAGCATCGGAAAGGGACATGTTCCTTAGAACAATCAATTATGCACAGACCCCAAGGATGGGGGTTTGTGGTTGTTAAGTGCTATCAAGTTAGTTCTGATCCATAGCGACTCTGTATAGAGTTTCTGAGTAGCAGCTGGTGAACTTGAACCATCAGCCTTGCTGTTCAAACAGATTTTGTGGTCCAGCACATGAACACACAGCACCACACCAGGAGGCTAGGATGGGTGTGAAGGGGGATTATTCTGCCCACCACACACTCATTTGGTGGACAGAGTGTTATCCGTGGGACTTAAAACTGCTTTCAACGCAGTGCCTGGCACTTCGAAAGTACTCACTGAATATTTGGTGACTGCCTGGAAGGGTGGATTCAAATGTGGTAAATGAACGAAAGGGAGGAACGAGGTGACTCATGAACGAGATAGGTCAGTGGCCCCATGTGCTGGAAGGGACTCAGAGATCTGACTTGGATGAACGTATCCATCAGAGCACTTCCTGGACCATCATCATTCTATTCCCACAAGAGGGGTTAGGTGTGGGTGGTTGGCTCCCTCATTCCTGGTAGGAAGTGGAACCCCTCATTTCTCTGGCAGGCTCAGGGCTATGTCAGGAAATCTCAGAAAGAAGGCTTGAGGTGTGGATAGTTCAAAAAGGAATAGTCCTGGCTCCAATTCCTCTCTTCACCAACCCCCTCTGCCCCCAGGCTGTGCCAGGCATCTGTTTGGAGACACAGCCACATCTGACCTTTTGGGGAGACAGCAGGTGGGTTTCCCAGCAGGCCTAGCATTTGTAACATAGCAGCTGTAGCTCTTTTTCTCCCTCCCTCCAGTCCCTGCGTGTCTTCCTGGCTTCAAAGGAGACAGGCTCCCAGCCCAGGTTTCCTCATGACTGAAAAATGTTTCTCCACAAAAGATATGCTCAAATGGTCTGCCAAAGAGAAAAACACAAGTAAGTGGCTTTTTAACGTGGCAACACATACAGCTCTGAGAAGGTGGGGCAAAAGGAGGAAGAAAGGACGAGAACTCTTCAGTAAATTAAAAATACTCACACACAAAATAATACTGCTTGTTTTGCTTCACCAAGTTCATGGAATTAAAGGATAATGGAAAATTTCCACAAACTCTTTGAAGACGTCTCCTATGTCTTGAGCCTGAGAATCAAGGATGAAGAAGAAAATAAGAACATCGGAGATGGTAGGGAAGAAAACACCCCAGATACATGCGCTTTTTACAGAAACCCCTTTGTTAAGTTTTAAACAAGACAAAGACAAAAACAGATCATCAGGATGAGAGAGACCATCAGCATGAGGTCATATAGTATCCAAAGGAGTCACATCCACAAGGCCAAGTTAAAGAACACAGAGAACAAAGGTTTTCATCACAAAACCAGGACTGTAAGCCAATCTCTTCATCACAGTTGCAGGCCAAATGACATTAGCAGGGAGGGATTAATGCAGAGTAGAAAAGTTTACAGGATTGCTCTGAGGCCCTCTGACCACTTTGGTCAGGGTATGACTCATAACCAAGCCACCCCAGTACCCCAATTTGCATGAACGCCCAGTCAAATCCCTGAGAGAGAGACTGCAATGCCCTGGGCTAGCTAGGGGTTGTTGTTAGGTGCTGGCGAGTTGGTTCCAACAACAGAACGAAACACTGCCCACTCCTGCACTGTCTTCACAATTGCTGTTAGGTTGTCGTTATTGCAGCCACTGTCTGCGTCCCTCTCCTTGTGGGTCTTTGTCTTTTCCATTAACTTTGCCAAAACATTTCCTCTTCCAGAGACTGATAACATGTTCAAAGTATGAGAGATGAAGTCTAACTATCCTGGCTTCTGAGGAACACTCTGGCTGTACTTCTTCCCACACAGATCTGTTTGTTCTTTTGGCAGTCCAAGGTACTTTCAATATTCTCCTCCAACACCATAAGTCAAATGCGGCAATTCTTCTACGGTCTTCCTTATATTGTCCAACTTTCACATGCATATGAGGTGATTGAAAATACCGTGGCTTGGGTCAGGCACACCTTAGTCCTCAAACTGACATCTCTGCTCTTTATCTCTTTAAAGCGGTCTTGTACAGCACATTTGCCCAGCGCAATTGGTTTTGATCCCTTGACTGTTGCTCCCTGAATATTGATTGTGGATCCAAGTAAAAAGGAAATCTTTGCCAACTTCAATCTTTTCTTTGTTTATCATGCTATTTATTCATCTAATTGTGGGAATTTTTCTTTTCTTTAACCTGAGGTACAATCCATACTGAATGCTGTATTTCTTTGATCTTCATCAGTAAGTATTTCAAATCCTCTTCACTTCCAGCAAGCAAGGTCGTCATCTGCATATTACAAGTTGTTAATGAGTCTTCCTCTAATCCTGATACCACGTTCTTCTTTATATAATCCAAGTTCTTGGATTGTTTACCCAGCATCCAGATTGAATAAATATGTTGAAAGGATACAATCCTGACACAAAAGTTAGATTCCTGATTTTCAGCTATTCAGTATCCCTTGTTTTGTTCTCTTTGAGTATCTATAGATAGGTTTCTCTGAGCACAATTCAGTGTTCTGAAATTCTCATTCTTCTTAATGTTATCCATAGCTTACTAGAATCCACATAGTCAAATGCCTTTGCACAGTCAATAAAACACAAGAGAGAACTTTCTGGTGTTCGCTGCTTTCAGCCAAGATCCATCTGGCATCAGCAAAGATATGCCTAGTTCCATATCCTCTTTTGAATATGGTTAGAATTTCTAACAGCTCCCTGTCAATGTACTGTTGCAACCATTTTTTAAATGATCTTTGGCAAAATTTTACATGTGGTATTAAAAATATAGTTCAATGATTTCTGCATTATGTTGGGCCAACTTTCTTTGGAGTGGTTACAGATATGGATCCCTTCCAATCGATTAGCCGGGTAGCTGTCTTCCAAATTTCTTGGCATAGATGAGTGAGCACCTCCATGTATGAGTGAGCACCTACATCTGTTGGTTGGCATTCCCTCAATTCCTGGAGTCTTGTTTTCACCAGCACCCCAATGCCACCAGTGCACCCTCAGCATCTTCCTTCAGTACCATTGGTTCTTAATCACATGCTACCTCTTGAAATGGTTGAACACAAACCAGTTCTTTTTGGTACAGTGGCTTTGTGTATTCCTTCCATCTTCTTTTGATGCTCCTGAATCATTCAATCTTTTGCCCATAGCTAGGAGAGTGGACATCTGGTAGGGTGCTGTATGATCAGCATTGGATTAAACCCACCAGTTGCTCCTCGGAAACCATATCCAGGGTCTTATGAGTTGGAACCACTCGACGGTACTTAACAACAACAACAACAGGGGAGTAGTCCAGAGTGCGGTGGCTCCATATCATAAGCACTGGACTGCGAGCCTCAAGGTCCGTGGCTCAAACCTACCCACCAGCCACTCCACAGGAGAAAGATGAGGCTTTCTCCTCCCGTGAAGATTTAAAGCCTCTGAAACCCTATGTAGCGTCACTATGACTCTGAACCTACTTGAAGGCACTTAACAATAACAACAGGGGAGTGGAATAAATCTACTTTCAAAGCGCTCTGCCAGAGGAGGAAGCTTTGTCTCGATGCGTTCCTGGAATTGTCTCAGGGAGTTTGGTAGTCCAGCTGTCAGCAGTGTGTGAAGGGTTCACGATGGATCTGGATTTAGGTCAAGACTCAAGATGGGATTAAGCTCTTACTTGCTGGACACAGTCTTCCACAGACTAAATATCTTTAGATTTCTGGTTCTAACAAAGAAATCTCTGACATCAAACAACGATCATATGTTTTAATAACACAAACAAAAGATATTCTACTTCACTCAGTTTAAAAACAGCAATTGAATGTCTGTCTTGAATATTATGACCTTTTAAGAACTCTCTATATAGGGTCCAATTGACAACAGTGGCTTAAAAGAATGCGCAGGAACATTAGGGGGCAGTGCGTTAACGTTAACGTGGAGGGGTATCTCAGGAAGGGAGGCTGGGAAGCTGAGAACGGCTGTACATCTGGAAGAATGCCGTCCATGTCACTGAATTGTCCATAGAGAAAGTGTCGAATTGCTGCATGTTCTGCTGTGTATATTCCCAACAACAACAAAATCAATGTAAACAATTTTTAAATAGCAATTTAAGCTATACTAAGAAATAGCATAGTGGTTACGAATTGGGCTGCGAACCACAAGGTCAGCAGTTCTACGGGAGAAAGATGAGGCTTTCTGCTCCCGTAAAGATTTACAGCCTCGGAAACCCTGTACAGGGTTACTATGAGTCGGAACCGACTCCACAGCACATAACAACAAGAACAAGATACCTATGCTTATTATCTCTTGGAGTGACAAATATATATATGTCATGGTGTTGTCAAGGCTGTGGGGAAATGGCCCCCCCTCACATATTGCTGGTGGGGAATAAACGGATCCACCCTCCACAAGTGAAATTTGGCCATACTGAAGAAAATGTAAAAATGCACAGATCTATCACAAAATTCACTTCCAGGGATTTAGTCCAGAGATCGCTGCAAAATGATCAACCACCACAGTATTGTTTTGTAATTGCTAACTGAAAAGTCATTGGTTCAAATCCACCAGTTACTCTGCAGGGAAAAGATGAGACTATCCTTGTCTGTCAATATTTACAGCCTTGGATACTCTATGGAGCAGTTCTACTCCATCCGACACAGTTATTACGGGTCAGAACCAACTCAGTGGCAGTAGGTTTAATTACAAATATTGAAATCAATCTAAGATTCATTAGTAAGGGAATGGTCGAGTAAAATGGGTCCAGAGAACTGTGGAACACTATGTAGTAATGAGACTTTGTCACTCGTACTTTGTATATGTGATCAGGAGGGATCGATCCCTGGAGAAGGACATCATGCTTGGTAGAGTGGAGGGACAGCTAAAAAGAGAAAGACCCCAATAAGATGCATTGGCACAGTGGCAGCAGCAGTGGGCTTAAGCATAGCAGCAGTTGTGAGGATGGTACAGGACCGGGAGGTGTTTTGTTCTGTTGTACATAGGATCACTATGGAACCGATTTAACAGCACCTAACAACACTACGAAAGGATGGTACAGATGTGTGTTGGTGTTGTTAAGTGATGCCAAGTCAATTCAGACTCTAAGCAGCATTATAAGGTTTCTGAGACGTGTTCCAGCACCACACCAGGACTCCTACAAGTGTGTAGGTGATGAATTTAGAAGATCAACAATGTATGCTAATTGAACAAAAGCAAGAGCAAGACAGTAGTGTGCTGTGCTTGTATGCATGTACATTAAGGGTGTGGGGACAGTTCTTCTCTGTCCTGTAGAGTTGCTATGAGTCAGAATTGATGGCAACAACTTTGGTTTGGTTTTGATAGTAGTGTACCAGGATCCCTGGTGGTACAAAGTGCTCAGCTACTAACCAAAATGTGGCAGTTAACTTCTGAAAAGATTAACCAACCTGAAGCTCAAAGGGATCACGAGCAGCCATGGAAGTTTGCTGGTGACCATGTTGGTCTACTGGTGAGTGGGAGTGGGGGAAAGGCAGAAATGAGGATATGGGCTGAGTCCAACCATGTTCCATAGACACCTGTTGACCTGGAGATGAGAGAGAGAAGAGGAGGGCTGGTTGGTCCGAAATATGGTGAGACCTGGGGTCTCCTGAGCCCATGGACAAGGACATAGCTAGGGAGGGCTAGAGCTGAGAGTGGAGCATCTAGCTGATATGAAGTGAGGGGAGATGCACAAGAACACCCAAACTTGCAGATAGTACCCATTTGACCTAGCTTTGATGGCTTAAAGATCACAACTCCACTAAAAGAAGATTTTAAAATTTGATAAAGGAAACAAGTGCAAATTGCTACAATTTAATGAACTTGACCTAAACTAATGGATGTAGTAGAGGAAAGAAGTCTTCAGCCTACCCCCTCTGTACACAGGGGTGATAGGGACTGGCAACTTAGACATTGGCAACCTAAAATGATGGGGGACTATAAAGGCATGAAGTGACTGGCTTACAAGTTTTCAAGAGGAAGTTTAGTTTCAGAGTGTGCAGGGGAAGGTAGAATCCCCACTGAATGATTTTCATCTTGTCTAGACGTGTCTGGTGAAAGGAGATGGGGATGAGATTATTATGATTCAATAGTGAGTAGTTGTTATCATAACTAATTGTGACTATCACAACTATAAAGGTAGAAGTTTTGTAACATAAAGAGGGGAGTAGTTAATCTTACATTCCAGGAACAGAGGACCCTAGGACCATCAAGGGAGAAGAGCATGAGTGAAATGTGGAACCCTACCAAGAGAAGCAGCAACACCAGAGACAGAGACAGAGATGAGGACATGAGGACATGGAGGATGTAAGCTTGCAGAATATGCCCTTTTTTGTTGTTTAAATGATTATATATTCCTCAGTGTTTTTGTGTGCATTCAACAAAAGAACAACAAGCAAAAAAAAGTAGAGGGAATATAAGAAAATACTGTTGAATGATGATGCAGGGAGAGAATTGTAACCATTGCAATGAAACATTGAGTGTAAAATTGATGTTCTCCCACGTAAACTATCACTCAATAAAAAAAAAAAAAGATTACCCAAAAGCCCTCTGCCATCGAATGGATTCCAACTCATGATGTGATCTACAGCAGCAGCAAACTTCACAGAGAAAGACAGCCTCATCCTTCTCCCTCAGAGTGGCTGGTGAATTTGAACCTCCGACTTTTTGGTTAGCAGCTTAAAGCCTAAATCACAGTGCCACCAGGCCTTGGATTCTCAGTGGGACAGTTCTGCTCTGGACTGCTATGACTCAATGTAATGACAATGGGTTTGGTTTGGTTGGGGGCAAAAAGGTTAAGCTGTTAATCAAAATGTTGCTGTTTCAAATCCACCCAATGACTCCATGGGAGAAAAGACCTGGTTTATAATCTCTTCTAAAGATTATAATCTCAAAAACTCAATGGGGCAGTTCTACTCTGTCACTCAGGGTCACCATGAGTTGGAATCCATGTTGTTAAGTGTCATCAAGTCAGTGCCAACTCACAGGCACCCTATGTGCAACAGAACAAAACACTGCCCTGTCCTGGGCCTACCTCACAATTGTTGCTATGTTTGAGCTCATTGCTGCTACCACTGTGCCAGTTCACTCGTTGGGGGCGTCTTCCTCTCTTTCTCTGACCCTCCACTTTACCAAACATGATATCCAGGGACTGATCCCTGCTGATAATACTTCCAAAGTATGAGAGATGATGTCTGCTTATCTTGGCTTCCAAGGAGCACTCTGGCTGTACTTCTTCCAACACAGATTTGTTTGTTCTCTTGGCAGCCATGATACTTTTAATATTCTCCTCCAACACCATAACTCAAATGCATCAATTCTTCTATGATCTTTCTTATTCAGTGTCCAACTTTCACATGTTCATGTTGGTTGCTTGATTATGTGCCGTGGAGTCAGTTCCGACTCATAGCAATCCTGTACAGGGTTCCCGAAACTATAAATCTTTACGGGAGCAGAAAGCCTCATCTTTCTCCCATAGAACAGCGGGTAGTTTCAAACTGCCGACCTTGAGGTTAGCAGCCCAATTTGTAACCACTATGCTACCAGAGCTCCTACATGCCTATGAGGCTATTGAAAATACCATGATTTGGGTCAGGCGCACCTTAGTCCGCAAACAACAACATAGTCACATGTACTTGCACGTATAAACAGACTCTGTAGGGTTGCTTTGGGAAAGTGAATGGGGGGAGCTGGGACAAGGGAGGGAAAAGAATAAGAGTCCATGTTTATTGTGTGTCTTTTGTGCCATTTGAATTTTCACCCTCTACATGGCTTGCCTGTGTTTTAAACATAATTTAAAAACATAGAAAAGCAACCTTCATTTATCACGAAAGAAATGCAATTTATCACAGAGAAATACAAACAATAAATTAATTGCTCATTATCTCTTCCTTGAATCACTACTATTAATAACTCATAGCTTTCCAGACTTAACAAATGACAGTAAATGTTTACGTGCACATCTGTGTTGTTTGAACATGTATAGCAGCTTCATAACTTGTGAAACACAAAACCTTTTCCTTTTTAGACAGAGATTAGCAAGAAAGTTGTTATTCATGAGGTTTTCAATGGCCAAGTTTTTCAGAAGTAGACCACCACATCCTTCTTTGTAGTCTGTCTTAGTCTGGAAGTTCCGCTGAGACCTGTCCACCAAGGGTGACCTGCTGGTATGTGACATGTCCATGGTAGCATAGATTCCAGCATCACAGCAAAACACAAGCCATCACAGTAGGACAAAATGACAGATGAGTGATGGATACACAGTATGAAAATGGTACAACCCTGCTTGCTGAAAGTGGAGAAGACTTGAAGCATTTATTGATGGAGGTCAAAGGCCTTCAGTATGAATCACACTCAACCTAAAATCACATCAAATCCTTACAACTGGACCCATAAACTAATCATGACTTCATGATAAATGGAGAAAAGATTGAGGCTGTCAAGGATTTTATTTTATTGGATCCACAATCCACAATGGAAGCAATAGTCAAGAAATCAAATGACGTTACATTGGGTAAATCTGCTGCCAAAGACCTCTGTCAAGTGTTAAAAAGCCGAGGTCATCTTGAGGACTAAGGTGCACCTAACTGGAACCCTGGTATTTTCAATCACCTCACAGTCCTGGTGGGGTGCTGTGGGTTAATACACTGGACTGCAAAGTCGGTTTGAACCGAAAGGTTGGTGGTTCAAGCTTACCAGTCACTCCTTGGAAACCCTATACAGGATTGCTATGGGTTGGAGCTTTAACAACAACAACATATGTATGTAAAAGCTGGGCAATGAATAAGGAAGGCCAAAGAAGAATTGATTCCTTTGAATTTTGGTGTTAGCAAAGAATATAGAATGTACCATGAACTGCCAGGAGCCCTGGTGTAGCACTGTAAGACAAAGCAGTAGACCACATGTTCAGTTTAAAGGTCATCAGTTCAAACTCACCAGCCACTCCTTAGAAACCCTATACAAGGTCACTATGAGTCGGAACCAACTCGATGGCACTTAACAACAATGAACTGCCAGAGAACCAACAAATCTGTCTAGGAAGAAGTATAGTCAGAAAGCTCCATGGAAGAATGGTGAGACTTTGTCCCATGTACCTTGGATATGTTCTCAGGAAGGACCTGTCCCCGGAGAAGGACATCATGCTTGGTAAAGTAGAGGGTCAGTGAAAAAGAGGAGGATTCTCAATGAGATAGAGAGGCTGAAACAATAGGCTCTGAGACATCAACGGTTATGGAGACAGGCTGCGTGTTGCACACTGTTACACACAGGGTCACTGAGAAGGAGCTGACTTGGCAATACCCAACGAGAAGCAAGGAAGCCGTTGTTGTGTAGGTAGGAAGCCTAGCAGTCAAGTGTTTTATTCCCACTTTATAGAGGGGAAATTGATGCTGAGAAAATAACTTAGCCTGCTTAGAAGTGTCAGATGGTGTTGGTAGATGTTGAGAGACATTCATCACAGGTCAAACGGGACAAGTCTAAGGGCAAAATGAAGAAGTAGAGTCAAAGACTAACAGTGAAACAGGGGAAAGGTGATGTTGCCAGGCTCCATGTTCAAGTCCACAGCAGGCCTTGTGTCTGGTCTGGCCAGGATGGGGACCAGGTGCAGAAGCCCAGACGGGGAGACTGGGGTTAGGGTCAGAAAGTCCTTGGTAAGGATGCTGGGTGCCACAGGGGACACATGGGGGCCCCAGATATTAGGAATTGAGGTTAGAGCCAGATTCATGGGAGACATACCCAATTTAAAGGGATTAAACCCCAGACCTCCATGGAATCCTGCTATCTGAGGAAGAAGAGGACAATAATGACTCCAATAATAAGGCCATCAGTGGCCAGTGCTTTAGAAGCAAATGTTTTACACATGGACGTCCACTCGTTTCATCCCTATAGCCATCCTCTGAGGTAGGATAACAAACAGATCACCCCCATTTCACAGCTGAAAAAAACAGAGGCACAGAGAGGTGAGTTAACTCAACCAAGGTCACACAGCTCATATGGGATGGAGAAGGACAGGATGCACTACTGAGCAAACAGGACATCCCAGTCCTGACACTCTTCATATCCTCTGCCCTTCCTGGCCACTGCTTCTTGGACAATGGCCACAACCCCCTCCCTTCATCTATCTTCCCCAGCAGAGTCAGGTCGCCACCCAGCACTCAGAGACATCTTTCTAAAGTTCAAATCTTGTCATCCTCCCTCTCAGGGGCAACCGTCCAGTTGCACGGCCCTGAGAATGAGGTTTCCTTATTTTTTGCACCAAAGGGGCCTTATTGACCTCTCCCTAGTCCTAGGCATGCTACTATGTGCTGTTTATGGCTCTCCATGGCTTTCTGGAAAAGTCCAAAGCATCTCTCAACTTAAAAACATATTACATACACACATAAAACCTTCTTGCTGTGTGCCAAGTATTCCACATGAATTAACTCATCAGCTTTTCACTGTAATGTTCCTAAACCAAAGCCATTGCTCTCAAGTCAGTTCTAGCTCATAGCACCCCTGGAGACCGGAGTAAGTGGAACTGC
>NW_006408541.1:13331140-13333867 GCF_000296735.1 Chrysochloris asiatica | reverse complement strand
TTGTTGTTAAGTGCCATCAAGTTGGTTTGGAGGAGTGGTTTCCGAGGGTTGTGTAGGGTTTCCAAGGTGTGGCTAATGGGTTTGAAATGCCAACCTTGAGGCTAGCAGTCCAGTGCTTATCCTAGAGCGTTACACTCCGTATATTCTGGCTCCTGAGCCCACGTGCTTTAGCATTTCATTGGCTCTCCAGACAAAGAAGCTACAGTTTTCCCAAAAGTCCCCACTGATAGCCTTTAAGATTGTCGCGGTTCTTCCCTATCGCCGTAACGAACAACCCATAACTGTGTTTGTAAGCATCTACTAGTCTGCCTGTGGAATAGGTTTCCTGGAAGTGAAATTGTCCCATCAGAAGATGCGTATGCACTTCTATAAACCCCTTGGTATTGTCAGTTGCCATCAAGCCAACCACCAACTCATGGCAACCCCAAATACAACAGAACAAATTACTACTCAGTTCCATGAAAGATTGCAGGTCAGTGATGGATACAGTAGTAGAATTCTTGCCTTCCATGTAGAAGACTCGGGTTTGATTCCCAGACAGCACACCTATTTTAATTTCTTATGTTTGTTTGTTGTTGTTGTTCAGTGCTGTTGAGTCGTTTCTGACCCATAGCGACCCTGTATAGGGCTTCCAAGGAACTGCTGGTGAGCTTGAACCACCGACCTTGCAGTTCAAATGGCTTTGCAGTCTGGTGCATTAATCCACAGGTGCCATCAAATCAGTTCCGATTTATAGCAACCTAAAGAGTCCTGGTGTGGCGTTGTGGGTTGATGTGCTGGATTGTAAAGTCAGTTTGAACTGCAAGGTTGGCTCCCCAGCCGCTTCTCAGAAACCTTATACAGGGTTGCTATGGGTTGGAACCGACTCGATGGCACTTAACAACAACAACAACAAATGTACAACAGAAGACGAGAAGAGTTGTGGGATGACATCAAGAGCATCATATAAGAAGAAAGCAAAAGTCATTAAGAAGACAAGAGAAAAGGAAAATACCAAAACGAATGTCAGAAGAGACTCTGAAACTTGTTCTGCAGCATAGATATGCTAAAGCAAATAGAAGAAATGAGAAGGTAAAAAGAGTTGAACTGAAATTTTCAAAGGATATCTCAAGAGGCAAAGTCAAGATTATAAGGAAATCTGCAAAGATCTGAAGTTAAAAAACCAAAGGGAAGAACACACTCAGGATTTCTTAAGCTGATAGAACTGAAAAAAAATATTCAAGCCTCAATTAGCATTATTGAAAGATTCTATGGGCAAAATGTTGAATGATGCAGAAAGCATCAAAAGAAGATGGAAGGAATTATGGGAGCAGAAAGTTTCATCTTTCTCCCATGGAACAGCTGGTAGTTTCAAACTGTCAACCTTGAAGTTAACAGCCCGATTTGTAACCACTACGCTACTAGAGCTCCTTTCAATCCATACGCTAAGCAAATAAGTCAAGAAGCTACATTATATGAAGGAGAACATGGCATCAGGATTGCCGGAAGACTCATTAACAATCTGCACATGATACAACCTTGCTTGCTGAAGGCGAAGAGGACTTAGAGTACTTACTGATAAAGATCAAAGACCACAACCTTCAGTATGGGTTATACTTCAATGTAAAGAAAACAAAAATCCTCACCACTGGACCAATAAAAAACATCATGATAAACGGTGAAAAGATTGAAGATGTCAAAGACTTCATTTTGTTTGGATCCACTATCCACTCATGGAAGCAGTAGTCAAGAAATCAAACGAAGTATTGCATTAGGCAGATATTCTGCACAAGACCTCTTTAAAATGTTGAAGAGCAAAAATATCCATTTGAGAACTAAAGTGTGCCTGACCAAGCTGTGGTATTTTCAGTCGCCTCATATGCATGTGAAAGTTGGACAGCGAATAAGGAAGACCATAGAAAAATGGATGCATTTGAGTTATGGTGTTGGACAAGGTTATTAAAAGTGTCATGGATTGCCAGAAGAACAAACAAATCTGTGTTGGAAGCAGTACAATGAGAATGCTCCTTGGAAGCCAGCATGGTGAAACTTCATCTCTCATCCTTCAGACTTATTATCAGAGGGACCAGTTCCTGGAGAAGGACATCATGCTCAGTAAAGTGGAGGATCAGCAAAAAAGAGGAAAATCCTCCAAGGAGATGGATTAGCGTAATAGCAGCAACAATGGGCTCAAGCGTAACAATGATGGTAAGGATGTTGAAGGACAGGGCAGTGTTTTGTTCTGTCATGCATAGGGTCGTTATGAGGTGGAACTGACTCAATGGCACCTAGCAACAACACCACAACAGGTACAATACTACCTGCTCCTGCATGGTCCAGTTACAATAATGTTGCTTATTGGTCCAGTTGTGAGGAATTTTTTTTTTTCCCTTTAGGTTGAGGTATAATCCATACTAAAGGCTGCAGTCTTTGATCTTCATCTGTAAGTGCTTCAAGACCTCTTGGCTTTCAGCAAGCATGGTTGTGTCATCTGTATATCACAGGTTGTTAATATGCCTTCCTCACATCTTTTTTTTCCCTCCTCTTTTAGTATGGGTATCTTTTCATAAGCTTTTACAGTGATGGTCTTATGCAATATTTATCCTTTTGTGACTGACTAATTTCACTCAGCATAATGTCCTCAAGGCTCATCCATGTTATGTGGTTGTTTACACCTTCTTTGTTATTCTTCAAGGTAGCATAATATTCCATTGTGTGTATGTACCACAGTTTGTTTATCCATTCTTC
>NW_006408541.1:13295007-13311938 GCF_000296735.1 Chrysochloris asiatica | reverse complement strand
TCTATACTTCCTGGGGTTCATTGAGCTTCTTGAATGCTTATTTTGTTGCTTTTCAGGATGTTAGGGAAATTTTCTTCCAGCAGTTCTTCAACTATCACCTCTGTGGACTTGTGAGATTCTTCCTGTTCCAGAATGTGGATAATTCTTAAGTTATTCCTAAATCCAACATGAATCTTATACCTTCTTCAGATTTTTAAAAAATTTTTTTCTGCTTGCTCTTCTTTCTTAGTAGTATTGAGAAATTTGTCTTCTAGTTCACTAGTTCTGGCTTTCGTCTCTTTAATTCTATTCCTTTGCTCTTTCAGTGTATTGTCCATTTCTGGTATTCTCTTATTAGTCATTTGGACCTCTTTTTTGTAGGCTTTGAATTGTTTCTGTGTCTATCTTATTTGGTTTTCCTATAGCACTTTCCTGACTTCTTCCTTATTTTTCTCAACTCCTTTGTAAAGTGTTTTGATACATTTCATTATCATTTTTCCTGAATTCCTTCTTAGGAATTCCAAAGCCTGCCCTCCTTCCAACATGAAATCTAGGTCTACCTCCCATTCATTTGTCTCAGTCACTTTATCTTGTTTCTGGACATGTCCAGAGATGGTCATCTGTGTCTTGGGCATTTTCAGTAGTTGGCTGTGACCCTAATACTTAGATGAATGTGTGTTTTGGTACTTTATTATGCTTTCAGATTGCTTCCAGGTAGATGTGATCAGGAGATGGGCTTCCCTTTTCACTCTTCCTATTACTCAACTTAGAGTAACTGTCACAGGTGGTGGCTGCCTACCTGGTGTATGGCAGCTGGTATTGGTTCTTGCCTGGATGGTGGGATTTTATAGGGTGTGATTGTAGCTTGACTATATGACCGCAATTGCTGTCACTTCTTGGGTAATGCAAGGAGATAAAAAGCCCCCTAAAGGTAAAGAGGGGACTAAAAAGCTAAATAGCAACAGCAAAACAGACAGATTGGATACTGTAGTCTATAATAGCAGAAAAGAGAAAGAAAAAAAATTCTGTATCCAAATATGAATATGAATTTAATGTCCCCCTCTCAGCTTCTTGCCTTCAAGGCTGCCTGAGAAATTTCAAGATGCCACTGTGGGTCATTATGACACAACTCAGGATTAATTTTTGGCCTGTTTCCTTTTTATTCTGTCTCTGTCTTCCTCCACAACCCCTGTTCAGGTCTTTTTCCTAGTGATAAACAGTTCAGGGCGAACTGTGGGCATCTTGTGCTGCTGTTTGGTTTTAAGTGGGAATTGTTCCTTTAAATTTTGAGCAGATCTGTGCAAATGCATAGTAGTACCCTTTGGGAGCTCAGGGGGTATCCACTCACTCAGGAGACCCCCCTCTAGTCACCAGGAGGTTACTACACAGTGACTAGACTAGTGTACATGGAGGTGCACAGATAGTTAGAGACCAAGGAACAAATACAAAAAAAAAAAGAAGAAGAAGAAGAAGAAGAATGTCTGCATATTTATCTCCAAGGTTCTATCAGGAGTCAGGCATCCATGGCTGTTCTGATCCTTCTCTGGCTCTGTCTCGCCCAAGATGGCCACTCTGGGAGCTGCTGAGGCTGGTGGATCCCTGAAAGCACTATATTTCTTGCTTCCACTACAAATTCCACTGCTGTAAGCCTTCAAACTTTCTAAATATTCCTTTATATGTGGGTCACAGTTTTGAGACTGTTCCCTGAACCTGCTTCATCTGGTGTTCTGTGTTATTGCTGATGGAAATCCTCACTGCCCTTCTCCCCCCTCAGATCCACCATCAAGCCTCGCCTCTCCTTCCTCCCATCTTGATGGGGACATTCTTCTTCATACAGTTCAGCATCATAGCAACACGTCCAAATCTCCAATGACAAGCAGGTGGTGGCTTCACATAAGGTAGATTTGTAGATATCAAACCCAGATCTCCTGCATGGAAGTGGAGACTTCTACCACTGCCCTGTGACAGGGTTATTGTTGTTGGTGTTGTGGAGTCGATACCACCTTAGAGTGAACCCATGTGACAGATAGAACTGCCCCATAGTGTTTCCTAGGCTCTGTGGCATAAAGCACTGGACCACAAGCTCGGTTTGAACCAAAAGGTCAGTGGTTCAAACTCACCAGCTGCTCCTTGGAAACCCTATACAGGGTTGCTGTGAGTCAGGACCAACTCAAAGGCACTTACTTAACAACATCTTTATGGAAGTGGATTGGCATCTCTTTCCCCCATGGAGTCTCTGGTTGGATTGAAGCCATCATTGTGCCACCAAATCCCAGTAATGGGTTTTTTAGTGTTCATGATACTTGTTTTGTAATTTTCATTTGTTTCAAAATAAATTTATTTAAAAACAATAATAACAACAACAACAACAACAAAATAACCTCCTAGTTCCCATCTACCAACTCCACCACACACAACCACCACCACCAGTTCCTAGCCCCAGTGGGTAAACTCAGCTCAGGAGGTCCGGGCTTTGATTTCCAGCAAACACATCTATTATTGTTTCTTTTGTTTGTTTATTAGGTACCATCAAGTTGGTTTCAGTTCCTCTTGCTTTTAGCTGCTGGGGATTTCCTGAAATCCTCTGATCTCTGTCATTCACATAAATGTCTGTGTGTCTGTGTGTCTCTGTGTCTGCATGCCATGTTTTACCGAGAATCTTGCAGGAGGGTTTCTGGTTACCTAAAGTCCCGTATCTAAGCTGAAGGGCAGGAATGTGTCCTTCTCTCAGTGTGCCCTTGGCACACTAGGGACTTGGCAAATACTTGTTGAACGAATAAACAAATCACAGGTTATTGTCTGGGTTCAAATCACAGCTCTCTCACCCAATTCCCATTCAACCCTGGGAACACCACTTCCCTCCATGAAGCCTCTATTTCCTCAACTATGTAGGGATAGTTGATAGTTCTGGTTTTAAAATGCATTTTTTAGAAAATAATACGTAGTACAAATATATACCTGAGTGAGTTGGAAGGCAACTAAACCCAGACTAGTTACCATTGAGTTGATTCCAGCTCCCAAGGGTTTCAATGACTGATTTTTCAGAAACAGATCTCCAGGAGTTTCTTCCAAGGCACCACTAACCCTTCTGTTAGCAGTCAAGTGCGCCAACTCACTCATCTCTCTTATAACCAAAACTCATCTCTCACTTATAGTCAAAAACTAGAACTTTGTCAGTTGTTCCATCAACTCCTGCAAGAGCCCTGCCCACTCATGGCCCCTTGGTCCCTCTAAATGCCTCTATTGTCTTGACTTTCATAGTCCTCACGGAGTTTATTTATATTCTCATCACCTCTGTGAGTGTCCCTTTTTGTCTTGCCTGTTTCTAAAAATATATGATATGCCTTTTAAGTATCCTTTAATTCATACTTCCCTCCCTCTTTCCCTGTAATTTATCTTTTGTTTTACAAGACCCTGGGCCGCTGGAACCACAGGATGGCCAGCCTCTGGTGAATATGGATGGCAGCACCATGGTGTTAATTAACATGCTCTTCTATCCTTGGGACTTCCGGTAAAATGGCAGCGAGATCCAGAAACCTGAACAAGATCTTTCTAGCTCCATCCTTATGAGAAAGAAGTGAGGATGTGTAAGGAGTATTTGTCATAGTGGGCAGTCCTCCATACACAGTAGCCCAGACCCATGCCCAGAGGTGTCCAGGTGGCCTGAACACAGCTCAGCCAGACAAGACATGTAGTGTCAAAGGTCTACACGGGCTCCTCTCCCTGACTTAGCCACCCCAGCCCCACCTCAGGAAAGTTCCAGGGCTGTGCCTGGCTAGTCCCAGAAGGAGCTGGCAGCAGAACAGTCTGTAATTTTAGCTGTTCCTCTTCCCTAAAATTATTTCCCATCTGGATAATGGTTTCCAACCCTGTCCAGGAAACATTTTTAGTGGTGCAGGGAACATTTTTCTACTAAAAACAAAACAAAACAAAAAACTAGCCACCAAACACTCCGGAGGCCATGCTGAGTGCCAGCTGTATACTCTGCCCTTTGGAGTCTTGCCAGGGAGGCACTGTAAAGAAACAGGCAGGCTCCTTGCCCTGGGTCCTCAGGATAGGATGTGAGAGTAGACCACATGCTTCCCTGGCACGGGCCTGGTAGGGCCCAGAAGGGCTGAGGAGAAGGCTTTGGCCACAGGATAACTCTGAAGGATTCTAGGTCATTGTGACTGATAGGTGCAGTTGAGTCATTTCCGACTCACAGTGACCCTGTGTGAAAGCAGAACTTCCCCCATAAGATTTTGGGCCACAGCCTTCATGGAAGCAGGAACCAGATTGTTCTCTTTTGAAGCCACCAGCTGGGTTCGATCTGCCAACACTTTGGTCAGCAGCTGAGCACCTGATTGGTCGTCCAGGGCATCTGTGCAGAGGGGAAGTTATTCCTTAGGGTTGCTCTTGAAGCTGCTTTAGCGGCTCAAGAAGAAAAGCTGCCTGTATCCTGACCTTTCCCGACCCCTCACTCTCGCTAACTCGCTCTCAGATGCTTTGAACAACGCTCAGCTGGCTTGGGACTCCAGACTTGGGCAAGCAACAGCGTCTGGCAAGACTGTAATGACACTGCTTAGCTCTTATTGTGTTGGTTTTCTCAATTATCTTCAATTCATGACACAGATTTTCCATTTCTGCTAATGCATGATGTTTCCTTTGTACAGAAAGGGTCTGTGTTAAAATACATGGTGAGGACAGTGGAGCACAGATAGTCCAGAGCTCAGAGCTGCCTGAAGTTTGGGGGATTCTGGTGTCTCAGATAAGAGGGTAGACTCTAGGGCCTGGGGACCTGGACTTGAATCCTGGCTCCAACACTTGTAGTCTGTGTGCCCTTAGGCAAGTCATTTCCTCTTTCTGAGCCTTGACTCTTTATCTATTGTTGTTGTTGTTTTTAAGTACCATGGAGTCGGTTCCAACTCATAGCAACCCTGTACAGGGTTCCCAAGGCTATAAATCTTTACAGGAACAGAAAGCCTCATCTTTCTCCTACGGAACCACTGGTAGTTTTGAACTGCCGATCTTGAGGTTAGCAGCCCGATTCATAACCACTACACTATCAGAGCTCCTTTATCTATAAAAGTAGTAGTAACTCCCTTGAATGGCTATTTGTACAGATTCAGTGACACCATGAGTTGGAGTCCACTCAGGACAAGGAGGACTCAATACATTCATTCGTTCAACCAGAATCCCTGGCACATCTCACCTGAGGATGGGGGTACTGTAGGTTCAAATCCATGTCCTGCTAATTACTGGCTGCCAGGGCAAGTCACCATACCTCTCTGAGCTTCCGTTTTCTCTTCTGTAAAAGGGGACATTGATAACCCTCTGAAGTTGTCACTTCAGAGGTGAACTTTTCTGTGACCCCATAATGCCCTTAGGTCTGGCCCCCATGGCCCTCCTCCTGCCTCTAAGTCTCGGCAAATTAGGCCACGCCATCTCTATACCACATCCTTCACTCCTACATCCCTTTTCATACCGCTTTAACCAGACTTAGCTACTGGGGTTCCTAGAACTAAGTCCAGGCCTTTGTACATGTCGTGCCATTTTCCTTCAGCCCAAAATGTCCTACAGCTTCGCCCCAGGTGAGGCCTGTAAGGGATCCAAGGGACGAAATTCCCTAAGCGCTCCCTCTTAAATGGTGTGCACCTGCAGACCTGGGTCCTTTGAGCAACAGGCGAATCCCTAGTCTCTGCTCGCCCCCTGCTGGTCACTCTTCAGAATTGCAGCCCTTCCCTACTGCTCCCTGGATCCCTGACCCAACCCTTTCTCCTAGGGTACGCTCAAGGAGGGCAACTTCCCAACTCTCAGAGATAGGTCCTGACTCTGCCCCTGTGGGAACCTCAGTTTTTTCATCCATAAATGGGGTGAAAGATAAAAACAATAGTTTAATTAGTAAAGAAGGTCAGCCTTGAGTTCTACGGTCTTTTAAGAATGTTAGGTGTTGTTGAATCAGTTCTGAGACCCTATGCACAGCAGAACGAAACACAGCCAGGTCCTGTAGCATCCTCACAATTGTTTGGTTGTTTGAGCCCATTATTGCTGCCACTGTGCCAAGCCATCTCATTGGAGTCGTCCTCTTTTTCGCTGACCCTCCATTTCACCAAGTATGATGCCCTTCTCCAAGATTGTTGTTGTTGTGATGTGCTATTGAGTCAGTCCTGACCCATAGCAACCCTGTATAGGGTTTCCAAGGAGCAATTGGTGGTGAACTTGAACCACCGACTTTGTGGTTCAAACCGACTTTGCAGCCCAGCGCATGAACCCACAGCACCACACGCAGGACCCAATAACATCTCTTAAGTATAAGAGACAAAGTCTCACCATCTGGGATTCTAAGGAGCATTCTAGAAGACTGTACTTCTTCCAACACAGGATTGTTTGTTCTTCTGGTAGTTAGTTCATGGTACTTTCAGTATTCTTCTCCAACACCATAATTCAAATGCATTGATTCTATGGTCTTCCTTAGTCATCCTCCAACTTTCCCATGCATATAAGTTGATTGAAAATACCCTGGCTTGGATCAAATCAGGTACACCACAGCTCCCAAGCTGATATCCCCACTGTTTAACACCTTAAAGAGGTCTTGTGCAGCAGATTTGCCTAATGCAATATATCGTTTGATTTCCTGACTGCTGCTTTCATGAGCTTTGATTGTGGAGCCAAGCAAAATGAAGTCTGACAACTTCAAACTTTTCTCCACTTATCGTGATAGTATTTATGGGTCTAGTTGTGAGGCCTTTTGTTTACTTTACACTGATGCAACAGTACATAAACAAGAATGATCTATAGGGATTAAGTGGACAATTGTTGTTGTTAAGGGCCTTCAAGTCGGTTCCAACCCATAGCAACCCTGTATAGGATTTCCGAGGAGCAGCTAATGGATTTGAACTTCTGGCCTTGTGGTTCAAACTGACTTAAATTAACAATTGCAGCTGGAAAGGTTAGATGAGAAACTTAGGGGGCAGTGGGTGTATAAAAATAGGGGAAGAATGATTTGGGAAGATAAGACTGATTGCACAACTCAAAGGTAGTCAATGTCACTGAATTATACATTCCTTGTGGAATTGGTGTGTGGTCGACTGTGTATACACTGAACAACAAAGTGTAAATGTTTTTTTTTAATGGCTAGAAGAGACTTTCTCACCATGCATGGCAAGCAGGAGGGGCTCCAAACATTAATGTCCTTCCTCAACTTCAGCATTTAATGAACATTAAATTAAATTAAATTAAATGCACTGTGATTATGCATTGGGCTGCTAACTGCAAGGTTGGTGGTTCAAACCCACCAGCTGCTCGGAGGGAGAAAGATGAGGCTGGCTACTCCCATAAAGATTTACAGTCTTGGAAATCCATCTAAGAGAGTCACTATGAGTTGGAACTGATCGGTGGCAGTGGGTTTAGTTTGGTACAATGAAGAAAGGACTAAAGAAGATGATTCCGATGTGAGTCTTCCCCTTCAGGGGTCTGGAGGGCAGAGGGGCATAGAAGAGAGGTGTCGGGGATGACATAAAACTCAATTACTGGGAAGCTGAGGCCTTATGACCTGGACAAAAATTCAAACCCAGGGCCATCCTCGGTATGGCAAGCCATGAACCCTGAGGGCCCAGGAAGTGACCTCCTGGGGTCCCAGGTTCATTGGTGTTTGTGAACTCACTGGGTGGCTACCTCTGTACAAGTCCTAATATTGTTCATTCTAGGCTGCTAACTCCAGTCATTGTAGCTTCTGAGAAAATGGTTTTTATAATGCCTCTCTTAATGTCTCCACTGTGTTGGCAGTGCGTAGGGTCCTGGGAACGAATCTTTCTGAGGTACAAGCGATAGCCACCTGGGATGAGTGTCAGAACTTCTCCTTATTTGATTATTCAGTTATGTTTAATATTAACTTAGAACATGAGCTCTTGATTATCCATGTACATTAATAAAACCGAATTTCCCCCTAGAACCGAGGCAATAGAACTTCCTCAGAGGACGAACAAGGACAGGTTTACTGGTATTAAGCAGGGAGGTTCTGGAGAGGAACTGCTCGGGGTATTCACTTGAGGTGGAGTGGTAGATTCTGGGAATATTGGATTAAAGGACAATGGTGGCAACTCCCTCAGGCCGCCCTGGGTTTAATCAGTTTGATCCAGATGCTCTTCTTCCCCCTGAAGGTATATGGAAATGTGATGATAGTGAACATTGTAGCATTTGGGTGTGGAATCCCGATAGAGGATAAGGAATGTGAAAGTGAGACCTCGCCTTCTTGGAAAGGTTGTGACCCTTCTCTCACCTTCCCTGGAAGTGTAGCAAGAAAGAATTACTAGTTTAACAAATATAGCTAAATGTTTGAAATCCTGTTCAAACGCATATATTTTTTACTTGCAAAGTAGAGAAAAACATATTAAATCCCTTCAGAGATTATAAACCAACCTTTATATAAGCTTATAAATCTTTCACCTTTACCCACTAATGACTAAGTGTTAAAAGTATGTTAGACGTCCTTTTAGGCCTAAAGATTAATCTATAATAGCTTGCTTGAACCTTTTCTTATAGAAAATAAAAATGTTAGATTGCTAAGAAAATCGTGTTGTACCTAGAAAATATCTTAAAGGTTGTTCCTGTGAATTGTTGTGTCCTGTCCTTGAATTTCTCCTTGAAAAAAGAATAAAAGACTGGGACAGAGCTAGTTGTGTGTGCAATGTCTGCCACCGAGCAGTCTGTCTGGCAGCTTGCATCAAACCTGTGTGTCTGTCTTCTTTGTGTCTGTTTTTTCTCTCTCTTTCTCTCTATTGTCGCCAGACACCCCCACGTTCGTGTACTCACCCCCTTGTCAAGGCCAGACCCAGACAGAGAGGGGGAAAGGCTGAGAATGTTTACTGAAGTAAGAAACTAGCCCTAATGAGCACGTATTCGACACACTTCTTCAGATACTTTACAAGGATCAACTCAGAACATAGTGAAGTAAATACGATTATTATTCATGTTGAGAAGCTGAGGCCCAGAGAGGTTAATTAGCCTATCCAAGGTTGCACAGCTTAGAAGTGTAGAAGTGGGGCTAGAGCCCATACAGAGCAAAGTCAGGACTTGTACTCTTCAATCACGGTATGACTTTTGTACAGATCCATCCATCCATTCATTCATTAGTCACACGACAGACATTTACTGCGTATCAACTATGTGCCAGTCACAGTTCTGAGCTGGGAGACAACAGTGATTAAACAAACACATTCCCTGACCCCAGAGAGATGTTCACATAAAGAAAATGAGCAACAAACAGGAAAAATAAGGTAAATCGATGATGGTTGGTTTCTCATGCTGCATGTATATATAAAAACCAGGCACAGGAGGGTAGAAGGGGTGAAGGGGCTGGGATACAGTTCACGTATAAATAGAGGGGCCCGGGCCTTGTGGGCCATTTAAGGAATTGGCTTTTACTCTTGAGTTTGGTGAGAGATCAACACTCATGGCTCAGTCAAGATATCAAACGACATATTGCATTAGGCAAATCTGCTGCACAAGAGGTTTTTGAAGTGTTGAAGACTAAAGATGTCAGCTTGAGGACCAAGGTGCACCTGACCCAAGCCATGGTATTTTCAATAACCTCATATGCATGCAAAAGCTGGACAGTGAATAAGGAAGACCATAGAAGAATTGATGCTTTTGAGTTATGGTGTTGGAGGAGCATATTGAAAGTGTCATGGACTGCCAAAAGAACCAACAGATCTATATTGGAAGAAGTGTAACCAGAGTGCTCCTTAGAGGCCAGGATGGCCAAACTTCATCTCTCATACTTTGGATATATTGTCAGGAGGGACCAGTCGCTGGAGAAGGATATCATGTTTGGTAAGGTGGAGGGTTAGAGGAAAACAGGAAGACCCCCAGCAAGATGGATTGGCCAAGTGGCAGCATCAATGGACTCAAGCATGGCAACAGTAGTGAGGTTGGCCCGGATCGGGCAGTGTTTCATTCTGCTGTGCATAACGTCGCTATGAGTCAGTACCGACTCAATGGCACCTAACAACAACAACAATAGAGGCCTCTGAGCTGGGAAGGGACATGGTCTGACTTAAGTTCTCACAATGCCCTCTGGCTTCATGAGGAGGGCAATTTGTATGGGTGAAAGTTGAGGCTGGCAGGAGGTTGGGATAGTGAATAGACGTGGTGAGAGGAAGTCAGTTTCTGCAGGCATTTTAAAGGTGGAGGTGATAGGACTCACTGATGGGTGGGTGACAGGCAGAGAAGAGTGGGGATGACTCTCTGAACATCTGAGGGTCAGGTCGCTGCCTTCATCAGAGCAGACTGTGTTCAGGGAAGCTGGTTTCGGGGGAAGATCAGGCATTCCGTTCTAGACGCAGCCCTTCTGCGTTACTAGTACTGAATTATACATTATTTGTTGAATTGGTGTATGGGCTGAGTTGTCGACGGCAGATGGTATTAGGACCACCTGAACTGGGCTGATTGAATGCTTGGCTCCTCTGGGGCTGCTGCCAATTCCTAGTGAAGCCATCAGGTGGCGACAGCTGCCAGCAGACTGACGGAGGCCACACATGCCAGTCAAGATCTTTGAATTGACTGCATTTGGACCAGATTGTTTTGTCATGGGAACTGTCCTGTACACTGTAGATGTTTAGCAACACCTCTGGTCTCTACCCACTATATGCCAGTACTCACCCCCTCCACACCCCATCTCTAGTGTGACAACCAAACATCTCCAGACATTGCCAGACAGTGTTCCCTGGAAGCTAAAATCTACCACCCCCAGACCCACTGCTCTAGCACCTACTCAACGGCATTCATTACAGAGCACCCACTGGGTCCCCTAGGCTGACTCACTGGAGGTTCACAGAGGTGGGCAAGTCAGGTGTATCACCTGCCCTCATGGGGCTCACACCCTAGCGGGGACCACTCTCCTGGGCAGACTTGAGCCCATAAGGCCACCAGGCAACTCATGAAGGCAAGAGTCAAGGTCATCCGCCCTCACGGAGGAGGAGAGGCCTGAGTTCAATCCAGGCTTCGCCATTTATCATCTGGGCTCCTGAGCATGTCACAGTCTCTGTCTGAGCCTCAGTTCCCCCATATATTGAATGAGGTAGGAGTTGATTTCAAAACCAGGCAGTCTGAGAGATCCTGGAGAAACTTATGTCCTTGGCACCCTCCTCTCCACACAGCCTCTAAGACCCTACAGAACCTGGCCTCACTGACCCTCTCTCTCCTCCAGCTGCTCCAATCTCCTCGTGGTGCCTTACTCCCTCTCTGGAACTCTCTTCCACCAGATACTAACAAGGCTTCTTCTTCCTGTTCATGAATCTCTCAAGTGTCACCTCCTCAGAGAGGCCCCCTGTCCCACACACTCCCTACCCAATTGTCTGACGATTTCAATTTCTACACACCTATCCCCCGCAGAAAGGATCATGCCCTTTCTTTGTAGTTATCTCCCACACACAACAGGCCAGCCCCGTACTTCTTGGAATTTACAATCCAGGGAGCAAGAAGGGCCACTTTGAAATGGTTGCTTTGAGTTGTGACTCAAAGGATGAGAAGGGACTGGTCGTGAGAGAAACTGAGGAAATGTCTTTGCTGGTGAAGTTTGAGGGCCCGGGAACTGGATAGCTCCCAGAGCTTGCCTGAGAGTGGACGTGTGGGGTCAGGCCTGGATCATTGGGGTGGTGGGTTCCCAGACCCTTTGAGAGTCCTTGAGTCCTCAGGAAGTCATGGGGTATAGTCAAGGGCTGGGCTAGACCTGGCCACACAAAGGCCCATTGACTGCCAGACCTGAGGGGTCTGGGACAGCCCAGTTTGGTGGTTTCCTCTCTGCAACTTCTCAGGAGACTCAAGTTTCTCTGGGAGGGCAGAGAGACATGGCCCAGGGCCACTGGGACATTTTGGCAGCTGGGTGAGGCAGCTGACTCAGAGGTCCCACAACCCCACCCTGGCTCCCTGAGAGACTCTTGTCCTTTCTCTGAGCCTCAGCTTCCTTGCCTCACCTTCCAAGGTTGGTGTGAGACGGAGACAATGTGGAACCAAACTCCGCCTGGTCCAGTGGGTGTGGCAGGTGCAGTTGTTTCCTGGGGCTGTCATACCACCAGCTAAGTGCTTAAGACAGTACCAGAAATGTACTGTCTCAGAGTTCTGAGGCATCCTGGTATGGCGCTGTAGGATAAGCACTGGAATGCTAATCGCAGGGTGGTGGTTCAAACCCACCAGCTGCTCCTTGGAAACAGGGTCTCTAGGAGTCAGAACAGACTCCATGGCACTTCACAACAGCATAGCTCTGGAGGCCGAGATGTCAGCTGGGCTGCACTCTGAGGCTTTGGGGGAGAACCCTCCCATGAGGCTTCTAGAAGCCTCCTCCAACTTCTAAAAGGTTTGCAGTCTGCCTCTGGCTTCACATGCCAGTCATCTCTCTGTATGTCTTCTTGGACTCCATTGCTGTGAGGTCTGTTCTGGATCATAGCAACCCTATTGTTGTTGTTTAGTGCTGTCGAGCCAATTCCGACTCATAGCGACCCTGTATAGGGTTTTTGAGGAATGGCTGGTGGGTTTGAACTGCTGACCTTGTGGTTCACAGTCCAGTACTTATCCTGCAGTACCACACCAGAGTAAGCCCTATAGGGTTTCCAGAGTTGTAAATTTTTATGGGAGCAAACTGACCCATCTTTCTTCCACAGAGGGGCGAGTGGGTTTGAACCACCAACTTTTCAATCAGCAGTCAAGCGCTTTAACCACAGTGTCACCATGGCTTCTTCATATTGAATTTAGAGTTCCCCTTAACCCAGAGTCATCTGAACTACTGCTATCGGCAAAGATTCTTTCCAAATAAAACTGCATTCACAACTAAGAACATGAAAACCCTGTACAGGGTCACTATGAGTCAGAACCGAGTCCACGGCACCTAATGTCTACTATCCAACTGGGAGCTAGTTACAGTAGTACCGACAGTGAGGCCAGCAGAAGAGCAGCGCATGGGCTCTGAGTTCAGACTGGGGTTTGAGCGCCAGCTCTCCTCCTTCTGCGCTTTGGCCGGTGTCATCTTCCCTCAGTTTCCTCATAAGTTTCATTTTATCTGTAATAAGAACCCTGCACAGGGCAATGACAGTAAGGCCCTCAGCATGGGGGCCAGGCTGGGTTTGAGGCGGGCCGGCTTGGGAGGGTAGCATAAGGGAAGGCCAGGCCTCCAGCCAGGGATGTGAGAAAGGAGAGTGGAGGGAACCTGGAGAGACAGCCCATGGTTGAAGAGCCTGGGGAACAAACATTAGCAAAGCAGGAGCCGGACTGCCCTCCAAAAGCAAGAGGGAAGTGGGGGAGGGTGCCCCCCACAAGCCAATAACAAAACATTTCTGGGGAGAACCAGCTGAATAACTTAGGCAACAGACATTTGGGTGAAGAACTTGAATCTGGGGTCATCCTGCTGGCTTCAAATCCCGTGTATTAGCTGTGTGCCCGCGGGCAAGTTATACACCATCTCTGTGCCTTCTTTCCTCTTTTGTGAAACAGAGGTACAGTCATCGCTACTAAGCCGTGAGATTGGTGTGAGGCCCCAATGAGAGGGCAGACTGAGGGCCCCAAATGAAGAGACCGACAGGACATTGATCTGCCAGGGGCAGTGGGTTATGTACAACATCTGAAAGACAGCAGGGAACCTGTGCGTGTTCACCGGAACACAATGATGACTGTGCTCATGGGTTGGGGGGCACATGTCCAGTTGGAGGGACAGCAAGAACAGAGTCCAGAACCTAGAACACAGCACAGTGGCGACAGCAGTGGCCATAGGCACTAAGAAAGATCTGACTAGAACTGTCAGCTGGACTCAGATTCCCAGAGGGAGTGGGCCTCCTGGGGCCCTAGGGAGCCACTGAAGGTCTGGGAGTTGGCACAAAACAAACTCTCCCTACCATTGCTTCATCCAGCCCCCAATGAGTAAAGCAGTAGTAGGCATAACACCTGGTACATAGTAGGTATTTAGTCAAAATGGTTTTCAATCAGTAAATGAATTAATGGATGGATGAAAAATCTGCTATTATCTAACCCTCTTCTATCCATTTAGGACTGGGTACCACCAGAGACTTAGAAAAGGTTCTAGCAAAAGTATGTTGTTGTTGTTATGTGCCATGGAGTCGGTTCCAACTCATAGTGACCCTGTACAGGGTTTCCGAGGCTGTAAATCTTTACGGGAGCAGAAAGCCTCATCTTTCTCCCACGGAGCAGCTAGTAGTTTCAAACTGCTGACCTTGCGGTTCACAGCCTGATTCGTACCCACTACGCTACCAGAGCTCCTTAACAAAAGTATAGTAGCTAATATTTGTTGCCACCACTCGTCTGTCAGTTTACTGTACTCTGGTGACTTGCATATTGCTGGATGCTGTAAACTATGTCACTGGTATTTTAAATATCAACAAGGTATACCAGGAGTCCTAGTGTGGCATTGCAGGTTAATGTGCTGGACTGCAAAGTTGGTGTGAATTGCAAGATCGGTGGTTCAAGCTCACCAGTTGCTCCTCAGAAACCCCATACAGGGGTGCTATGAGTCAGAACCAAGTAGATGACATTTAACAACAGTGGGCAAGTTTCAGCTGAACTTCCAGACTAAAGCAGACAAGGAAGAAGGAGTGGGAGACCATTTCTGAACGTTCAGCAACTGAAAACCTTATGAATTGTAATGGAACAATCTCAGATAGAACCAGAATATTGTATACTGAAACATGATGAATATCACCAGAGTATTGTAGTGTAGTGGTTATGAGTCCGGCTGCTAATCTCAAGGTCAACAGTTCAAAACTACCAGCAGTTCCGTGGGAGAAAGATGAGGCTTTCTGCTCCCATAAAGAATTACAGCCTCCGAAATCCTATACAGGATTGCTGTGAGTTGGAACTGACTCCATGGCATACCACCATCATCATTGTGGTCTGGCACCGTAAGATCAGCACTGGACTGAGAACCACAAAGTCAGGAGTTCAAACCCACCAGCTCCTCCTGGGAAACCCTATGTGGGATTGCTATGAGTTAGAACTGACTCAACAGCACTTAACAACAACCACAAACTGGAAGGTAAGCCCTTCAGGTTGGAAGACACTCAAAATACAGCTGCTTCTTCAAAGTAGAATTGACTGTTATGATGTAAATGGAATAAAGCTTTCAGGACCTTCATTTGCTGATGGGATACAATTCAAAATATGGAGAAACAGCTGTAAACATCTATTAGTAATTGGAACAGGGAATGTACGCAGTATGAATTTAGGAAAACTGGGAGTTGTCAAAAATGAAATGGAATGCATAAACATCAATCTCCTAGGCATTAGTGAGCTAAAATGAACTGGTATTAGTCACTTTGAATCTGACAATCATATGATTTACTGTTCCAGGAATGACAAATTAAGGAGAAATGGCATCACATGTATCATCAAAAAGAACATTTCAAGATCTAGCTTGAAGTACAATGCTGCCTGTGATAGGATAAAATCCATACACTTACAAACAAAAGACGAGTTAATGCCACTATTATTCAAATTTATACACCAACCACTAAAGACAGTGATGATGAAATTGAAGAATTCGGCCAATTTCTTCAGTCTGAAATTGATCAGATATGCTATGAAGATGTTTAGATAATTACTGGTGATTAGAATGCTAAAGTTGGGGGTGGGGGAAGTGGAAGGATCAGTAACTGGAAAATATGGCCTTGGTGATAGAAATGATGCTGGAGATCACATGATAGAATTTTGCAACATAATAGATGACTATACACATGGACCTCACCAGACAGTATACACAGAAATCAAATTGACTACATCTGTGGAAAGAGATGGTGAAAAAGCTCCATGTCATCAGCCAAAACAAGACCAGAGGCAGACTGTGGAACAGACCATCAATTACTCACATGCAAGTTCAGGCTGAAACTGAAGAAGATTAAAACAAGTCTATGAGAGCCAAAATTTGACCTTGACCATATCCAACCTGAATTTAGAGATCATCTCAAGAACAGATTTGACACATTAGACACCAAAGACAGAAGACCAGAAAAGTTGTGGGATGACATCAAGGACATCATACAGGGTTGTCTTCTTTCAACATACTTATTCAATCTGTTTGCTGAGCAAATAATTTAAAAAGCTGGATTATATGAAGAAGAATTGGCTTCAGGATTGGAGGAAGACTCGTTAACAACCTGCAATATGCAGATGATACAACCTTGCTTGCTGAAAGCAAAGGGGACTTAAATTATTTACTGATGAAGATTAAAGACCACAGCCTTCAGTATGGGTTGCACCTCAATGTAAAGAAAACAAAAATCCTTACAACTAAGCCAATAAATAAAATCATGATAAATAGCAAAAAGATTGAAGTTGTCAAGACTTCATTTTGTTTGGATCCACCATCAATACTCATGGAAATAGCAGTCAAGAAATCAAATGATGTATTGCATTAGAAAAATCTGCTGCACAAGACCTCTTTAAAGTGTTCAAGAGCAAAGACATCAGTTTGAGGACTAAGATGCTCCTGACTCAAGCCATGGTATTTTCAATAGCTTCATATTCATGTGAAAGTTGGACAGTGAATAGGAGGAAGATGATAGGAGAATTGATTAATATGAGTTATGGTGTTGAAGAAGAATATTAAAAGTACTATGAGCTGCTAGAAAAACAAACAAATCTGTGTTGGAAGTGCACAGCCAAAATGCTTCTTAGAATCCAGGATGGCGAGACTTCATCTCTCATACTTTAGATATACAATCCAGAGGGACCAGTTCCTGGAGAAGGACATCATGCTTGGTAAAGTGAGAAAGAGAAGACCCCCAATGAGATGGATTGGCACATTGGCAGGAGCAATGGACTCAAGCTTAACAAGACTGTAAGGAAGGCGCTGGGCCGGGCAGTGTTGTGGTCTTTTGTGCATAAGGTTGCTATGAGTTGGAGCCAACTGGATGGCACCTAAGAACAACAAATATTTGTTGATTGATCGGTGATGGCATAAATCTGATAACTGAAAG
>NW_006408541.1:13293023-13294403 GCF_000296735.1 Chrysochloris asiatica | reverse complement strand
CCAGTCACTTCTTGCCTTTGTAGCCCCCCATTTTGGGAAGCCAATGTCCAAGTTGCCCATCCCTGTCTGCTCTGTGTATGGAGCGGGTGGGAATGATTCTTGCTGTAAGGATTTGTTCCCTCTTTTGAGCTACTGCATCCATATGTGTAGGTCAAGTTCATCAAATTGTATCAGATTACTCTTTTTCTCCTCTTCTTTCTTCTTCTAGTTGAGCTCTGATGATCCAGTCATTGAAGCCAGGTCAAGTAGGTATTATCTGCAAGTGTGGGTGTTCTTGTGCACATGCCCTCTCTTCTTATCAGCTTCACTCTCCATTCTAGTCCTCTGTGGTTATGTCATTGACTCTGGGCCCAAGAGTCCCCAAGTCTTGCCACACTGCTGGCCAACCAGGTCTCCACCCGCGTTCACAGGAGTCTATTGAATATTGTAGGGCTTAGCTTGCAGCTTCATTGCTGTTTTCCCATCACTTCCCCTTATCGGTGACAAACATGGTCACCGGTCGGAATGTGTATTCCCATTGAGTCTTAGTCTTGGAAGGGCGGTTGCTCTGAGGGGACCCGACCACTTGCCTTGATGTCTCCTGGGTGAGCAACTTTCTTGTTCTTGTAGTAATCAGTCGATCTGCCTATATTGTTTTGTATTTTTCCTGTAGGTCTTTCTTTCAAGAAGTATCTTCTATTCTTCTAGCCTCTCCAGGCTGGTCTGCCCATCCTTTCAAGGGGAAATTTCCCACCTTTGAAGATTCTGGATGTTGTTCAGGATTCCATCTATAGTCTTATGTAATGCAGAGGCTCCTCAGGAAGCCTCCTTCACTGGGCATGTTGTAGCCCCATTTTAGGTATTCCAATCAGTTATAGGCAGAAGATGGACTTACACGCTTTCTATGGTGATGTTTCTGGCTATTCCTTTCTCCCCCCCTCCAATGTCTATTTTATAATGGTATGCAAAGGAAACCAAGATTCAAAAGACAGCCAAGCATCTTAACATTATTTACCCCCTTTTCCCCATTCCAACCATGTCTCAATCTCTGTATCCCAGAGCCCTGTTGTTCCAAGGTTGTGCTTACATCATTCTTTACCTCTGTTCCACTTAACCCATGCAAACCTGCCTAATTGTTCTCCCATCCGCTTTGTTCTTCCATTCCCCTCCCCCTTCTTGTGTATTGCCCACCTCCCCAGCACCCAAACTATCCTGTGTCTATTCCCTGCCCTGTGCTCTACCTTCCCCTCCCTCCCCTCACCCTATCCCCCATATCCCAGCAACTAGCAAAGAATCCACCCCCCTTTTAGTATGGGTTCTTTTTCTTAGTCTTTTACAGTAGTGGTCCTATGCAGTATTTCTCCTTTTGTGACTGACTAATTTCACTCAATATAATGTCCT
>NW_006408541.1:13251807-13292178 GCF_000296735.1 Chrysochloris asiatica | reverse complement strand
TGTTTGTGTAGGTTTTTTTCTAATGTTAGGTATTATGTGTATTCCCTGAATTAGCACCCTTACATTTGTCCCTAGTTTTTCACTGATGACCTTCATAATTCTGGGATTCACATTTAGGTCTTTAATCCATGCTGGGTTGGTTTTTGTATAAGATGTGAGGTGAAGGTCTTGTTTCAATCTTTTGCATATCACTTTCCAGTTCTGCCAGCACCATCTGTTGAGGAGACGATTACCTCCCCATATGATATATTTAGGTGTTTTTTCAAAAATCAGTTGGCTGTATGTAGATGGGTTAATTTCTGGATTCTCGATTCTGTTCCATTGATCTATGTATCTTTCATTTTACCAGTACCAAGCTGTTTTGACCACTGTAGCCATGTAGTAAATTTTGAAGTCGGGGAGTGAGAGGATTCCAACCTTATTCTTCTTATTAAGCAGTGCTTTGCTTATCCTGGGTTATCTTCCCTTTCCATAGAAAAAGTTTGTAATTGTTTTTTCCATCTCTTTGACGAATGTTGTTGGAATCTGGATTGGGTTTGCATTATATGTGTAAACTGCTTTGGGCAGTATTGACATTTTCACAGTGTTAAGTCTTCCTATCCAGGAGCATGGTACACTCTTCCATTTCTGTAGGTCTCTTGGTTTCTTGTAGTAGTGTTTTGTAGTTTTCTTTGTATAAGTCCTTTGTTTCTCTGGTTACACTTATACCTAGATATTTCATCCTTTGGATGGCTATTTCATCCTTTGGGTGGTATTGCTTTCTTAATGTCCTTTATAACATTGTCATTTTTGGTATCGAGGAATCCAACTGATTTTTGTATGTTAATCTTATTTATACGCTGCCACTTTGCTAAATTTTCCAATGAGGTCTAGTAGCTTTTTCATTGAGTCTTTGGGGGCAATCAGTTTAAAATATATATATTGGTTGCACAATATTTATTGAGCACCTACTATGTGCTGGGTATTGGGAGCAGCCAAGAATAAGCATATAGCCCCTATATTTGTGGGGTTCTTACTTTAAAAGAGACAAGTTAAGATTCTTTCTATTGGTTTTAAGTGCTCTGAAGTCAATAATTTAGGCTTGTGAGAGAGTGAGGCGGGTTCAGGACTAGGTGGGGGGTAGGGGTGAGGGTTACCGCTCTGAGGAGGGCTGAGGGAACAGCTGTGTGCATAGCTGAGGGAATGGCATTCCAGGCAGAGGGAGCAGCAGAAGCAAATGTCCTGAGAGGGTGAATTTGTGAGCTGGAGGAGCCCCACTGAGTATTGAGTGGCTGGGGAGGAGTGAGTGGTGGAGTGGACAGGGAGAAGGAGGTGGGCAGGGCCAGGTAGGATGGAGGCATAGGACTCCTTCCCTGTGTAGGTGGCAGTAGTTTAAGCAGGGGAGAAACTGGATCTTATTTGTATTTAAAATCGTCCAAGTAAAGAGCAAGGAGCTCTGGTAGCATAGTGGTTATGAATCAAGCTGTTAACTTCAGGGTCAGCTGTTTGAAATTACCAGCTGTTCCGTGGGAGAAAGACGAGGCTTTCTGCTCCCGTAAAGATTTACAGCCTCAGAAACCCTGTACAGGGTCGCTATGAATCAGAACCAACTCCACAACACACCACCACTAAGTAAAGAGCAACCCATGTGACATACTAGGTTTCTGAAACAGGTTGCCAGATCTTTCTCCCGCAGAGTCACTGGGTGAGTTGGAACCACCCACTTTTCAGTTAGCAGCAGCTGAGTACTTTTTAACCATTGCGCCACCAGGGTTCCTTTAACCACGTTGTCATACCCACTTTACAGCTGAGGAAACGGTGGTTCCAGAGGTGGTGGTGGTGGTTGTTAGGTGCCCGCCGACCTTGTGGTCCGCAGTCCAGTACTTATGCTACAGAGCCACACCAGGAGTCCGAAAGTGCTTAAGAGGAACTGGGAGATGATGTCCTGAGCTGTCTCTAGGTGAAAGGCCTAAGCCATGAAGCAGTGGCAGACAGAGCCAGACCCCAATTGAACAACTCTGCTGAGTCACCAGACAGGTCTACCCAAGGCAGTGTCCATAGTACCTTGCCCCAGTGGCTCCCCAGAACAGCCACTCCCATTCTGCTTCCCAGGAAGTGCTGAGTGTCCCAAGTGACATGCTGCCACTAGATATACCCTTCTCCCTTTGTTGTGTGACCTCAGGCAAATCCTGCTCTCTGAGCTCCACAGCCAGCCTAGCACCTGCACTTTCACCCCTACCCCAAAGGCCTCCTGCCCCTCCCTTTGTACTTTATACAGCCTTGCTCAACTGCTGATTAGTGTCTCTGGGGGAGGCAGAAGGGCAGGGCAGATAAGGAGGAGGGCGTGGGAGGTTCCTGTGGATGCACAGAGGGGAAGGCTGCCCCTTTACAACCTGGGGCCTCAGTCTCACCCAAATAGCCGGGGGATGCTAGAGGGAACTCAGCTTCAATAAATAAGAAAATACAGCACCAAACGAAGGACAGCATTTAATGAACCCATGTGTCCCTACGGGCAGGGTGCCTTACACTTCATAATCTCTGGCCAGACTTCTTTCTCATACCTCAGACATGTGATCAGGAGGAACCAGTCCCCTGGAGAAGGACATCATGCTTGGTAAAGTGGAGAGTCAGAGGAAAAGAGGAAGACCCCCAACAGTGGCATCAGCAATGGGTTCAAGTGTGGCAATGTTTGTGAGGTTGGCCAAGGACTGGGCAGTGTTTCCTTTGTGCATAAGGTCACTATGAGTTGGTACTGACTGATGTGGCACTGTAGGATAAGCACTGGACTGCTAACTGCAAGGTTGGTGGTTCAAACCCACCAACTGCTTCTGAGAAACCCTATTCCGGGTCACTGTGAGTTGGAATGGACTCAATGACACTTAATAACAACAGTATCACTTCATTGGTAGGAGTATTGTTATTGTCACGTGTCATTCCAACTCATAGCGACTGTATAGGGTTTCTGAGGAGCGGCTGGTGGGTTTGAATTGCCAACCTTGAGGTTAGCAGTCCAGTGCTTATCCTACAGCATTACATCAGGAGTTCTTATTAGTATGACTATTATGATAACAGGAGCCCTGGTGGCACAATGGTTAAGTGCTCAGCAACTACTCAACAGGTCAGCAGTTCAAACCCACCAACCGCTCCGTGGGAAAAAAATGAGACAATCTGCTTGCATAAAGAGGACAGCCTTGGAAACGTTATGGGGCAGTTCTCTGCCCTAGAGGGTCGCTGTGCGTCGGAATTGGACTCACGGAAGTGGGCTTTTATTTCTGCTGCTGCTGCTGCTCATTTTACAGATGACGAAAGGAGACTCTGAAAAATCAAGTCATTGCTCAAGGTTCTCAAACCAGGAAGCCACAGAACTAGAATGGAATCCAGGCTGTCTCATTCCAGAACCCCCACACTCAAGTTCCCACTTCTCCCGCCCAAAGTGCAGCATTTGGAATGCAGATTCAGGGGCCATCAGGCCTGGCTGTGAGCCTCAGAGAACAGGCTGGGGGTACCCAGTGACCAGGTTTGGGGATAGCCCAAGACAACCTCACACTGCTTGTTCTGTCCCAGGGACCCCTTCCCACCAGGATGAGCCCACTTCAACATTCAGGTCACCATCTGTGACCCTATGGAGTTAGTCCCGCTTTTATAGACCAGGAATGTTCCTAAAACTTGCCCAAGTTTTCACAGGAAGATAATAAATACAATTGGCATACCCCTGGGCATAGTAATAGATGCTCAATAAATATTTGTTGAATGGGTGGATGGATGGGTAAATGAATAAGTAAACAGATAAATAACTCTAAACTACAGTGTAATCACAACTCCTGGGGTGGCGCAGTGGGATAAGTACTGTACTGTGAACCATGACATTGGTGGTTCAAACCTACCAGCTGCTCCTCAGAAGACCTATACAGGGTCACGATAATTTGGAACCAACTCAACGGCAATTAACAACAACATACCTTAATCTTTGTGTGGCTCTGTAGGATAAGCACTGGACTGCTAGGTCGGCTTGAACCAAAAGGTTGTTGGTTCAAACTCACTAGGCGTTCCTCGGAAACCCTATACAAGGTCACTATGAGTCGGAACCCACTCCACCGCACTTAACAACTTTAATTATGTCCTCTCTCACTCAAGAACTTCCTTGGCTCCCTGTTGGTTGTTAAATGTCATTGAATCGTTTCTCACAGTGACCCTGTTATAGGTTTGTGCAATAGCAGAAAGCCTCATCTTTCTCCACACCCTTGGCCCCCACTGTCTATAAAATAGATAATAGACTCTTTTGTGAACTCCCAAATGAGGAGCTCACCCTAGAAAACAAACTATTCATATTGAACCCCATTAACCACCTGCTGTAAGCCCCTAGAGGGCAGGATCTGGTCTTCTCTTTTGGCAGCATTTAACCCGTGGTCAGCAATTCCTCCAAGATACTTGAGGGATAAATGCTTCATTCTGTGAGTGACTAAGAACATGAAATTAACCCCACATAAGTGAGAGGGCTCGGAAACAGGAAACTACCAGTGAATTTGGCAAATTTAGAATCTGGACGTCTTTTCACTGTTTCGGTCTGCTCTGGGTCAGAGTTTCAGTACTATATAAAACAGGGGCTCTGTGGTGACAGAAAAATTTGAAACTGACCAGTTTCAGGCTGGCAGTGCCTTTCTGGAGGGGCTGATTTACATGACAACAACCAACCCACCAACCCCAAGAGCATCTGAGCAGACCACACCCACATCATTTCAAGCAGAGAGTGGCAGTCTGCAGCACGAGAGGAAAGTTTCCTGGGACTTTGTCTTGCTGAACAACTTCTGGTCTGTGCAAAGTTCTAGGGGTCTTCAAATGAGGCAAGAACAGAGCCAGGGTACAGGAGGGCTGGGGTCAGCCTTAGCACTGCCACTGGGTACATGGGACTGGGACAGGGTCCTTCTCTGAGTCATCATTTCTGGAGAATGAAGGACTATGACCAGTGACAAGTGATATTTTTATGGTTCTTCTAATCCATCGCCATCTTTTATTGCATTCATGGGAAAACAGAGTGAGGCAGAACTTTGCACGCAGGTGGTTTATTGGCGTGTTATACCTGTGAGGGAGGCAGAGAGGGAGGCAGGTAGGACACTGCTGAGTCTTAGAGGAGGGAACTTGGTCTGGGGCCAGCAATTCTCTGGCAGAAGGTGAATACCAGAGAAGGACTGACCGGACATGCCCTAGCCTGTAAAACCAAACCACGAAATCCACTACTGTCCAGGTGATTCCAACTCAAAGCAACCCTATAGGACAGTAGCCCTGTCCATAGGGTTTCCATGGCTGCAGTCTTTATGGAAAGGAATCCTGGTGGCAGGATGGTTAAGCATTAGGCTGCTAACTGCAAGATTGGCAGTTCAAACCCACCAGCTACTCCTTGGCGAAAGATTTCGTCTCAGAGCAGTCCTCCTCTGTCCCTAGAGGGTGGCTATGAATCGGAAAGGATCCAATGGCAGTGAGCAGTCTTCATGGACGCAGACTGCCACATCTTTCTCCTGAGGGGCAGGTGGTGGGTTCGAATCACCTTTTGGTTAAACAGCGAGGGCTTTGACCACTATGCCAGCAGGGCTCCTGTGGGAAGAGAGTCTCATCTTGGCACACAACATGGACTCAGAAGCTTGCTCCTTCCTAACTTGATACCTATGAGCCACAGGAACTGGAGGCAAACTGCTCCCTTAATAAGGAATGGTTCATGCTGGTCTTCACATGCCAACTAGCTCAGAGGACAAATGGTTAAGGGCAATGTGTGCCACTTGGGAAATGACTCCAGGTCATTTGTTTTCGATGTCCCTGGAAGATTATGAGCCACACAGCTCCTTGTGGGAGCACCAAGGCAAAAGTTTTCTCTTTGTCACGCCCTCCCTGGTACCCCACGGCTACTAGATCCGTGACCTACAGACACTATTTATTTCTAAGACTATTGTGGGTGCCTTGGTGAATTGGTCACCTAGGAATGAGGTCAACACTTTTGTGGGTCAGAAGTCATGAATACAAGGGAGTGGGAGGCAAAGCTTCCATCTGAACTCTAGAGAAAATAAGGAATATGAAAGCAGTTTTCTGGCTTGTTTCGTTTCTGTATCCAGGCCCGGGACAGCTGTGGTGCTTCACTGGGACTCTGTTTTCTCAGAAGTCAGAGGAAATTGGATAAAACCAAACCAGTTGCTTTGGACTCGATTCCAACTCATGGTGACCCCACATCAGAGAATTGTGCTGTTGGGTTTTCAACTCTCGGGAAGTAGGTTGCCAGGCCTTTCTTCTGAGGTATGCTGAGTGGCCTTGAACCACCAACCTGTCAATCAGCAGTCAAGTGCCAAACTGTTTGCACCACCCAGAGACTCACGATTACACCAGAAGAAGGATAAATCGTAAGCAATCTGGACAGGCACATTTCATTCATTCATTCAACAAATTGTTTAGCTCCTGGTGTGGCACTGTGGGTTAATGAGCTAGACTGCAAAATCAGCTTGAATTTCAAGGTTGGTGGTTCAAGCTCACCGACCGTCCTCGGGAACCCTATACTGGGTTGCCGTGGGTCGGTTCTGACTTGACGGCACTTCACAACAACATCACAAGACACAGAGTCCTGGTGCTTCTTGGAAGCCTTATATAGGGTCACTATGAGTTGGAACCGACTCAACGGCACTTAACAACAACAATCATTAGACATGGAGTCCTGGTGTGGCACTGTGGGTTAATGTGCTGGACTGCAAGGACAGTTTGAACCACAAGGCCAGCAGTTCAAGGTCATCAGCCGCTCCTCGGAAACCCTATACAGGGTTGCTATGGGTCGGAACCGGCTTGACAGGCACTTCACAACAATTGACTGGTCACTGCTCTGGATGGCAGGGATAGCTGACATTCCTGAGTTCACAGTCTGAAGGGAGAAGGAAAAAATAAACAGTGAACAACTACATGAGAGAACTAGACTCATCTCATGATCCATGGTGTGGAGAGAAATGGCAAAGGACAGCGGCTGCTTCAGACATGTGCATTGGGGAAAGTATATCCAAGAAGTTGACATCTGAGATCAAAGGTCTAGCAGAAGGAGAAACAAGAGATGAGCCCCTGAGGTAATGCCTCCAATTATCAGCTTTAAACACACACACTCCAACCGTTTACTTACTGATAAAACAATTCCTAGAAACAATTGGAAAATGTAACCTCTTGCTCTTTGAAAGCTAGTTTAGGCCAGGGGCCAGTAAACATTTTTTGTAGTTAGTAAATATTTGGGGGGTGATGCAATGTCTCTCACAAATACTTACATCCGCCACTATAGTGTAGAAGCACACAGACAAGACGCAAATGGTGTGGTTGTGTTCTAATAAAGTTTTCTTTACAAAAGCAGGCAGCTGACGGACTATGGTTTACCAACCTCAGAGTTAGGCTGAAAATGACACATGAATGGGGAAGGAGAGGTCCAGAATAAGGAAGCAGTCCAGGAAAAAAGAACTCAACAGTGTGTACTAGCTGGTTTCTCACCGTGTAACACTGAAAAACAATAACAAAGAAGAAAACCAACTGCCCCATTAGAAAAGAGCAGCTCACACAGCCAAGTATCCATACAGAGGAAAAGGAAATAACCATTAGAGCAAGATTACAGCGGAACCTGGAAAATCGAACGTGTTAACTACAGAAAGAGCACAGCACAGGAAGAAACACGTTGGCTTTGGTATTTAAAGGTGTATTCTTTGATCTGGGGCCATGGCTAAAGGTACCTAGAGGTTTACTTAGGCAATGAGGTATACAATTTTGTGTCTGTCATTCTACCTGAACATAATAAAAAACAGAAGAGAGCAAAACCAACTGTTGGGAGCTGTAGGAATTATTGGAGCACCTTGTCACTTTCTAAAGCCACATGCACTGTGAAATGCTTTCTTCATTCTTCCTAACAAGAATGAAGGAATATTTTGCTCACTGCAAACATTAAAGGCAGAACCATTGCTCTCTATTCACCTGGTGCACGAGGAAAAAAAGAGACGGAATAGAGGAGGATATGAAGTGGGCGGCTTATTGCCTCCAGCAAACTGTCTCCTTTGCCAGGAGACCAGAACTGGATTGTGACTAGGTACCATTATTGAACATTTTAATTCCAGATTCTGGAGACGAGCCTTGATCAAAACAGGAAATGCAGAACAGAATTTCAAATTCTCTGGGATTCCAGACTTTCTGGAGCCATGAGAGCTAGATAAACCCCTCAATCTATTGCTTTGAGATCATCTTTGAATCCTACACCAAAAATATTCCGAAGTCCAATAGCAGCCTAGCGTAACTCGTAAAATATGTCTGCCTTGAGCTCTTCTAAGGTCTCAAAATAACAGAAACTCCCAAAACTCGAAAGATGAGATGACCTTAAGTGGCAGTGAGTTTGTCACTGAGAGAGAAGTATGAGTGTGGTTGTGCAACTTCAAGAATGTCATCAATGTCACTAAATCGTCTTAAGTGGTGGTGGTGATGTGCCGTGGAGTCGGTTCTGACTCATAGCAACTGTGTACAGGGTTTCCGGGAGCAGAAAGCCTCATCTTTCTCCTGTGGAACAGTTGGTAGTTTTGAACTGCTGACCTTGCGGTTTGCAGCCCGATTCATAACCACTACACTACCAGAGCTCCTTGCATGTTCTCAACAACCAACAGTTAAGATCATGGGTGTGGATGGAGTCAGACACACTCCCAGTCTGCTCACCTCTAAGCATTCTCATCCCTTACACTCAAACCAAAAAAAGCCAAAGCTATTGCCATTCAGTGGATTCCAACTCGGTGACTCTATAGTGACATATAGGGTACAGTACTGTCCATAGGGCTTCTTCCTAGGCTGCAAAACTCGAGCGGCAGACTGCCACATTTGTGGGTTCGAATGGGTTGACCTTTCTGTTAGCAGCTGAGTACTTTAACCACTGTGCCACCAAGTCTCCTTCCGGCCTACACCCAGAGACTCACAAATCCATATTTTGATTCCCTGCATCGGAATACATACAAGTGGCTTTGTACCGTTTCTGGTTGTTTGTCTCAAAGCCCCAGAACTTATCTCATGACTTTCTTCATAAACCTGGTCCGATCCCAGGGTCCCCATCTTGAGGAATGGCCTTGCCATCATGCAGGTGAGGAAGGCAGATGCTGGTCCTGGGGCTATTTCCTTAGCCCTTCTCCAAGGCTCCACCCTACCCTCCCTGCAGCCAGAGCCATCTTTAAAAAAATGCTACCTACTCACACCACACACTGAGCTAACTGCTGGGGCCCAAAGGCCTCACCTCTGCCTACATGGCCCTGCCCAGCTCCCTGACCTGCCAGAGCTCCGGCTTCCCTTGCTCCTACAGCCCACTGTGGGACCCTGCTGCCCCAGCCCCAGGATTCCCTTCCTTCCTAGCCCAGCCCTGTCATGGCCTGCAGACTTCACCTTCATAGCCCTCAACATGGCTGGATTCTAATCATGTCCCCCGCAGGCGATGAGCTTTATGGGGCCACTGACCCTGCCTGGTTTTGCTTTCTAAACCTGAACACAAGAGTTGAGACTCACTAAAGACCTTTGAGTGGTGACCACTTAATAAACAGCAGCACGTAGACAGTCTTGGCAGTCAGGTCACAGGGACCGTCTGGAGCCAACCTCATGGGCCCTCGCTGCTCCTGTCCCGTCACCCACTGCCAAAGGGTGAGCTTGGACTTTATCGGCATCCCCAGGGATTTTCAGAAGAGAATCTAAGGATGCTTCAGTGTTCCTGTTCCAAGTCTGCGCACTGGACACTGGCCTGGCTAATGCGGTCATTTCTCTCAGGGCACCGACACATTCGCCCAGCACAGAGGAATCCAAGTTGCTGGGTGTGATGTACAGGTGTGAACTCTCCCGGCACAGGAAGACGGCACAGCAAAGCTGTCTGAAGACAAGAGAGAGGCGACCACCAAGGTTTGGTTCTTGAATTATGTATTTTTTACTGAAAAATCATTCATAAATTAACATACAAAAATGTACAAACACATGAGTAAATAATGTAATGACAAAGGACGATTTTTGTGAAAAGTGTTTTGTTTTTTTTAAAACATCTTTAGATTTCAGTGCAAAATTGTACCCCTGGGACCTCTTAAAACATATGAGAGTAAGCTCAAAACAAACAAAAAAAACCCAAAAGATGCAGTGATGGAAATTGGTTAGCTTCATTCAAGTTCAATGTCATCATCAAGGGTAAGTAGAAACAATCAGAGTGTGTGGCTGAGGAGCTCTGACAAGAGTTCTAGTAATTTTAAAAGCAATATTCTGCAATGATTCAACCCCCCCACACCCACCCCCTCCCACCAAAAAAAAAAAAAAAGCAATGAGAAAGAGGGAAAGAAAGACTGTTTTGTGAACCTTTCTCAGAATGAGGCAAAGACAAGATTGATTGAAGGGGTCACCCATCAGTAGACTTGAAGAATTTCAGCTGCCAAAAATACGCACAAGGGCACATTCGCTTCTTACTGTTCTTTTAAAAAAAAATACGTGATATGAGAATTTCATGCTACAAACAGCCCATGTTGCTAGGCTGTCTTATTTTCCTTACATTTTCAAGACGATGCTATTCAGCTCTCTAGAGAGATGACTAATGCTACATTTCAAGAGATTCTGTGTGAATGAAACCAACATGTGCATGATTACATGAGATCTAAAGGGCCCCTACTTGGAGCAGTTAAAAAACATCCTTTCCTTCTGTCCTCAGATCAGCGTTTTCTGTTTAAACCAGGTGCATCTGGGCAGCGGTCCATACTTGGTGATCAACATGTTCACATAGAGTGTCACAGACACACAGCACCCTCATCCAAGACTGGGAGGAGTCTGACCTGGCCAAGTTTCCAGATTACATCAGCATTTTGTCACAGCAAATGCTACTCACACCCCTCAGTGAGGAACACAAGGAGAAGGGTGAGGCCAGCACCAAGGGCAGCAAACATGGTGTCTGAACGGGGAGTATGTGTGTGCATGTGTGTGTGTGTGTGTGTGTGTGTGTGTGTGGAGCATGGAGGGGATGGGAATTTTTATTGCTGCTATATGCACCATAAAACAAAGGCAAGCCACATCCACACTTCAGTGGGTGATGTTCCCTAGCAAAGGTATTTTAAACATGGACGCTCCAAGTTCTCTGAAAAAACAAAACAAAACACGGATGATGCAACTTACCAGTTCTCAAGCGCAGCCACTGCTCTCTCATACGATCTGATAAGAACTTTGTTTGCAAAACAGTGTGTTTCCCCGAACAGCCCTCTAGCCCTCCCAGAAAACAAAAACACACAAAGAAAACAAGGTCTGGCCAATCCCTCCCACAGCTTGTGGGGGATCATATGTCCAGGGAATGAAGACATGCAACCCACACATATGTACACACGCACACCCATGTAAACTATGAGAATTAAGGAAATTGAAGGCAAACAAGGCAATTCAAAAAACAAACTCTGAGGGACTCTTCAGGAAGCACTCCTCATCACAATATATAAATATGATTTATGGAAACGGAGGGAAGGGGAAAAAAAAAAACAAAAAACAACTGGCAATTCCTCCCTGCAAATTCTGCGGAATCTGACAGGGACTGTGAATTGAGGGATTTGGCTCAGGGGAAAAACACAAGAGGCACAAAGTCTAAAGCCACTTGGACTCCGACTTCAAATAGTAAGTGGGCATGGGAAGAGAGTTGTGGGCTCTGGGATTCTGTAGCTTCGCTTGTCTACAGTTATAGGTGAGTTGGTCTCACCTGGATCCTGCCCCTCACAGCACAAGATCCTGCTCCCTGGCCTCAGGCTTTCTAGTCCTTGTTTGTAAGTTCTACACACTAGCTAACAACTTCATCAAAGAATCTGGATGGAGACCAAAAAGGGAAATATTTGGAGGAACCACTGAAACCAGCTGGTGAATTCAAGCCTGGCTTTTAGAAACGATGGGCAGGTTCCTCAACAGCATGAGAGATGAAACCCAGCCCACATTGCTCTCTGACGATGTGCAAGGACAAAACCTTTAGTCCAGGGAACGTGGGAAGGGTGCAGAGAGAGGACACCTGAGCAGGGAGCCACGTGCTGTAGCACAAGTCTCCTGCTTAGCAGAAGATTGGCATGGGAGGAGATCTGAGGCAAGAGGCAAGATCCAGACTTTCTGGAAGGCTAAGGGGATGGGAGGACAGAGGGAACCAGCAACCAGCCAGTGACAGTGGCTTTGTTCTTCTGGGTCATGCCTCACATCCCTTTTTCCTTCCAAAGTGACAGCAATTTGGGAGACGATTCATTCTTCAACTGTGTTTTTAACAGACTTCCTGCATTTGCCAACCAAATAAGGGCTCTAATGTAAAACTCCTCAGTTTGAATTGAAGCCAGCTAAAAAATTAAATTTCAAAAGGCAGTTTACATGGCTTAATTACAATTATACTTCTTCAAGAAGTGATGGTTACTTGTCTATTGTGTATCTTCCTTAGTCCCTCCCCTCCACCCTCAACCCCCAGGGAACTCTGTTTTGTTTTGTTGCAAATGAAACCAAAAAGAACTCCAGAGACGTAGAAGAACGCTGTGCGGAGTTTCATCTGCTCTTCCAGCAACACAGCTGCCCTCTGATGGGTTTGTCTCTTTGCTCTGAAGACCAAGAAGCTTCGACAGTGGCTCTCAGGAGCAGGGTTTCCATGGCAGGACCAAGGCGGATCACAGCTCCGTACTGGAGATCGTGGCTGAGACGGGACGTGGGGTAGGTAGGTAGGAGACCAGGGGGAGAAGAGCAGCAGTACTCACATCCATCTGGTGAAGCCGAAAGCAGTGCCGATGAGGGGCGTTCCCACCCTCCCCAGACTTGATGCCAGCAGGTCGGGACGGTGGAGGCACGTGGTACAGGTTCTCTCCTTGAGCCAATGACCCTTCACTGACCCTTCAAGGATGCTGCATTTTCATTGTCTTCCTGTGTGGAACCCCAGGGCCTCTCAGCAGGATGCTCTCTTGATGGCGGTGGGTAAAGCAAAAGTATATTCTCTCTCCTGTTCAACTCAGTACTCAGTCACCTGAGCCAGCTCAGGTGTCAGGTTGACAGTTATGTTTTTATACAAGGCGTCATATGTGACGTTTGCAAAGTAGTTCAAGTTGTTGAGACCGTCCAGCCGTTGCCGCTCTTTTGATTTTCTCAGCAGAGCGTACCTGTTTAAGCAGAGAGAAGTGTTGGAAGCTAGGATCACAACTCTTTCCCCAGTCACACAGGACCATGAATAAGGACACACCTCAAAGCCCCACCTTCACATCATGGGGGTGGGGGGCACTGGGCAAGTGCTTCTCCAGGTTAAACATTCTTATGATTCGAAGCTCCCATGTCATGCCAGGCATGTCAACTATTATGTTCACTCATTTCCTGGGGAAACCAAGGCCCAAGGTCACAGACTATGGAGGTGGCAGGCAGAAATATGGAAAGTAGCTGAGGTGACAAAGTTAGGGCCCCTTACTCTCAGATCACCAGAGCCGAAGCAGCGCAGACCCCACTGTCTAGAGAACTGTCCTCGTCCCTATTTGCACACATCCAGTCTGTCCCAGTGGGGATTACAGGCAGTCCCCAGTTTATGAAAGAGCTTGGTTCCTAATCCTGTCTTTAACAACGCATAGGTCAGTTCGGACAAGGGCACACCATTCTTACTTCACCTTTTCCAGAGTCTGGAGCTGCACACACAGCCAATCAAGGTGAATGAGCTGTAGGGTTACTGGGAGGAGGGGCTGGTTCAAGTAAGGGCAAATACACAACACGAGAGCCAAGACGGAACTGACCAGAATCACAAGTCTGTAATCGGGGAGCACTTGTATTTATTTAAAGGAGGTAAAAGGGCAACTGTGATTCCAAATATAGAAGCTTGCAGAAAGGTACCAACTCAGCTGTGCCACCTCAGTGGTGACAATGGTCAGAAACTGTCCTGAGCGGATTTTTCTACAGCTCCTTAAAGGCTACAGAGGAGGCCACAAAGCTTCCCAAGTAGAGCATGTGTTCTCCCTGAGCACTCATACTGTCCATAGTAGCTTGATTTCGCCCCCAAATGTCTGCGGCAGAGTGAAAGGAGAAACGCATAAAGCAGCCATGAAAAATAGCCAGAGCGGGACCTTGGGTTGAGGGTGGGGAGTGAGCTGAGGGGCTGCCGTCTGCCCTCAGGCATCTGCAAATGCGGAGGCTGGAGGACACATGTAAGAGGAATTCCATGAGCAGCACCAACCTCCCTAGAAACTGGACTTCTCCCCGGTGGTGATGAGGAATGGACTTGTACTTCCCCGTGTCACCTTCCGGACGGCTCACAGAATAACCCGCATTCTGTACTCTGTAAAAGACAAAGAGAACAGGCTGTAGACAGATGGACTCAAAGGTGATGGAGGTGCTACAAGTTTACATTCTCAGCCAAGTACTGCGAACGTTTTCTCAACTCACCTCCAGGGATGGACTTGCAGGTTGGCTGGGATTCTACAAGCCCCTCTAACCCCCACACGCCACACTCTGTTGCCCTGGAGGCTTTCCCAGTTATTACTAAGGGACTCCATCCAACCCTTTATACTGCGTTCCTTATTGTAGTTACCGCATTCCATTAAGTAATACACAGCTAATAAAGCACAGCAAAATGGGCAATTGCTTACAAGAAAAGTAAGTTCAAGTCTTTGAAAAGACTTTGTAAAGGCAAGTCGATTTTTTTTTTTTAAAAAAAAAACACCTACTAAGTTAGGTAAAGGAGCTCTGGTAGCGTAGTGGTTACAAATCAGGCTGCGAACCTCAAGGTCAGCAGTTCGAAACTACCAGCTGTTCCATTGGAGAAAGATGAGGCTTCCTGCTCCCATAAAGATTTACAGCCTCGGAAACCCTGTACAGGGTCGCTATGAGTCGGAACCGACTCCATAGCACACAACAACAACAACAACAACAACAACAAGTTAGGTAAGGTAGTGGTGGTATTAAGTGCCCTCGAGTCAGTTCTGACTCATAAAGACCTTGTATAGGGTTTCCAAGGAGCGGCTGGTGGGTTTGAACTGCTGACCTTGCAGTACACACAAACCTTGCAGTCCAGTGCCTTATCCTGCAGCACCGCAGCAGAGACACCTATAACTGATAGAAGGGAAAACCATGAATATGTAGAAGGACTTGATAGTCAGCCATTACTGCGTTGTTCTCACTCCAGATAAAGAGCCCTGGGCTAGCAACTTGCCCTGTAATTGTGAATTAAGAAGCACAGACGAGAGGGCTCAGCTAAAAGATGGACCAGGAGCCACACCAACAGGTTGCAGAGGAAAAGTACACACCCAGCTCTAGAGTATGGAAGCAAAACATTCATCTCTATTGGGACTCCTTTAGGAGCCCTCAGCTGCTAACTCAATGTTTGGTAGTTCAAAGCCACCCAGCGGCTTCTTGGGAGAAAGACGTGGTGCACTGCTCCGTAAGAGGACAGACTAGGAAACCCTATGTGACTCTTGGCACCTAACAACAACAACATGATTACTTAAATTGATGAATTTGAACTGCTGTTCTCAACTAGGGGTGAGACAACGTTGAGACATTTGTGGGTGTCACATTTTGAGGGGAGTGTTGCCGGCATCTAGTACTTACAGGCCAGGATGCTGCTCAACATTCTAACCATGCACAGGGCAGTTCCCGCCACAAAAAACTGTCAAACCAGAATGTCATGGCGTGGAAAATGAGAGTCCCCGAATTGAACAACGGGACTTATACATGTAAGTATTCCACCATACCCTCTGGATAAGGGGCTCTGGTAGTGTAGTGAATCACGAACTGGGCTGCTAACCTCAAGGTTAGCAGTTCGAATCTATGAGCTACTCCACAGAAGAAAGACGAGGCTTTTCCTGTGAAGGCTCACAGCCTTGGAAACCCTACACAGGGCTGCTCTGGGTCAGAACCGATTTGATGGCTCATCACCACCCTCTGGACAAGTTCCCAGGTTCAGAAAGACATTTATTTACATAAACTTTTGAAATAGAAAACTAAAAATCTTGTAAAGTGAGGCTTGACATGGGCTCTCAGCAGACAAATACAGAGCCCTTCCTCTTGAGCTGTGTGCTACCCACCAAAAATAATTTTTCATGGTCATTTATAGCACCTTTGCCTCCCACAGTCTTTATAGTAACAAAGCAATTCATCCAGGTCAGAGTCAAAGCACTAATGCATTTGCCTTTGCTGTTGTTGGATGCAATCCAGTTCTGACTCACAGTAACCTTCAACTATAACGGAACGAAACACTGCCTGGTCCTGCAGCTATCCTCACAACTGTTGTAAACTTGAGCCCACTATTACAGCCTCTGTGAGAATCCATCTTGTTGAGGATCTTCCTTTTTGTCTCTGACCCTCTACTTTATCAAGCATGATGCCTGGGAAAATTCTGTGAGCAAGGGAACATTACATAAGCAGAAATCACGTCCCTGCCCACCTTCCCAGTTACCAGCAGGATGAACTCATATATGACATGCTTCTATTTGCAAAAAGTAGAATTAAGAGATTTTAGGAGACCTGCTATGGCACTGTGGGCTAAGGCGCTGGACTGCAAGGTAGGTCTGCATTGCAAGGTTGGCAGTTCAAGCTCACCAGCTACTCCTTGGAAACCCCATATCTACTCACTATCAGTAGGAATCGACTCAATGACACTTAACAACAGCAACATCAAGCCATTTGGGGTGGTGCTGTAGGATAAGCAATGAACCACAAGGTCATTTTGAACTGTAAGATCAGTGGTTCAAACTCATCAGCCACTCCTCAGAAACCCTACACAGTGTTACTATGAGTTGGAACGGACTCGATGGTACTCAACAACTATGCAAAGCCTGTTGTGTGCTTGGAATCATGTAGGGTGCTGTGGAAAACCTGCCATGGTTCCAGCCCCTGGGCTCCCGCTGAGCTGAGAGAGCAGGCCAGACGACAGCACAGGGCACAGGGTAGCAGTGAGAACGTGAACTGGATCCAGGAGCTAGACTGGATTCAAGGACTGGACAAATCAGTGCTGTGTGTGGAAATGAAGTTCACCAACATGAGGTTCTAAGAGACTTATGTTAAATGAATGAGATGCCATTTTTAGCTATCCAACTGGCCAAAAATGTAAAGGCTGTTTATACCCAATGTTAGCAGTGATATAAGTAAAGGGGCATGCTAATCAGTGTTGGTGGGAAAGTAATTTTGCCATCTTTTTTGAAGGAAAAATTGGCAACAGCTATCCAAACGTTAAAAATGCATTCACTTCCCATCATCTAAGAAAGAATGTCCTACATGCTGCTTTCTTAAAAGCTTATGAGCAGCTGTCTCTCTAAGGCACAGCTACTGGTGTCTCCCAGTGTGAACGAAAGAAGAGTGAAGAAAACTGAAGACACTCGGAATCAACTGGTCCAACAGACTAATGGACCACGTGAACATCAGTCTCCCCAATCCTGACACCAGGAGAACTATGGTGCTCAGCTACCACTATCAACGGTTCTGAAAGGGATCACGTTAGAAAGTTCTAGATAGAGTGGGAGAATATGTGGAAAGAAACTCAAAATACAGAAGACCAGGGATACTGGTCAAGAGGAGACTGGAAGAACCCAAGACTATGTATGGCCCTCGGTCACCATGGAAATGAACTCACTGTATGGCTCAATTTAAGCCAAGTGGCAGATAGGTATATAAGGGGAACAACACTAGTAAAGTCTGCTCACCTTAGAATGGGCAGCCATTCAAGATTTAAAAACAAAAGGTACCATTAACCTGAGGACAGAGTTCAGAGGGGTTGGGAAGGAAGGTAGAATGGAAACAAGGACCAGAGGGAGGAAGTGGGCTAAGTGACATTACATGGAGGCCATTGCAAGCAGTGAGATAAAAAGAAGTAAAACTGATGGTCTGCTCTGTAAACCTTCACTCAGTCACAATAAAAATGTTTTTTAAAAAATGCATACATTTCCTGATTCTGCAGTCCCTCACTGGAAATTTAATCTTTAAGAATACTTAGGGGGAGAGAAAGGAATAGTCAGAAACATCACACTAGAAGGCTTTAAGTCCGTCTTCTGCCTTTAACTGATTGGAATACCTAAAATGGGGCTACAATGTAGGCTTTCTGTGGAGCCTCTGCAATACATAGAACTATAGGTAGAAACTATAACCACATCCAGATCACCAGAGATGAGAAATCCCCACTTGAAAGGATGAGATGAGAAGCCTGGAGCGGTGAGAAGAACAAAAGATATGCCTCGAATGGAGGACCTACAGGAAAAATATGATACAATGGAGACAGATGGACTGTTACTACGGGAACAAACGGGTCGCTTCCCTAGGAGACACTGGGGCAGTTGGTCGGGTCCTACCAACGTAGGCCCCCTCCCAAAACTGAGACTCGGAGGAAACGCACGCTCGGATTGGTAAACACACACATCACCGTTGGGGAGAAGTGGGGTAAAGGCAGCAATGAAGTGGCGAACTAAGCCTCACAATATTCAGAGGGCTTCTGTGGACCCGGTTGGGGACCTGATTGGCAAGCAGTACGAGGAGACCCCAGGACTCCTGGGCCCAGAGTCAGTGACGTGGCCACGGAGGACTCGAGTGGAGAATGGAGCTGCCGGCTGATGGGAAGAGAGGGCATGTGCACAAGAACACACACACTTACAGATGACACCCACGTGACCGGGACCAGATGACTGGATGATCTGAGCTCAACCAGGAGAAGAAAGTAGGGAGGGGGAGGTAAAAAAAAAAAAAAGAGATGACTGAGCTGATTCAATCTGATGAACTTGACCTATGCATACGAATGCAGTGACTCAAAAGAGGTGACAAATCCTTACAGCAGGAAACATTCCCACCCCCCTCCACATACACAGTAGACATAGAGGGGCAACTTGGGCATTGGATACCCAAATGGGGAAGGAGGGACTACAAAGGCAAGAAGTGACTGGCTTACAAGCTTTCAAGAGGGAACCTAGAGCTAGGGGGCATGAAGGAAGGCAGAATCACCAGTGAGTACTATCCAATCTGTCTAGGTGGAGCTGATGAAATGAAATACAGATGAGTTACTCTCGATACTGTAGTGAATAATGGTTATCAGGACGGATTGTGAGTGTTGGAAATGCAAAGGTGGACATTTTGTGGCAAGGAAGGGAGCGACTGTTTCTCCAGTCTAGGAGCGGAAGTCTCTGGGACCACCAACGGAGAAGAGCGGAGAGCCTACCCAGAGAAGCAGGGATGCCTGAGATGGAGACAGGGATGATGACATGGAGGGATGGAGCAGCTGGGGACTTTGGATCGAGAGGGAGAGGAACTGTGGGCCGAAGACTGGGGCGGGGGGAGGAAGTGCAGAGGACGGGCTTCCAGGATATGTCCTTTGGTCGGAAGATGATGCATGGAGGGGACTGGAACCATGGCAATGTAATGATATAAGATGGAATGAATGTAAAACTAGAGTTCTCTCATGTAAACTATCATATAATTCACAATAAAACATTGAAAAAAAAAGAATACTTGCACATGGGGAACAAACGCTGTTCAAACCTGCCAACAGCTGATGCCCATCAACAGGAGTAAACTCTAGTGTATCTACATAATAGAACACCATGTAATTGTTACACATAATTGAGAAGAATGTGGCTGGCTTATAAATGAATAGACAGAAACAACAGCTTGTTAAAATGGTTACTGGCAGAAAATGAAATAAAATGGCAAAAGGGATTACAACTTTACTCCCTTGGGTTTATATACTTTTGTATCATTTTAAATCTTACCAGAAAATTATTACTTTATAATTAATAACCAACACATACTCTTTCCTAAGTAAAAAGACGAAAAATGTCTATTATGTTACAGTGTGTTTGTTGTGTTGTTAGGTGGCACTGAGTTGGTTTTGACACATCCCATGGACAATAGAATGAAACACTGTCTGGTTTTAGGCCATCTTCACAATCGCTCTGTCGGAGCCCATGGTTACAGCCACTGTGTCAGTCCATCTCATTGAAGGTCTCCACCTTTAACTGACCTTCTGCCAAGCATGGTGTCCTTCTCCAAGGACTGGTCCCTCCTGATGGCATGCCCATCCTGCCTTCTGAGAAGCATTCAGGCTGTGCTTCTGCTAAAACAGATCCTCTCGTTCTTCGGCAACACATGGCATATTCAATATTCGTTGCCAACAACCAGGGACTGTTGTTATTAAGTGCCATCGAGTTGGTTTTGACCTACCGACCCTCTATAGGGTTTTCAAGGAGCGGCTGGTGAACTTGAACTGCTGACCTTGTTTGTGGTTCAAACCAACTTTGCAGTCTAGCGCATTAACCCATAGTGCCACACCAGGACCTAGTAACATTTCTTAAGTATGCAAGACAAGTCTTGCCATCTGGGATTATAAGAAGCATTCTGGCTGTATACTTCTTTCAAAACAGGTTCATCTGTTCTTCTGGCAGTCCATGGTACTTTCAAGATTCATCTCTAACACCACAATTCAAATGCATCAATTCTTCTATGGTTATCTTAGTCACTGTCCAACTTTCACACGCATCTGAGGTGATTCAAAAATACCATGGCTTGAGCTAGGTTCACCTTAGTCTTCAAAGTGACATTTTCACTCTTTAAAGAACTCATTTGCAGAAGATTTGCCCAGTGCAATATGTCATTGATTTCTTGACTGCTGCTCCTACCACTAGTCTGAAGCAGTGGGAAAGGTCTCTCAATGTGTAACAAAGGGCACACTGGTTGCATACATTTTAGCAAAGCTCCATAATGGAATTAAAGACAGCCATTTAAAATTCTGTTCTCAGAGAATATTTAATGTTGATCTAATAATAAAAGCAGTAAAGTCCACTGAGACCTTACATACATCTAACACCTGAAAAGAATTCCACAGACAGTGGAGGCTCACAACCAAGAGATCTGTCTATTGCTATTTGAGATTAAAAAAACAAATACAGGCTTTTAAGACATCAGACAAGTTATTATTCGTCGATCATTTTTAACAAACAAAATCAATTCGCTGAAAATGGTTAACTACTGTTATCTCTGCGTATTCAGACCGTGGACAATTCATTTCATTTTTACACTCATCTGTATTTTCAAATGAACATGTATGTCTTCACTGTAAGACAAAAACTGTTAAATTATAACCAAAGTTTATGTTTGCATGTTAAAAGAGAATGAGAAATGAAAAGAGCCGTTTGTTAGGATGTTAAATTCTGGTTTGTAGGATCGTTCAAAGATTTTGTGTGTATGTGTGTATCTGTGATGTTCTAATTGCATAATTTTTTTAAGTGAATAAAAATTATTTTTAAAACTCCAAAAATTCTAGTCTGGGTCATAAAAAAAGCCAGACCTCCTAACAGCCAATCAGATCAACAATCGCTGGGAGCTTTCTGTCCACTCGGTGGCCACAAACTACACATGGCCCGATGATCAGTTGAGATGTGAGGAGTCAGAAGCAAAATGAGCTATGCACTCATGGTAGATTTTGAAGATTTAGAAAGAAAAAAATGAGTAAAAAGTATCTTGTTAACAATTTTTATCTAGACTACATGTTGAAGTGGTATTATTTAACCAAACAAACAAACCCCCAGACCCACTGCCATCGAGGCAATTCTGACTCACAGTGACCCCCCCATCTAAGGGTTCTGAGTCTGTGAATCTTGACAGGAGTGGCAACTTCATCTTTCTTCTGAGAAACGGTGAGTTTGAACGGTCAGCTGTGCAGCCCAACCCCTAACTCCCACAGTGCTACCAGGGCCCCTTAACATATAGCTGTCATTGTTGTTAAGTGCCATCGAGTCAGTTCTGACTCATAGTAACCCATATAGGTTTTTTGACGAGTGGCTGGTGGGTTTGAACTGCTGGCCTTGTGGTTAGCAGACTAGTGCTTAACCTTCAGCACCATGCCAGGACTCCTAATATATAACTATACTGTACTGAATAGATTGTTAATATATTATTAATATTAACTTTACCTTTCTTGGGGTTGTTTAAAAAATCTTTAGTCTAATGTGATTACTAGAACATTTTAAACTGCACAAATCACTCCCATAAGTCTCTGTTAGAAGGGCTGGTCTGGAAGGTCTAAGAAAGCATTTGTAAAAGGCACGGGGGAGGAAATACCTGTTCCAGAGGTCGTCATCTTCTCCACCCCAGCCCCAGAAAGCATTTGGAAAACCATTGATTTTCCGAAACTGTTCCACCGTTAAGCCGCTCACGCCACCAAAGAACTCAGTGTAAGGAAGCCTAAGGAGAAATACAGCATCAGTCAATGGTTCATCAAAGACCCACTTTTTGCCTCCTACAAGGGGTCGTCTCACCCGAGGACGGAGTCTTGAGTGAATCCATCCTGTCTGTGCTACTGCCCTGGAACACCTGAAAGCATTTCCTCTTGCTGCGATGTATTCACCTGACTGTTTTTCCAACTATCTCTTTATAAGAAGTCCTACTGAGATACACATACTAAGCAATCCACCCATTTAAAGTGCACAACTCAGAGCTGTGCAACCAACACCACAATGGAGTTCAGAGCATTTCTGTCACCCCAAAATGAAGCCTTGTACCCTTATACTCTTGTACCCATTGGCAGTTACTTCCTCTTTTCTCTCATTCCTCCCAACCCTAGGCAACAGCTGTCTCTACGATGTGTCCAAGTTGGACATTTCACATAAACAGGAGCATGCAATACATGGTCTTTTGCAATGGGCTTCTTCCATTGGTATGTTTTCAAGGTTCACCCGTGGTGTGGCAGATCTCAGGTTTGATTCTGGTTCACTGCCAACAAACATTTCACTGTAGCGCTATGCCAACTCTCACAGCTCCACTCCTGAGCTGATGGGATGTTTAGGTTGTAGCTCACTGTATCGTTTACCATCTTTGTGTCTCTCTCACATCCTTTTAGATTTAGTGTCTTTAATTAACAGGGAAGGATACTTACAGATACATATACTTATCCAGCTTGGTTGCAAAGTGCCTCGGCATCTGTCCACACCCATAATAGTTGCGATCGTTTTCTGGTATGTGATCCACATCATGGAAAATCAGACAGTCCCAATCCAAGTCCTTCATTGCTTCTTGAAAACCAACGTTGAAAAGCATGGCTCGATTAAAGGGCTGGGTACCAACCTAACAGAAACAGAACTTTAATGGTAATGGGACTCATGGCTGGGAAAGATTAGGTCCACAGTGTTCACTCACTGCTGACTCACTCACTGTATAACTGAGCCGTTACTTGGCCTCTGGCCTTGAATTATTTAGAAATCAAAAGGGGATTAGTGAATCAAATACCCAATTTATGAAGGGCATAAGGAAAGCTGTTTTGTAAACTTTCATGTGTCTATAGAGCCTCTAGTTCAAGGATCATGAACATCCAAGGCGTGTGCTAATGCCTCAGGTCACATGGTTCATGAAGAGCAGAGGCAGGACATGGCCTTGTCTTCTGGACTGGACCTTGATACAACCTGTGTCATCAGGGGAATTTCCTGGATCTGGAGCCTGAACATACAACCCAGAACAGGCACAGCACAACCACCAGACAAGAGGCCTCTGTTCATGACAACTTGCATCCTGGACTCCAGTTTACCAGGATTTAGCAACAACTCAAGCCAGGAGCACAGAATTTTCAGCGTGATGCAATTGTAACATTCCAATTTATTAGCTCTTTTCACTGAAGATAGATTCCCTTGAAGCGCTCAGTCACAGAAGAGAAAGGGAGAGGAGAGAGGAAGAGACAAAGGAAGAGAGAGAGAGAGGACAGAAGGGAGAAAAGGAGAGAGCAGAAACAGAAGGCCACTCACCTGCTCAACCACATAGAAAGCAAACTGCAGGCGCTGGCGTTGAAGCATGGGGATCAGGTGTCTCAGCAGGACAGGGAGGTGCTCATGACGGTTCCGGAAGGGGACAAGGATGGCCACCTAGAGAGGATCACAGCAAAAGAAGAAGCCACCCACTTAGTTTCCTGGGCTTTTTTTTTTTTTTTTTTTTTGGTAGCAGAACACCCTTGCAAAATTAGAAACTGCTTTGTCCTCAGCGTCCTCTGAATGAAGACCTAAGCTACAAGTGGGTCACAGAGTCAAAAGTCTCAAACTCAACCCCCCTGCCATCAGTTGGTTCCGACTCACAGAGACCCTGCACTTCTGAGAGCTGCTGGTGGGTCTGAACTGCCGACTTTGTATTTACCAGTCCAATGTTCATCCTACAGGGCTCAGTGCTCTCCTGGTGATTGGTGGGTATGTGTCACCAAGTCAGTTCTGACTCACAGAGACCCTGCATAAAGTTTCTCAGGCTGTGATTCTTTACGGGAGCAGAAAGCCTCATCTTTCTCCCACGGAGCAGCTGGTGGATTCAAACTGCTGATCTTGTGGTTAGCAGCCCAACTCGTAATCACTAAGCTATAGGGCTCCTTAGTGCTTATCCTAGGCCGTTGGAATTCACTCTAGACCATAACACCCATAGGAAGAGACATACTTTTCACTGTGACACAGTATACAAATACTAGCTATTGATATATACAACTAAAATCAGCTTCACAAAAGTTAGTTGTTGTTAAGTGTCGTCGAGTCAATTTTGACCCACAGCAACCCTGTATAGGATTTCCAAGAAGCAGCTGGGGAGCTTGGACCACTGACATTGTGGTTCAAAGCGACTTTGCAGTCCAGAGCATTAACCCACAGTGCCATACCAGGACTCACAAAACAGTAATTCCCCATATAAGATGCAATACATTCTAATATATCCTTCCTCATGCTTTAAAAAAAAAAATTATTCCTTTAATGTTAGCCTTTAGCTTGACCCACACTACTGATGTCTCCTGACTACATACAGAAAAACATTGAAACAAATCTTGGTGTCAAGTTAGACTAGATAACTTGGTTTTTAATCCACTAATCCAGTAGCCTCAAGAGAAAGATGAGGTTTTCTGCTCCTGCAAAGATTTACAGCCTCATAAACCCTATACAGGGTCGTTGTAGGTCAGAACCGACTCAATGGCATTAACAACAACCATGCAGAAGCCAGTGAAGAACAAAGCATGAATACTGCTTTGAGAAGACAACCTCTGCAAACGTGTCACAAGAGATCTCCCAGCCCCGTCCCTTGCTCAGCCAACAGTCCTGGTAGGAAGACAAGAGGATCCTCCTGTTTTGTAATTGGAACGAGGCACATTCCCGTGGCTACAGAAGAGTCACTGGACCAGCCTATCACTCCAAAATGTTTCTATCAAATGCAAATACCTCGTGTGCAGAGGAAAGAGGCAAATGACTAAATCTCATGACTAGTCCCATGACAACCCTACCTTCCATCGAGGCACACAGTCAGAGGGCTTCCAGTGACCTCCGAGCTTGATGGCTGGGTCTTTGGAGAAGATTTCATGAATATCATCCAATCTAATCTCACTCATATTTATGTCGATGGGGCCCTCTGCAGAGAAGAAAACACAGGCTAAGCAGACAGAAAGTGAAGTCTTTATAAGGTGTTAATCTTTCCAGGTGACTGTGGTTCTAGCTGGTATGGAAGTCCTTTCTCTACTGCCCAACTAAATACATACCAGCCCTCAATGCTTCACTAGTAGCAATATTTATATATTGCTATAATTAAAAAACAGATTTTTTAATTCTGCTTCTGCCAAGAATGCAGAAAGGCAGGAGTCAAAACTTTAAATAAAACAGCAGTTGAAAATGACTTCTGAGAACCTACGTTCACCCCTGAAACATCGCTTCTGTTGAAAGATCACTTCTCCATGGGGAGGTGGGGAAGCAGCTGAGCTCAGCCTCTCTCAGGCACCCCTGAAGCAATGCGGACACACAGCAACCATCCCAGTCAGTGAGCACCTGCTGAGCTGGGGGCCCAGAGCTCAGCCCATGCTCAGATCACTGCTCAGGGTCATCTCTGACTTCCGTCAAGAGGTAGAACTAAGAAGTTCCACAACACAAAAATGATTCTGATAGTTTAACATCATTATTTAGACTATACACGGACTCCAATGAGAGAAAGAAAGAAAAAACACGATCATTTTCATACCTAGGACTTTGTTAAGAAGACAGCTTCCCCAATGTCAAACAAGTCATAACCAATGCCAGTGTTGAGATTTACACTAACTGACAGAGCAGGTTGTTTAAATTCTTGCCTGGGTGAAACACACAGTATACTTTCCTTAGAATATCCTGTAAGACCAAAGGCCCAGCTAGAGACCCGTGCAAAGGAGAGTGAACGATGAAGCAGGAAAGGGTGCCCAAGGGCCTCCAGAAAGGCTGATGGGAGATGCGGGGATCACAAAGGACGTTCAAAGTCCCTGTTTCCGGTGGCAGGGAGATATCAGAGAGCATGCCCCCTGTTCATTTCAACCAAATTGCCAACAGTTGGAAGGGCAGAAGAAGGCAATCTAGCTGTCTACTCACTCATGGAAGGGAGTCTTTCAGGGCAGGTGTGGTTTGCAAAGTAGGTGAAATCCTCAGGAAGAAAAGTCGTGGTTTGTAGGAAGGTTTCACTGTGATTCAAGTCAAGAGGATAATCTGGGGAGATCAAGAGAAAAACAACAACAAAAAAGGTAACTCAGAGTGATACACATCACCAATACTGCAAGTCTCAGACATGGGCCAAAGAGAACTTCTGTGTCCTACGGGTTCACCTTTGGTGGAACAGTGCTCTGGAGTAGCTCTTTATGACTTAAAAACCTGAAACTATAAATAATAATAATAAGAAAGCTAACCAACATTTCCGTTTATATTGGTATCACAACCTTATACACACAGAGAGTTTAGAGTCAAATCATTCTCTAAGATAACAACCAGCAATTTCCAATGCCCCCACCATTTCTTTATTCTCTAAAAGGAATAGCCTCACTCCTTTAGGGAGTGATTTTTGAGCTAATATTTAGTATTTACCTCTATTAGCTACAGAGAAGCTGTTTGAAACTGCAAGGTCGGCGGTTCAAGCTCACCAGCTGCTCCTTAGAAACCCTATACAGGGTCGCTATGGGCCGGAATCGACTCTATGGCACTTAACAATAACAACAACAACATATCCCTATCTACCTCTTGGCTGAAAATTGGACCACAAGGGTAGGTTCCATTCCAGACCTGATGGGTGGGCAAGAATTGGGTTCCTCCAGCCTCTTCCATCCAGTAAGCCTGATCTTCTTTAAAATTTTGAGTTTTGTTCCTTATTTTCTCTACTCTACCCAGACCTTCTAATGTGATTGCTCCTTTCAGAACCATTGGTAATGGTAGTTGGGCACCATCTAGCTCTTCTGGTCTCTGAGTCTTGGAGATGGATGTTCCTGTGTTCCACTCAGATTAAGAACACCCACTTCTGGTACATAACAAATCTCATACACACGTGATTCTTATACTGTAAGAATCTCAGTTTCCCTTTCCTGCTCAGTTCAGACTTCAGCTGTCCTTTGTCCTCTTATCCCTAGTCACTGAGGACTAGATCAGCAGGTACCAATGCAACTCGGCCATCTACATGACTCAGCCATCCACATGACTCCCTCCACTTCGGACCAGCAGCCCCCACAGCTCCTTTCAGTCCTATCATTCACTGGAATGACACGCAAAGCTTGATGGTATCCCACAACTTCAACAAATAGCTCTAATTTGTTATATTAAAGCTATTGCTGTTTATTATAAAAGCAATACAAATGAAGAAATGTCTGGGGCAAGGTCGAGGAAAGGTCCTAATGCAAAATGTCCCTGTTCCAAGGGGATGCACTACACTCCTAAGGGCAGATATTCCTGCTTACCAGCCAAGAAGCCCCAGCCTCTGGGCACAGGGTTTTCCTGGACTCACCACTTAGGCACGACAGATGTTACATTAATTATGCCTTGTGAGGGTTAGTTAACATCAGGCCCCCGGGCTGCTCCCTCTTGCTCTGGTCACCCCTATTCATTAGCCTCAGACGTAGTCCGACTCTAAGGAATTCAGAATAAAAGGTCAAACTGCTTTCTGAAACTCACAAGAGTTCTAGATTGAATTTTAGCTCATATCTACTGACTTCCCACAATGAAGTATTAGGATTTAGCTCTTCTTTTTACCCCTGCGGTTCCCACCCGACCCCTCTGCCTATAGCCCCACATCATCATGGTTACAACAATCTTTGGTGTTTGCATGATGATGGCTTTATAAACAGTTATAGCCCCACATTATCATGATTACAACAATCTTTGGTGTTCACAGGATGATGGCTTTATAAACAGTTTTCATAGTGGTGAAGTGTGAAAATTGATTACTTTTCCTTTCCTGCACAACTTTATTTCTCCCTGGAGTGACTGTCTGGTTTTTCTGTGAGCATAGCTTGTTATGTAATAATTTCTAAGTTAACACTACGGCCTTTGGCCAAGTTCATCTGAAGACATTCACATGCATCAAGTAGTGTATCACCTTCATCTTCCAAAACAGCTCCAGTGCCTTTTGATGGACGTCAATCTGGCTGGCTCCCTCTGTGACTGGTGCACAGACATTACCCCCCCCACCCCCACCTCCCCACCAGTGTGTCCTGAGATTCTCTTCAACTCTTCGACATTGAACCTCATGCTTTCAAACCACCCATCACCTGGTTAGCAGCTGAGCTCTTTAAACACTGAGCCACCAGGGTTCCTTGACCCTCATGTTTCCTAAAGTCATTTTTTTTCTTTTCTTTTAGCCATGTGGTGAAGTATATCGTCTGAATAGCTTCTTTCTTAATTTTTTAAAACTTTTTACTGTGAATTGAGTGAAGGTTTACAGACAAGATCAGCAGTTTTATATTTAACAAATCATACTCTTTGTTTCATCTCAATGACTACAATCCCCTTGCAAGCTGCTTCAAATCTTATCATTTTTCTTTCTTCCACACACGGAGAGACCAATAGTTGCATCTTAAGAAGGCCGCTCATGAGCTTTCAAGAGCCCAGGCACTATTCACACAAGTAGGATGTAGAGTATTGTCTTTGTGGACTATGTTATGCCAACTGACCGTGGTTTCCCCTAAGACTATGTTCCTGAGCCTTCAGGCCCATCAACTCATTGCCTTAGATGTTTCCTAACATCTAGGAAGTTTCCATCATTTTTCCTGGTGTATGATGTGGCGCTGTGAGTTAATGTGCCGGACTGCAATGTTGTCTGAACTGCAAGGTCAGCAGTTCAAGCTCACCAGCCGCTCCTTGGAAACCCTATACAAGGTTGCTATGGGTTGGAACTGACTCAATGGCATTTAACAACAACAACATGCTCCACCCACCACAAAGCTGAGTTTGTAGGAAAGGTAAATACGCATGATGTACAGACTTTTTCAAAGTCATATATATTTGTGGGATATGTAAGTATATGTATATATAGGACTCTTCCTCCCCTACTCATTTATGGCTTAATCCATGTATTTATGCATAGAGCACTGTTGTTCCAAGGTTGTGTGTATATCACTATTGACCTCTATCCCCTTTAGCCCACGCAGACCTTCACATCTTCATGATTCTTCTACCACCTCCCCCTTCTTGTTTAATGCCCTCCCCGTCACCCAAGCTAACATGTGTCTACCCTCTAGCCAGAGATTTACTCTCTCTTGCCTCCCACCTCTGGTAACCATCAAAGAATGTTTCCTTTAACATGAAAACCTTTTCTTAAATTTTACCCAAATAGCTTCTTAAGAGAAAGAATTCTTGTATGTCTGATTGCTTTTTTAAAAATTCTTCTTCACTTGATTTATAGTTTGGTTTACAACATCCCAGGCTGGAAGTATTTTCCATTAGGATTATGAAGCTGGTATTCCAGTGATAGCTTCTGTGGTGATCAATCTGAAGCCATTTTTCATTTCAGATCTTTCCAGTAACTTCTTTCTGAAAGTCTGAGACACTTTATTTGTTCAGGGTATGTTCCTGCTTCTGTGTCTTGCTGTGAGCCTGTTGTTACCCACTGTTGATCATTCACTGGGTCTTTGTTGTTGTTATAAAGTCAGTTCCCACTGCGTACATAGGATTTCCAAGGAGTGGCTGGTGAGTTTGAACCACCAACCTGACAGTTAGCAGTCCAATGCTTAGCCTAGAGCACCACACCAGGCCTTTAGAGACTGAAAATGCAAATTCAGTTGTGGATTTGGGGGAGTGTTGGGGAAAAGGGGAGAATTATGTTTCCTCCCTGCTGTGTTCTCAACTCTTTCTCTGGAAAACAGTGAATTGGATGCTACACATCCTCGTTAAAGACCTCCTACAGGTCTTTGAATTTTTCACCTTTTCTATCCAACTTGCCATTTTGCCATTTTTCTACTCTGCTATCCAAGAGAATCTCTCAACTTTAACCCTCAGTTAAATTTCATTTCTACTGCCATTATTTTTAATTCCTAAGAAGACAAGAAAGAAAGACCAAAATGGATGTCAGCAGAGACTGAAACTTGCTCACCAGTGCAGAGATGCTAAAGCAAATGGAAGAAGATGATCAGAAAGTTTCAAAAGGCAGCTCACAAAGACAAAGGCAAAGATTATAATGAAATGTGCAAAGACTTGGAGTTAGAAAACCAAGAGAGAAGAACAAGTCTCAGCACTTTTCAAGCTGATAAGAGCACAAGAAAAAAATTCAAGCCTTAATTAGCAATACTGAAGGATTCTAAGGGACAGAATATTGAATGATGCAGAAAGCATCAAAAGAAGATGGAAGGTATACATAGAGTCAATGTACCAAAGAGAAATGATTGATGTTCAACCATTTCAAGAGACAGCATATGATCAAGAGCCAATGGTACTAAAGGAAGATGTCCAAGCTTGAAGACACTGGCAGAAAACAAGGATCCAGGAATTGATGGAATACAAATGGAAATCTTTCAACAAACTGATGTAGCGCTGGAGGCACTCACTTAGATGCCAAGAAATTTGGAAGACAGCTACCTGGCCAACTGATTGGAAGAGATCCATATTTGTGCCCATTCCAAAGAGAGGTGACCCAACGGAATGCAGAAATCATCAGACAATATCATTAATAGCAAGTAAAATTTTGCTAACGATAATTCAGAAACAGCTACAACAGTATATTGACAGGGAACTGCCAGAGGTTCTAGCTGGATTCAGATGAAGACATGGAATGAGGGGTATCATTGCTGGTGTCAGATAGATCTTGGCTAAAAGCAGAGAATACCATAAAGATGTTTACCTGTGCTTTATTGACTATGCAAAGGCTTTTGACTGTATGGATCGTGACAAGCTATGGACAACATTGTGGAGAATGTGCATTCCAGAATACTTAATTGTGCTCATGAGGAACCTATACATAGACCAAGAGGCAGTCATTCAAACAGAACAAGGGAAATGTTTGAGTCAAAAAAGTTGAACGTTTCAAAATCAGGAAAGGTGTGTGCCAGAATTGTAATCTCTCACCATACTTACTCAATCTGTATACTGAGCAAATAATCTAAGAAGAACATGTCATCAGGATTGGAGGAAGACTCTAACAACCTGCAGTATGCAGATGACACAACCTTGTTTGCTGAAAAGTGAAGAGGACTTAAAGTACTTTTTGTTAAAGATCAAGGATCACAGCCTTCAGTATGGGTTGCACCTCAATGAAAAAACAAAACAAAAATACTAACAACTGGGCCAATAAATAACATCATGATCAGTGGTGAAAAGACTGAAATTATCACAGACTTCATTTTGTTTGGATCAACCATCAACATTCACAGAAGCAGCAGTCAAGAACTTAAATGACGTGTTGCAGCAGATGTGCTGCATAAGACCTCACTAAAGTGTTCAGAGCAAAGATGTCAGTTTGAGAACTAAGGTGTGCCTGACCCAAGCCATGGTATTTCAACAGTTTCATATGCATAAGAAAGTTGAACAATGAATCAGGAAGACAGTAAAAGAACTGATGCATGGAGAAGTATACTAAATGAAGCATAGACTTCTAGAAGAGCAAACAAATTTATGTTTTAAGTACAGTCAGAATTCTTCTTAGAAGCCAGGATGGTGAGACTTCGTCTCTCATACTTAGGACATAATATCAGAAGGGACCAGTCCCTGGAGAAGGAAGACATCATGCTTGGTAAAGTGGAGGATCTGTGAAAAAGAGGAAGACCCTCAATTAGATGGATTGGCACAGTGGCAGAAGCAATGAGATGGCAAAGGACTGGGCAGCATTTCTTTCTGTTATGCACAGGCCACTGTGAGTTGGAAGTAACTCGATGGCACGTAACAACAAGAGCTCTTTTAAGGAGCCCTGGTAGCGTAGTGGATTACAAACTGGGCTGCTAACTGAATGGTTACAAGTTCGAATCTACTAGTTGCTCCATGGGAGAAAAATGAGGGTATCTACTCCCATGAAGATTTCCAAGCTCTGAAACCCTACACAGGGTGGCTTTGAGTTGGAACTGACTCAGTGACACACACCACCACCATCACCAAGAGCTCCTTTACTTTTCTGAATGATCTTTCCCGTTTCATGTTTGCAATCATTGTCTGTTCTCTCTCCTGATACATGTGAAAGTTAAGTTTTCTGCTTCCTGCAGAGTCTGTTTCTTCCGTAGCCTTTTCTGGTTTGTTTTGATCTCTACCAGGGGGATCTTTCATGGTCTGCTAATATTCACGAGTTGTGAGGGTTTGGACTATGTGCTTCTTAACTGTAGGGTGTTCTGATCCGGAAGTTTGGTTTGGAAACTTCTGATTTCAATATCTTTAGTTTTTTTCTTCTCAGTCTGATCCCCAGAAAAGCGTATTTAAACCTCCTTCCAGAACAGTACAGGCCTGGCTACAAGCATTCCTGGAACCAAAGCGGAAAAACAGGTGGGTAGGCATATGTTCCCCACCTTTCTGATACTGTCTCAGACCCTCAGCCTGCCTGTGTGGTGTCCCCAAGTTCAGTGACCTTCTCTTTTACCATCGCTACAGGTTTAAGTCTTTTCTCAGGACGGGGAACGGGACCTAGATATTTGTCTGCTTTTTAAATAGTTCTCAGCCCTCCTTTTATTCCGACTTTCAAACAGACTTAATATTGGTGACCCCCAAGTTCTGGGGGACTCTAGGGTATAAGTGGGTGGCTCTTAGTTTTCCGTGCTGTCATATTAGGAATCCATTTCTTAAGTCCTTTATCTCAGACCTCATAGGCTTCCCAACTTCTAACCTTTTTTTTTTTTTGGCCAAGGTCTCCTTTCCTGTTCTCTTCATCCTTAAGGGGTTATGCCATTAAATAAAAACCATTTAAAAACCAAACCAAACCAATATACAAGTTTATATATTCCTTTACCATCATTTTAGTGGGGCTTCAAAGTAGGCGTCAAAGCCTTTTTCTTAAAGGGCCTATAGCAGTGTAATGGGATGGAGCTCTTCCCATCGTTAATGTTTAACAGGTGAAACCCCAGAGATCTCACACAAACAAACTCATGCCAAGAAAGTTGGCTAGTAAATGGCAGAGCTCTGGCTACACTCCGCGCCTGTGATTTTTCTGAAACACAGCATGTATACACAGCAGAACACACATCAATTCAACATGTATCACTGATTACATTCTTCAGGTCGGTCTGACATCTATTCTCATCCTCCTTTTCTGAGTTAACATAAACTCACTTTCCCTCTAAAGTTCCTATCTGACCTTTTGAATTGCTAATGTCAATGTGATCCTCATAATGCTCAAGGCAGATATTTTTTTACTAGTTAAGCTAGAATATTGTTTGGTTTTAAGAAGACTTCAGGAAGTTATCTTTGGTTTAAGACTTAAAGATTACCTCAGGGCAATAGTTTCAGAGGTTAATTCAGGTTCTTGGCTCCAGAAAGTCTGGTATCCACAAGAATTTGGAATTCTGTCCTGATTTTCCCTCCTTTTGATGTTTCTTTTATAGAATCTTTGATCAAAATGTTCAGTAATGCTAGCTAGTAGGTACCATTCTGTTCTTCTGGTCTCATGGCAGTTGTTCATGAACAGTTCAATTTCTTTTTGATCCTCATGCTGAATCTAGCAAATTAAGACTTTTTGCCAAATTCACTCTCCATCCTAGAATTCTAGACTCAACAACTGAGACATAATAAAAGGCATTTTGAGAGGGTTTCTAGAACCAAATGTCTACTAATAAATGAATCCTTTTATTTAGGCACATGGCTGCCTAAAAACAAGAAAGTGCGTTTCCACTGAGTGGATCCCAATTCATCGCAACCCCATGTAACACAACAGAAGAGCTCATAGGGTTTTCTAGGCTGTGATCTTTATAGAAATACATCACCAGATCTTTTCTCCCATGGAGTGGCTGATGGGTTTGAACCACCAATGTTTTGGTCAGCAGCTAAATGACTGACCACTATACCCCCAGGTGTCCTTCACAGCTGTGTCCTCTACAAATATTCAGGGGACAAAACTCAATGAGAGGCAACCTGAAGAGAATTTAAACAGTCCTTAATGTGAGGCGGGGGAGGGGCAGAACAGTCTACAGAAAGCTTTTCTGAAAATACTACAACCGGCATTCACAGAGTAAATCCAGACCCTCTGCCACCAAGTGGCTACGACTCATAGCGACCCTACAGCACACAGCACAATTCCTTTGGGTTTCACAGAGACTGCTGTTAAGTGCTGTCGAGTTGGTTCCGACTCATAGAGACCCCGTACGTGGTTTCCAAGGAGCAGCTGCTGACATTGCAGCATCAAATCCAGAGTTTTGGAAGTTCTTCACATAGATCTTCAAAGTTTTTGTAAGGCATTAACTTCTTTGAAAATCTGAGTGAGGAACCTCCACAACTCTGGATTCTAATATCGCTTGTTAAAACACACACACACAAAATGTTTTTCTTTAAGAAAAAATCACTACAGGCAAATGTTTGGTGGGACCTGGAACGTGTGCGTGTTTGTTGGTGACGTGTACATGTGTGGAGGGAGAGGTTGGTTGGCGGTAGCATCACAGTAATTACATTTGCCCAGTAGGCAAAAGAAATTCCCAGAGGTATTCTAATAAGCATTTTCATAAGCAAATCAACAAAAAGAGAATCTAAGTCTGGCCAGTAAGAGACTCAAGCCTTAGAACTACAACCTAAGCAGGAAATTAAAAAAGCAGCAGCTGCAGCTAAGAAAGAAGAAAACATGGGCAGGGAGGAGACAAGGCAACCTTAATGAGAACTGACTATTCGGAATGTGTTTGAAGACAAAGATAAATTTCTTCCTATTCCTTAATAAAAACAAAAAAAACTGATAGAATAAACTTGGTAGCAATAGCAATTAGAACAAGACAAAACACAACCCCACTTCATTCTTTCTTCAAATGAATTTAAAAAAAAAAAAGGAACCCTCAAACACAAACGTCAAAGTCCTCTGTAACCTTCCCCCACACTCCTTGAGAAAAAAGGACAGAAAAATCAAACAATCCCTTTGTGTATAAAAAAGGCAAGTCTACTTTCTCGCCAGCAGTGGAAATCTTTTAGAGATGAGAAAGGCACAGAGGAAACAAATTATTCATCACTTACTATATGTCCATGGCTAATTTGGGGAGTTCTACTCGGGGTTCCAGAATCAATTTCTCACTCTTCTAAAGCATGAGCCAACCAAATGAGGGAACTTCAGGGAGGTGATGGCTGGTTTCCATGACTATGGCTTTACTTTTCAAATCTATTTCAAATCAGGTCATATTCTGCCAACAAAGAAAGTTCTTGCTATTGTTGGTAAGTGCCCTCAAGTCGGTTCACAGCGACCCTGTACAAGGTTTCCAAGGAGCAGCAGATTGAACAGAAGGTCAGTGGTTGAAACCAAAGTCCAGTGCTGATACTACAGTGCCACACTAGGAGTCCAACAAGGAAAGTTGTTGTTGTTGTTGTTAGGTGCCATCTAGTCGGTACCGACTCATAGCAACCCTACACACACCAGAACGAAACACTGCCCAATCCTGGGCCAACCTCACAATTGTTGACACACTTGAACCCACTGATGCTGCCACTTCGCCAATCCATCTCGCTGGGGATCTTCCTCTTTTTCTCTGACCCTCCACCTTACTAAACATGATATCCTTCTCCAGAGACTGGTCCCTCCTGACAATATGTCCGAAGTATGAGAGATGAAGTTTGGCCATCCTGGCCTCCAAGGAGCACTCTGGCTGCACTTCTTCCAACACAGATCTGTTGGTTCTTTTGGCAGCCCATGGTACTTTCAATATTCTCCTCCAACACCATAACTCAAAAGCAACAATTCTTCTACGATCTTCCTTACTCACTGTCCAGCTTTCACATGCATATGAGGTTACTGAAAATACCATGGCTTGGTCAGGCGCACCTTAGTCCTCAAGCTGACATCTTTGCTCTTCAACATTTTAAAAAGGTCTTGTGCAGCAGATTTGCCTGATGCAATACATCATTTGATTTCTTGACTGCTGCTTCCATGAGTGTTAATAGTTGATCCAAGAAGAATGAAGTCCTTGACAACTTCAATCTTTTCTCCATTGATAAGAATGTTGTTTATTGGTCCAGTGGAGAGGATTTTTGTTTTCTTGACATTGAGATGCAAATCCATACCCAAGGCTGTGCTCTTTGATCTTCATCAGTAAATATTTTAAGTCCTCTTCACTTTCAGCAAGCAAGGTTGTATCATCTGCATATCACAGGTTGTTAATGAGTCTTCCTCCAATCCTGATGCCACGTTTTTCTTCATAGAACCCAGCTTCTTGGATTATTTGCTCAGCATTCAGGTTGGATACTACGGTGAAAGAATACAACCCTGTCGCACACCTTTCTTAATTTTAAATTATTCAGTGTTCCCATGTTCTGTTCGAACTGCCTCTTAGTCCAGGTACAGATTCCTCATGAGTACAATTAAGTGTTTGGAATACTCAGACTTCACAATGTTGTCCATAGCTTGTCATGATCCACAAAATCGAAAGCCTCTGAGCAGTCAATAAAGCACAGGTAAACATCTTTCTGATAAGCTCTGCTCTCAGCCAAGATCCACTGGACATCAACAATGATATCCCTCATTCCATGGCCTCTTCTGAATCCGGCTCTGGAAATCAGTTGCCATTACATTTGTAAGACAGGAAAACAGGAGACATCCTATCTACAGATTCAATAGCCACAAGGCTCACAGAGCAATGTTTCTCAACTTCACGTTACCCCCAATGATCCACAGCCTTCAATGTGCAACAGAATCTCTGTGGAAGCTCCTAAAACTCCTACCGCCCAAGTGATACCCCAGACCCATGACATTCAGTTAGACTCATGGTGATGGGGCACAGGCATCAGTAGCTCTACCAGCAATCACCGGGCTGGTCAGCAGTCTGCAGAAAGAACCAGCACTTCTCCCTCTCTTCTGAGAAAATCATGCCAGACACCGAGTCCTTTGCTTGAAAAAGGTTAAAAAATCCATATATGCTAGAAAGATGACATCAGCACACGTGTGTGTCAATTATGAATTGGCATTCCTCAAGAGTTAGCATCCTAAGGATGAACTCCCCACTGGGAGAGTAAACAGAGCAAAGACTATGGAGCAGGTGTCTAGAAGCCACCTCACCAAACACATTGGAAACAATTTTATTCAATTTATTTGCTCTTGGCAACCAACTGTTCTTTTGAGCTGTGTAGATAATAGAACATTTTTTTCTGAATCAGACTGGGGGGTTCAAAATATGTGTAGGAAAATGGAATGAAAAGATAATGGAACTTTCCCATTCTGAAGCCCCCTTATATATGACTAAAAGGGCTGTATACCTGTGTGTGTTCACAACTGTATTCAAATGCACACTGTTGTTGTTGTTGTTGTTAAGTTCTATTGAGTCAGTTCTGACTTATAGCCACCCGGTATAAGGTTTCCAAGAAGCAGCTGTGGGTTTGAACTGCTGATCCTGTGGTTAGTAGTTCAGTGCTTATCCTATAGCACCAAGATGGAGGAAATCTACTCCTGCCCTGGTTGAGATTTAGCAGGTAGGATGGCACTGGGAAGCTTGGATTATTTAAGCACAAATGAGAAATGCCAAGCTACTTAACCCCTCACCTGTAAATCTAAGTGACTGGACTGGATGATCCCAGAAAAGTGCCTTCTGATGCCAATATTCTTTTAAATTCTTTGCAGGATTCACAACCTCGCATGCCAATGGCTTTTACTGACATCTAGAAGCTTCTCCAGGTCATCACTAAGGCTTATTCCCAAGCTCATAGGGCTGATCTCCCAAAGTACATTCTTATCAAGACAAGTACTACTTCTCATTTTGAAGCTTAAAGGACACACACAGTACTAAGGTGCTGCATACTAGCTTTAGAGCATGATTGCCAGGGCGGACCACCTCTCCAACCCTGGGGACCACTGAGCTCCTGGGTTGGGAGTGGCCTAGTCAGTGGTGGCAGCCACCTGGCTCACTCAGCAGCTAGCTGCAGGCCCAGAATATACTCTCTGAGTGTGCTGCAGAGCCCTGCTGGAAGCTGAGCGAATGGAATGAACCCGAGCACTTCCAACAAGTTAAGTTCCTCCTTAATCCTTACTCAGCACAGATGTGCCTGGAATTAGAAGCCAGTCAAGAAGGAATCTAAAAAATATGCAACACCAGCTGAAAGGCGCTTTCTTGTGTGAAACCTACGCATCCACTTTCATACTCTGCGGTCATTTACTGTGCGCCCCTAACAATAACAATGTTGTAGGTGATGTACAGGAACTGGGGATATATACAGATGAGGCCAGTTACCAGAGACCACTGGGTCTCGGAGAGTCAGAGGCAGCGCCTCCAGCACACCACTGCTGCAAGAAGTTCTGTACTCACGGTGAGCCATGGTCCCTGCATCCATAAAATGGGGACACAGTCGCTACCTTACTGGGATCTTGGATTACTAGCACATAGTAGAGCTGTCTCAAAGACTCCCAATCTGTGAGGGAAACAGATACATTCAACACAAAAGAGATGTGCAAACGAAGTGTTTTGGTGCACGCTAACCTGAGAACATAAGTATGCAAAATCAAATATAAATGCTCATTAGATAAATTTTCTGAGGATGAAGCTAGTGTCTGGGAAGTTTTCCTGGGCTAGATGCTTAGCAGTGGTGTATGGGCGTGGGGTACTGCTATGCACGCCTCTACCTTGGGAGACAGAGAACCAACGTCACCAAATGCCCAGATGAGTTCTAGTGTCAACTAGCCTTGCAGAAGTAGCATGAACTCTTGGGCTGGGTAACTGTTGTGACAGCACAAATGTCCCTTTATCCCGAGTGATACAGGAGAGAGAGCTCTGGATTCACCACTTAGCTGGAAGCATGTCTTTGGCAGGGCTTAGGGAAAGAGTCACGTGAAAGCCATCCCATCTTCCCAAGATTATCTGACTACATGTGAAACAACGCAAAATGATGGAAACAAACTAAGTGTCCATCAGCGGATGAGTGCATCAACACACTGACACATACACACAACAGAAAAGTGAGCAACCATAAAGAAGAATGAAGAATTAGTGAAACATCTCACAACATGGGTGAATCTGGAGGACATTATGCAAAGTGAAATAAGGTAAGGACAAAAGGGCAAAAATTATATGGGACCATTATTTAAGGGGAAAAAAAGGAAAGAAAAATTTTATATGCAGTAAAACAACATTCTTTAATGGTTACCAAAGATGGGAGGAGAGGGAGGAAAAATTACTAACTACACAGAACACAAAGGAGCTCTGGTAGCACAGTGGTTACGAGTTGGGCTGCTCATTTCATGGCCGGCAGTTCGAAACTACCAGTGGTTCCTCAGGAGAAAGATGAAGGCTTTCTGCTCCTGTAGTAAAGATATACAGCCTCAGAAACCCTATACAGGGTCGCTATGAGTCAGAACCGACTCCACAGCACATAACCACCCACCACCATATAGAAAATAAAACAAATCTACTTCCTACACTGCTGGTGGGACTGTAAAATGGTACAACCACTAAGGGAACCGGTGCAGCGCTTTCTCAAAAAGCTGGAAATAGGCATACTGTATGACCTAGCAATCCCTGCACTCAGTATATATCCTCAAGAAATAAGAGCCATGACGCCAATAAATACATGCACACGTGTTCAATGCAGCAAAAAGATGGAGACTGCCTAAATGCCCATCAACAGAACAAAGGGTAGATAAGCAATGCAATAAACTCATGAATGGTTAGCAAAATGAAATCTCAGAATCTATTTTTAAAATAAAAATATACCTAGCCAGACCAGAGAAGTCTTGTCAAATCTCCATTTTAACCATATGAAAATATTTCCTGAATTTTTTGTTGCTGCTGATAAGTCAGTTTGGACTCATATGGACACTGTATAGGGTTTCTTAGGAGTGGCTGGTAGATTTGAACCACCAATCTTGTAGTTAGCAGTCGAGTGCTTATCCAACAGCAAAAGAAAGGGATCAAAAGTAAAAATCTTGGTCTTTACATATATGTTGTTGTTGTAAAGTGCCGTTGAGTCAATTCTGACCCATAGAGACCCTGTACAGAGTTTCCGAGGAGTAGCTTGTGAGCTTGAACCACCAATCTTGCAGTTCAAATGGCTTTGCAGTCTGGCACATTAACCCACAGTGCCACACCAGGACTCCTTACATATATATATA
>NW_006408541.1:13225789-13251552 GCF_000296735.1 Chrysochloris asiatica | reverse complement strand
ATATACACACATAAAAAGTCAAAACCATGATTAGGTACACTAAGTCCCAATATAATGCCGAACCCTTGTGTATTCTGATTTCCTTTGTATACAATCAGTGCTTATAAGATAATGAAAGCCACAGGTAAAACTTATAAAAGTTGAATCAGAATTGTGCACTCTTGGGTCCCTAATTACTATAATTGGTTGAATAATCTGAAAAGTTTTCTCAGCAACCAAATCCAGAATCATAGCAGGAATTAAGCCACAGCTGTCTGGGGAAGGTAAACCAGAGGTATTAAAAGTTTTCTTGCAAAAGTTGTTTCTACAAGTATAATTTGTAGGCACTGTTCCAGATTATAAAATCGTTATGAAATAAAAACATGTAAATTTCAATAACAGAATTCAGAGAACAATGAGGTAGAGCCCTAGCCAAGTCCAATTGGAAGAGCAGAGTTGGAGTGCTTCCCACATAGCAGCCAGGGCCATGGTTAAAAGTGTCATGCACCACCACCACCACTTGTAATTCAAAATCATAGAACAAACCAACCAACCCCATAATGTCAAACCAGGAATAAGTGTAAGGCAGTCCAACCAACTTCTGTTTTCCTCCAGTGGATACAGAAATTAAATTCTTTGAAACTAATTATATTTAATATCTATCTTTTTATATTTCCCAAGATAGATTTTAATGCTGTTTTGTTGGCACCTGAAGTACCTGCTATGACAAACTAGATACATTGCTGTTTATATTGAAACATAATGATACATGGCAATTATACTGAAAAGAGCAATCTTGAAAGATACTCCATTTCTTCCTGAGAAGTATCAAGAGCTACCTCCTTAGCCACAAGACCCAGAGAACTGGATGGTGCCTGGTAACCATTACTGAACATTTGCATCAAAGAGTCTACAGACAAATCCTGATCAAAATGGGCAAACTGCAGAACAGAATTTCCAATTCTCATGGAATCCAGTCTTTCTGGAGCCGCTGAGGTTGGATGAACTCTCAAAATAATTGTCCTAAGATCATCTTTAAAACTGAAACCAAAAATATCCCCTGAAGTCTTAAAACCAAACAATAGTTTAGCTTGACTAGCAAAGAATGCCTGACTATGTGATCTTTTAATAACTATCTACATGGGATCAAATTCACAACAGCAACTAGAAAAACAGGAAACTGAAGGAACAATGAGTTTATGTGAAAGCTATTGTTGTTAGGTTTCAACTCAGAGACCCTATGCATAAAGGAACAAAACACTGCCAGAGCCTGAACCACCCTCACAATTGTTATGCTTGAGCCCACTGTGTCAATGCATCTGGTTGGGGGGGTCTTCCTTTTTTTCCACTGGCCCCACTAATTATGCTAATGGGGGAGGAACAAGTGAGCAAAGGAGGGTGGGGATAGATATATAATCAATGTTGCTAAATGTTTGTATAGAGATTGTTGAATTGGTGTGTGCTCTCAACAACCACCCAAAAATTAAAAAGATTTTTTTCTAAGTTTCAGGTGTGAGAAAGGGGTCAAGAGGTCATCCAATCACTCTTAATAGACTGTTAGCAAAATGAACAAGGGTTCATTTTATAAAAAAGATGCTTTTTTTAAGCAATAAAGCAATACTTCAGTCAAAGCTTCTGTTTTTTCTAAAAATTCATGATTTTTTCATTAAAATACTTACTCAAACCAATTTTACCTCTTCTGGGATGAGGCAGTCTAATCAGAACAGCTCTTTGCTAAAAATATACCTGAGTCATTGACACTGCTGTTCCTCTTGGTGTAAGCGCTCCGAACCACCTGCTCATAAACCTGAGCACCTATCGTTTTCACGTTGTCCCGGATCAGGATGCCTTGAGCTTGCATCATGAAGAGGTAGGTATTCACTGCAGAAAAGAGAAAGGGGGAGAGGTGACGTCAAAGGCAATCATGAAAAAAAGCAAACACAATTAGGGGATGTTTTGGCTTTCTGGTTTGGGACCTTTGAACCCTTCTCAGCTCTAAAATCCTCCCGTGCCATAACTCACATTTCCATGTTAGGATCAATGTTTTCAGGAGACCAATATCCCTGTGTGTAGCTAGTAAGGCTTAAAGAATTTCTGTGACTAGTCAGTGGTTTTTAAAAAATTAAAAAGCCATACAGTTAAAAATTTATATTCCACTTCATTTTTGAATACCCAAGCCATTCTAGCATTGTGGTTATCAGAAAGATCTTTAGAATCAATTAAAACATTAAAAAACAAATGTCTCTGCTACATTAAGTTCTCCTTCTAAATACTTGGTGGACAAGACACAGACAAAGAAAAGCTGGCTGCTCTGCCTGCTGGGACACTTCCATCTAGGTTTGGTCTTGACAATCTTTTTGAAAGTGGCGGGCTATGACTCCAAGGATTCTCTGTGGGATCTGAAGAGGAAGGAGAGCTAATTAAAGAATGTCAGTAGCCCTCACTACCCAATGAACCCAGCCCAGACACCCAAAGCAATGGGAAGAGAAATCAGCAATGGTCCAAGTGTCCATTAAAACATACTCTTAACAAAGGATTACTTAAATCAAAGCTCAAACTCACTGCATTCAGGTAGGTGATTCAGACTCATAACAACCCTGTATAAGGTTTCCAAGGCTGTAAAACTTTACAGGAGCAGCTTTCTCCCATGGAACAGCTATAGAGCTTGAATTGCTGGCCCTGTGGTTAGCAGTCCAGTGCTTATTCTGTAGTATCATACCAGGGTGCCAATGATTACTTAAATTTCCTAGGTTTTCCTATCCAAGAAGTTATCTTTCCACATGCAATCCTATTTAACTATTTCAATGAAGAAAATAGGTTATATTTAACAATTTTGAAACAAGAAAATATCATTTGTAAATAAATACATTTTATAAGTATGAAAGACTAGATATCTATGACAAAATAGATACATATCTGAAAGCAAATATGTGTGTCCTACCAAAGTTTTTTCCCTATGCTTGTATGAAAATAAACACACATACACATGTGTAGATGTGTTCTGTCCTTGTCTTGGGTTCTACAACTTGATTGTTTTCTACGTAATATTGCATGGATATCTTTCCATATCAGTATGAAGGGGCTTTAAAAAGTTCGTGGAAAAAATGCTAATTAAAAGATAATAGATGACTACACTTATGGGTGGAGTCCTGGTGTGGCGCTGTGGGTTAATGCGTCAGACTGCAAAGTCGGCTGAAATGCAAGGTCGGTGGGTTCAAGCTCACCAGCTGCTCCTTGGAAACCCTATACAAGGTCGCTATGGGTCGGAATCGACTCAACAGTACTTAACAACAACAACATACTTATGAATGTAGTAGCTCCAAATACCAACTGAGAGACTGAGAGGGAAGGAGTCTTTACATCAACTATCAATTCTATTTCCTCTGTACACAGGGTTGATAGGGATGGGCAACTTAGACATTGGCTACCTAGAAGGGTAAGCTATAAAGGCACAAAGCAACTGGCTTGCAAGTTTTCAAGAAGGAGTTTAATTTCAGAGTGCGTGGGGATAAAAAAAAAGAATAATAGAAAGTTTCCATGAACTTTTTGAAGCCCCCCTCTTATATACTCATATACTTTCTGATTTATTTTTAAACAGCTGCATAATAGTATTCCACTGAAATTTATTACACCAGTCCCTACTTAGGAATGCTGGTGGCACTGTAGATTAACTGCAAGGTCAGCAGTTCAAACCCACCAGTTGTTCCAGGAGAAAGACAAAGTTTTCTGATCCTGTGAAGGTTTATAGCCTCAGAAACCCTATAGAGTTACTGGGAGTCAGAAGCGACTCAGTGGCACTTGACAACTTATAGATATTTATGTTGTTTAAACTGCTTATTCTTACAAGCATGTGTCACTGACCAACTCTATTCATGTTAATAGGATACTGACAAACTGCTCTCAAGACATCTCTATGAATGTATTTTCATTAATTTAACAAGGACTCAGTAAGTGCCTGGTACCATAGTGAGTTATGTGTTGGGGTGTTAACGGAAGGGTTGGTGGTTCAAATCTATCAAAACCACTCCTAGGGAGAAAGATGAGGCTTCCTGCTCCCAAAGAGATTTACAGCCTTGGAAACCCTCTACAGGGTCGCTATGAGCGGAAACCGATTCAATGGCATACAATAATAATCACAGGCTAGGCCTGTTTCTCTACATCACTGCCGACACTATTATTAGTAAATTTGGGGGAGGGAGGGTCATGAAAGCAAATGTTTTGTAGAAATTTTTTTTTTTTTGTGAGGGGGTAGGATAAGGAAGTATGACAGGTACCAGATAAATACCCCATTTCCCTTAGTAAGTGAATTCACAGACTACCTTAGCCATGTAATATAATAAGAATGTGTTCTTCTATTCCAAAACAAAACATAATGCATTAAAAAAAAAAAAAATCATACTGGGTTACTACCCTACTGGGAAATAATTGTAGTAGAAGCCCTTTAAAATTGTTTGAATAACTTTAAGTTCCAACACAAATGTAGTAATAAAAATTAAGTTATACTCTGCAAACAGATAAACCAATGAGAGACAATAGTGGGACCCTGCTGAAAACCCTTAACCTCAGTTCCCCTCACATCTGCCTCACCCTCTCATCCCTTCTTTTCTTCTTTTCCTTCTCAACACAACTTCTAACCAAATTTGTCATCTCACTGCCTGCTGGGGCTCTTCATCCATCCATGCAGTGTGCATGCTGCTTCCCCATCTGGACTCTGCCCCCTCAGTCTAGGCAAACAGTATCCAGTAGCTTCGTCTTGCTACCCTTGCCTGCATCTGTTCTTTTCAGGTGCTCTCTCACTAAAGACTCTGTACCACCACATGCCCAGTTCACAAACAGCCTAGACTGGCCACTGCCTCTGCATCCTAGGGGGTTACAGGGAAGAATGTGAAGGCTGTTTTATACCCCTTGAAGGCATCCTGGGGTACACAGAACATTAGAGAAATGACCTAGAAACTCTTAGGCCTCTCCTGTTCCCTCTTTATCAATAACCACTAAAGGCAACCCCTTAATGTATTCTACTGAACATCTATTTAATGTTTGGTTCTGGAGGGACCTATTACCACCAAGAAAGAAGAACCAGGAGTAAAGTATGTCCTTTAGCCAAGGGGTCCCTGTACTGTGACACTCCCAGATCCAGGGGAAGACTGATGTCAAGATACACGGAGATCTCAAAGGAATGCTGGGCCTGTAGATGCTGAAAGAGCACAAGGACCCTTCTCCAGAGCCGACACAGAGAGAAAGCCTTCCCTAGAGCCGGCATGATGAATCTGGGCTTCAGGAGTCAATTTCTGCTTGCTAAAGCAAATAGCAATAATAATAAAGTTTGGTTCTCACTTGTTTCCATTTCCTTTGTTTCTATATAATTTCTGCTCTTCCTTACTAGCCTTCATTCATTTACAAGTCTTCAAGCATTTAAAACCTGAGCTTCCATTTTCTTTAAGATGACTACGTGACAAGGGAAGAGGTCAAAGCCACGTGCTTCTACAGCCAGTGTCTGAGAATGCTTTCCTGTCGTGTACAGGTCTTTACCAAATAGATTACCCTCCCATCCTGTGCCTCTCGTCATCAAGTCTGTGGTAGACTTGTAAAACCTCTTATACCCCAAACTTAAAAATTCAAGTTCCGTCCCGTGTAAAAATTACTCTGGCCCAAGAGTAACAACATCGTTATAGAAGCATGAGCTGCAACTGGATTTCCCTAAAGTCTATGACATGAAATGTCACAACTAAAAGCACCAGACCCAAAACTCATCACCACTGAACCGATTCTGACTCACAGCGACCCTCTGGGAGCCGAAGGGTGGGTTCTAACTGCCAACCAAGTACTTCATCATAAACACATCACAAGGTAATTTCTACACTTCACTTGCAATCTCGAATGTCATGCCACTAAGTTTCAACAAATTTTAAGGGTCAAAAACCCATCTTCTTAACAAGCCAACTAATGTATGAGGGTGAGTCGAAAATTACCAGCATTTTGGCTGTAGAATTTATTTTCATCAACTTTTAGAAAAGATAAATATATCTTTTTTTTGGACATAATCTCCTTGCTTTTCAATATACTTTGTCCACCTGCCAACAAGCATTTGTATTCTCTTATTTTAAAAATGTTTTACGTTGAGCTGCAAACGACGAGCTGTCTTTACTTTTTCAGCAGAGGTGACTCTTTGTCCTCAAAAGGCTGGTTACAGAAGACTAAACAGTTAAGTGTGATGAAGCAAGATTAGGACTATAGGGCGGATGCTTTAATACCACAAAATGAAGTGTATGCAGAGTGACAACAGTGCGGGCAGAGGTGTGCAGACATGCATTGTCACGTAAAATCACAGGGTCCTTGGCTAGCAGTCCTCTGCATTGAATCTGAAGTTTAGGCTTCAGCTCTTCAGTGAGCATCTCACTGTAATGAACACCACTGTTTGTTGAACCTGAGTCTTGATAGTGTTCCAATACTAGCCGTTGAAAATCCCAGAAAACTGTACGCACCAATTTTCCAGTTATGGTTGACTTTTGAACTTTTTCTTGGTTGGCGATTGAGGATGTTTCCATTCTATAATCTTCCATTTACTCTCAGGCTTGTAGTGATGAATCCATGTCTCGTCACCAGTAACGATTTTTTAAAACCTTTTACCCTCCCCTTTGTGTATCAGTCCAATTTTTCTTCGTGTGTGGATGTCCAAACGCTTCTGTGTATGCTTTTCCATGAGTTGTTTTGGTACCCACCTCACACAAACTTCAAAACCCAAGTCTGTTGTGGATTGTTTCATAAGCAGAACCGTGGGTGATTTGCAAATGATGTGCCACACAATCCACTGTCACTCGTCTATTCGACAGAATCATTCCAGGTCAGTGCTGTCGTCAGCCATGCACATGGGCGAGTGTTATAACTGGAGTGTGGATAATTTCTGACTAACCCTCATACTTATTGTTATAGGGGCAGCACATTTATAAATGAAACTTCTGCTGTGTATGTGTGTGTGTGTGGAAGGGGGAAGAGAAGCACCATCCTCTCAACCCTTGGCCCCAGACAGGGGGACATTAACCTAGAGCATGCAACATACAAGGCCGTCACTTCTAGTCCCTCAACAGATAACATTTTTGTTGACAATGCTTCATCATTATTATAATGCCCTACACTTAATGGCAGTTTTAAAAAAACCATACTGGATGGATGAAGCTTAGAAGTCCACTTACTTTATTTCAAGCCATGGCATGAGGTGCTCATACTGGCTGGGGAACAGGAGGACAACACAACTCCCAGGGTGAAAACATCCAAGTGGCCAATATGAAAACCGGGCATAAAATCTTTCTAAAGAGTTGAAGTCATTTCTAAGGTCTCTCACAAGCCATGAAATAAAAAAGCAAAAAGCGGCGGCGGTCAGAAGGCTTTCAGAAATGAGGAAGCAGTTTCACACAGTGCCTGGCAGTGACCAGGAAACAACCACACCAGGAAGTCCCTGGTTACCAAGGCAGACGTACAGACAAGTCCTATTGTTACTCATAACGAGCCCCCTCTATAGGGTTTCCAAGAAGACTGGTGGGTTTGAACCGCCGACCTTGTGGCTAGTGTTGTTATTGTTAAGTGTTGTCCAGTCGGTTCCGACTGACAGCGATCCTGTATAGGGTTTCCAAGGAGTGTCTGGTGGGTTTGAACTGCTAACCTTGCTGGCCAGTGCTTATACTACTGCGCCACCCCAGGAGTCCTACTAGCCCTTGGTTGTTATGTCAATTTGCCCTCACTCTGCAGTGCTTGAACCAACTGCAGCAAATTCTTCATTACAATCACCTTCACTTGCTGCAAGTGCAGCTTTAAAACCACTGAAAAGACTTGAAACAAGGTCAGCAGTTCAAATATCAGCCACTCCTTGGAAACCTTATACAGGGTCCCATGTCACAACAACAAGAAGATCCCCAGGGATTCTTCTGTAGAGATCATTAGGGAATCTGTAAGAATCCCCAGGGATCTTAATTAAATAGTAGGTTTTGATTCAGTACATCTGGGGAGAAAATGCAAATCATCAGCAGGGGGTCGAACCAGAACGACCAGACTTGATAACAACTGTGTGGCGCTGTAGGATAAGCACTCAACTGCTAACCTCAAGGTTAGTGGTTCAAACTCACCAGCTGCTCCTCAGAATGGTCCAGACTTCAGGATGCCCAGAGTTTCTAGGAGCCTATTTACAAGACCCCTTCCCCTGAGATTCTAATTCAGTGTGTCTGAGTGGGGGGGCCATGAATTTGCACTTGTAACAAGCCCACAGGTGATACAAATGCTGCTGGTCTGAAGACCTAACCTTTGAGAAGCTCTGCTCTCAGGAACTTCTTCTACAAGGATGATCATCGTGGTGGTGGTGGTGTGCCATGGAGTCAGTCTGAACTCACAGCGACCCTGCATAGGGTTTCTGAAACTGTAAATCTTTACGGGAGCAGAAAGCCTCATCTTTCTCCCACAGAAGAGCTGGCAGTTTTGCACTGCTGACCATGAGCTTAGCAGCCCAACTCATAACCACTACACTACCAGAGGTCCTTTGGCTACAATGAGAAAGACACACATGAGAATGTCATTTACAGGAAAACATAAGAGTGACATTCACTGAGGACTCAATTACATATTTTTAATCTCATTCAATCTTCCAAATTATCCAATAAGGCAAGTTGTTGGGTATAATTCCAACTCATAGCAACCCCATGTGACAGAGCAGAACTGCCCCACAGGATTTTCTAGGCAAGGTCGGCGGTTCAAGCTCACCAGCTTCTCCTCGGAAACCCTATACAGGGTCGCTAATGGGTCGGGATCGACTCGACAGCACTTAACAACAACAATCTTTACAGAGGAGTCCTGGTGGGACACTGCTGGATAAGCACTGGACTGCTAACTGCAAGGTGCGTGGTTCAAACCCACAAGCTGCTCCTCGGAAACCCTTACAGGGTTGCAAAAGGTCAGAACCAGTACTTGTTTACAGGAAGGAGCCCTGTTGGCACAGTGGTTAAATGCTTGACTTCTAACAGAAAGGCTGACTGTTCAAAGCCTGCAGCTGCTCCGAGGGATAAAGATGTGTCAGTCAGCTTTCATAAAGATGACAGCCTGGGAAACCCTATGGGGCAGTTCTACTCTGTCCTATAGGGTGACTGAGTCAGAACTGACTTGATGGCAGTGGGTTTAATCTTTACAAGAGAGGAGCAGATTGACAGCTCTTTCTTCCACGGAAGTGTCCAGTGCTTAAGTGTCCGCACCACCAGGGTACCTAAGTACTAGTGTCCAATTTACAGCCAATTTCTAGGCTTAGGTCCTTCCATAGTCTTCACCAAGTTGGGGTTTGAGCCAACTAAGCTTTAACACCTTGTTCCTCCTCGCCACAACCTCAGGGAGTTCAAGCGCCCTCACTACTTAAATGACAACTCTTGAGGGGAGATGACGCTCAAATCTTTGATCTCCCAGGCAAAGTTGCAAGACTGTAATTTCTTAAAGACAGATTTCTCTATACTACTCCTCTGCACGAAAGCTTCCACTGTGATCCCCGTTTCTTGCCTTCACCTCTGGGCTTCCGCTAGTCGGCAGTGATTCCGCCTGCTCTCCTTTCTGTCTCCCAAGTCCTATTAATCCTTCACTGTACTCGCCGGTCTTCAATGATTTTCTTTCCTTCTCGACTTTCTGTGGCACTGTTTCATAGACGATTAAAAATCCGGCATTCTGTTTCATTTGCTAACAACAGTTTCATGTGTTAATCTTATCCTCCAATGAATACACTGACACAATGTACCGCATATTACCAATACTTTCTGTAGGTATCCACAGGAACATACACAATCTATATATATATGTAGATATAAAAGACTGAAGAAATAAATGTTGCTGACCAAAACAAAACAAAACACAATCACAAATTCACTGCATTGAATAAAATTTCAAGAACATTTTCCAATACCACTGAATGCTTCCACCACCTGGAAAGGATTCCTCTGGCATGCACCTATAGGAACTTACAACTCATGAACAGCCATCTTCAAAGAAAATGCCACTTTGGGTTAAGTTCGTAATGTTCCCTAGCCACTCTCCCTACTAGTTCTCATTCTACCCCAGGATAGAACAGTTAGTTCCCAGTGTGGCACAGTAGGATAAGCACTGGAGTGTAAGGTTGGTGGTTCAAACTCACCAGCTGCTCCTTGGAAACCCTATACAGGGTCACTATGGGTTGGAACTGGCTGGATGGCGCTTAACAACAAACAAGTATTAGAAGGAAAGCATTTTTGTCCCCCGCCTCCACACTTCCTTCCTCTGCCCCTCTCATAGTCTTACTACCCTGTCCCTCCTGACCCTGACTGCTCTCAGATAACGTCCCAGTTGTCTACACTTGAGAAAGCGTTCAGCTGCAGTCCTGTGAGCCTGGCTGTATTCTTGTAAAGTGCACCTTATGGAGTTTGTTCCAACTCACAGCAACCCTGGAGAGTGTTTCCGAGGAGTGGTTTGTGAGTTTGAACTGCCGACTTTGTGGTTAGCAGTCCACTGCTTATCCTTCAGTGTCACACCAGGACTCTGATGAACTGCCCTTTTCCATCTATGATCAAAGCACTGTCAACCTCAGCCCTGTCTTGGACACTTACAACTCGAAGCCCAAAGAAATTCTACACTATCCAATTATTTAATCCCCTGGGTCCCGACCCAGACCGCTTTTTCACATAACAGCTAGCGATATCAAGTGATTCTGCATAGAACTCACTTTCGAAAATCCTGTTTTAGAGATTCCTACTAATAGGAATTTGGAGTTCTGGTATGGCATGCAAATTAATGTGCTGGACTACAAGGTCCATTTGAACCACAGGTTGGCAGTTCAAGCTCACCAGTCGCTCCTTGGAAACCCTATACAGGATCACTATGGGTCGGAACCGACTTCAAATTTATTCACCAACCACTACAGCCAGTACTGTTGAAATTGAAGAATTCTACCAACTTCTTCAGTCTGAAACTTATCAAACATGCAATCAGGATATATTAATTACTGGTGATTGGAATGCAAAAGCTAGAAACAAAGAAGTACCAGTAGTTGGGAAATATGGTTTTGGTGATAGAAATGGTGCTGGAGATAGCTTGATAGATTTTTGCAAGACTACTGATGTCTTCATTGTACTTTAAACAGCATAAAAGACAACTATACACATGGCATACCACCTCACCAGATGGATACACAAAAATCAAAATGATTACACGAAATGGAATATGCAAAACTCAAAATGACTACATCTGTGGAAAGGAACAGTAGAAAAGCTCTCAATCATCAGCCAAAACAAGGCCAGGGGCAGATTGTGGAACAGGCCATCAATTGCTTCAGGCTGAAGCTGAAGAAAATGATAACAAGTCTATGAGAACCAAAATATAACCTGAATTTATAGAAATCTGAAGAACAGATTTGTTACATTAGACACTAAAGACCAAAGAGTTGTGGGATGACATCAAGATCATCATACAAGAAGAAAGCAAAAGGTCTTACAAAGATAAGAAAAGAACAAAATGGAGATCAGAAGAGACTCTGAAACTTGCTCTCCAGCATAGAGATGCTAAAGCAAATGTTAGAAGTGAGGAGATAAAAGAGCTGAATAGAACATTTCAAAGGTTAGCTTGAGAAGACAAAGTCAAATATTACAACCAAATGTACAAAGACCTGGAGTTCAAAAATCAAAAGGGAAGAATACGTTCAGCATTTCTCAAGCTGAGGAAACTGAAGGAAAAAATAAAAGCCTAGACTTGTGGTACTGAAGGAACTCTATGGGCAAAATATTGAAAGATACAGAAAGCATCAAAAGAAAGTGAAAGGAATATGAACTCACTGTACCAAAAAGAAATGGTCGATAGTCAACCATTTCAAGGGGCAGCATATAATCAAGAGCCAATGATCCTAAAGGAAAAAGTCCAAGGTGCACTGAAGTCACTGGCAAAGAACAAGGCACCGGGAATAGATAGAATACAAATTGAAACCTTTCAACAAACTGATGTGTCACTGGAGGCACTCACTCATCTATGCCAATAAATTTGGAAGACTCAACTACCTGGCAAACTGACAGGAAGAGATCTGTACTTGTGCCCATTCCAAAGAGAAGTGACCCAAAGGAAGGTGGAAGTGATTGGACAATATCACTGATATCCCATGCAAGTAAAGTTTTACTTAAAGGTACCACCGAAATGGCTGAACCATATACACTGACAGAGAACTTCCAGAGGGTCAAGCTGGATTCAGATCAGGAGGTAGAACAAGGGATATCATTGCTAACATCAGATGGATCCTATCTGAAAGCAGAGAATACCAAAAAGATGTTTACCTGTGCTTTACTGACGATGCAAAGGCTTTCAATTGTGTGGCTCATGATAAACTATGGACAACATTGCAGAGAATAAAGTATTCCAGAATACTTAATTGTGCTCATGAGGAACCTGTACAAAGACCAAGAGCTAGTTGTTCGAACAGAACATGGGAACATGGAATGGTGTGTGTCAGCATTGTATTCTTTCACCATACTTATTCAATCTGTATGCGAAGCACATAATCTGAGAAGCTGGATTATATGTTGAAAAATGTAGCATCAGAATTGAAGGTACACTCATTAACAACCGGTGATATGCAGATAATACAACCTTGCTGGCTGAAAGTGAAGAGGACTTAAAATGCTTACTGTGAAAATCAAAGACTACAGTCTTCAGTACGGGTTGCATCTCAATGTAAAGAAAACAAAAATCCTCACCAATGAACCAATAACCAAAATCAATATAAGTGGAGAAAAGATTAAAACTGTCAAAGATTACACTCTGCTCGGATCAACCATTAACACTCATGGAAGCAGCTGTCACGAAATCAAATGATGTTATTGCATTAGGCAAATCTGCTACACAAGACCTCTTTAAAGTGTTGAAGAGCCAAGTTGTTAGTTTAAGGACTAAGGTGCGCCTGACCCAAGTCATGGTATTTCCAAGGTGCACCTGACCCAAGTAATGGTATTTCCAATAACCTCATAATATGTGAAAGTTGGACAGTGAATAAGGAAGACCATAGAAGAATTCATGCATTTGAGCTATGGTGTTAGAGGAGAATGAATATTCAAAGTACCGTGGGCTGCCAGAAGAACACACCGATCTGTGTTACAAGAAGCACAGCCAGAGTGCTCCTCAGAAGCCAGGATGGCCACACTTCGTCTCTCATACTCTGGACATATTATCAGGAGGGACCAGTCACTGCAGAAGGATGTCATGGTTTGTAAAGTAAACCGTCGGAGAAAAAGAGGAAGACCCTCAATGAGATGGATTGGCCCAGAGGCAGCAGTGATGGGCTCAAGCTTAGTAATGATTGTGAGGTTGGTGTAGGACCAGGCAGTGTTTCACTCTGTTGTGCAGAGGGTCACTATTAAGTCGGTATGGACTCAATAGCTCCGACGATAACAACAATCTAACAAGAATCGAATAAACAAAATATATGTAAAACTTGGACAACTTAACAACAAAAAGGGAAATAAATTAACTAACCCAAACATAAAAGGGGCAAAGCACTTGAGTAGACATTTTGCCAAAGAGAGACTTCACATGGCCACCAAAAGTGGTACCGCGAAAAGATGCTCTGCCTCACTAGCCATCAGAGTGATGCCAATCAAAACCCTAATGAGATACCTTCCACATCCCACTAGGATGGCTGAGATTTCAAAACAAAACAACAGAAAATACCAAGTGTTGTCAAAGATGTGGTTGGAACTGAAACCTATATCCATTTGCAGGTGGGAATGCAAAATGATGCCGTCATTGTGAAAGGTAGCGTGGAGAATGAAAAACAGAACTACCACTTCTTCCTATGGAACCAAAAGCCTCGAAAGCAGAGACTCGGAGACTTGAACAACAATGTTCACTGCAGCATTAGCCACAATAGCCAAAAGGTAAAAACAAGAGACCTGCCTACCACTAGGTGAACAGATAAACAAAATATGGTGCCTGCACATAATGGAATACTACTCAGTCAGCAGGAGAAATCAAGTCTTGATACACGTTAAAGTAAGGATGGAGCTTTAAGACATTATCCCGAGTGAAGCAAGTCATACAAAAGGTTGTATGATCTTAACTTATATAAAAAGTTTGTTATTAAGTGCCGTCGAGTCAATTCTGAGTCATAACCACCCAGTATAGGGTTCCCAAGGAGCAGCTGGTGAGCTTGAACCGCCGATCTTGCAGTTCAAACCAACCCTGCAGTCCAGCACATTAACCTGCAGCAGCACCATACCGGGATTCCTATAAAAATGTCAAGAGAAGACACATGTAGAGATCAAAATTGATTAGTGATGACAAGGGATGGGAGGGGCACAGGAAGGTTACCAGTGACAAGAAAATTACCAGGTTGCACAGCCGTTTATTATAATTGCTGTCAACATGTCACACACCTGTAAAATCTTAAATTGACAAAAGCTGTATTGTAGATATATTTACAACAACAAATGATACAGAATAAAAACAAGAGTAACTGCTGAGACAGCTTATGTACAAACACTTCATGGGATTTGGTTTGTCATAGGTTTAGGGTCATGGTTTCATGTAACATCCCAGTTAATTGGTGGTGCCATTGAGTCAGTTCTGACTCATAGTGACCCTGTATAGGGTTTCCAAGGCTGTAAATCTTTCTCCAGCAGAGCACCTTGTGGATTCAAACTGCTGACCTTACTGGTTAACAGCCCAACACATAACCACTCGACCACCAGGGTCCCTGATAGTGGGTTTGTTGTTGTTCGTAAGTCCTGTGGAGTCAGTTCCAACTCACAGAGCCCTTGTATAGGGTTTCCAACGAGTAGCTGATGAGTCTGAACAGCTGATCTTGTGGTTCAAAGTCTAGTGCTGATCCTACAGCACCACATCAGGAATTATAATAGCGAGTTTAGTACTTCTAAGCTTGGCTGCATGGCTTTGAAAAGCTTGCAAGTGGCCATTCATGAAGCAATTGATTTCTATTCACCTGGAACAACAGAGAATAAGCAGAATCAGAAACAGGAGGAGACAAAAGGTATGACTAATTGCCTCCTCTATGAACAACTCCCTCTTTTGTCACCAGTGCAAAAGAACTGGAGGGTGTGCCTGGCTACCTACAGGGAACAGTGTGATCAACGATTCTAGAGAAGAATCCTGACTGAAAGGGGGAAAAGGCAGAGCAAAATTTCAAATTCTCATGAGATCCAGTTTTTCTGGAGCTCCTGAGGCCAAGTGAATCTCTGAAACTATTGCTCTGAGATATAATCTTTAAACTTTAAGCCAAAAATAAACCCTGAAGTCTTCTTAAAACCAAACAATCATCTAACAACTCAGAAAAGGAGAGTGTGACGATGGTTGCCCAACTCAAAGAATTCAGCAATCAATGTGACTGAATTATACAGGTAGAAACTGCTGAGTTTGGTTTGCTGTGTATATTCTCAACAAGAACATAATAAAATTTAAAGAAGAGAAAGTCTTTTTATTAAAGTTAGCCCATGTAACACAACTAGGAAACATACATGTATACACAAGTTGCTTTCCATCTGAAGTCTTTCATTTATGCACATCTCTGTGAAGTACCTATCATCTTGTTTTTATTTCAGATAAGTCAAGTTCTCTACAGCTAAATTAATTTGCCCAAGGTCACTAAGTCAAAAACAGAAGTGGTGATACTTTTGGATGAGCTTTCCTTTGAAAACCGCAATGTCGCTAGAACAGTACTGTCCAATAATATGGTTCTGATCAACAGCTGAATCACAGTCAAAAAAAAAAAAATCTATTGTGTATTGGCACACAGTTGGTGGTGGTGGTGATGCTGTCAAGTCAGTTATGACTCATAGCGACCCTGTGTATAAGGTTTCTGAGGAGTGGTTAGTGGTTTTGAACCTCTAACCTTGCGCTTAGCAGTCCAGTGCTTATACTCCCTGTTATTTCAACAAATAGCAACGGAGCACCTGCACCTCTGGGTACTTTTTAGACATAGCACCAGACTACTGGGAGCACAAGGATGAGTAAAAGAGCCAAGCATATGGAACAGACACACAATGAAACAAGAAACTGTAACATGTGTGGTAAATTCTAAAATCATGTCTAATACAAGTTCAGGCTTACTAACAAATGCTTTATTCTTTCAGGAGAAACTGTAATTATTAGCCAGCCTAGTATCTAGATTGAGGGATCTCTTGTAACCAATAATTCAGCTGAGAAAAAGCAAGCCTGGAAACTAGAAATTTCCACCCAGATACCACTGCCAGTAGCCTCGGGCCATGGCTGGAACTGGAGCGATTCCCACAGCAAAGCCCTGGGTCTCTGACCCTGCTGGCCCCGCGGCAGGGCCCTTCTACCTCTGGTCCCTCGTTCTAACAGGAAGACACACTCTCTCCTCATCATTAGGATTCCAGTCAGCCTTCACAGTCTCGTGAATCAGACAGCATACCTTTCAGAAGTACACACACGTTACTAAATGACTACGACTCATACAAATTCCTCACAAAGTAACACAACCTGACCTATTACGTGTCAATTGGTTCTGGCTCATAGTTGGTTCTGACTCACAGTTGGTTCTGACACATAGTGACCCTAGATAAGGTTTCCAAGGAGTGGCCGGTGAGTTTGAACCACCAACCTAGCAGTGTTTATTCCACAGCGTCACATCAGGTCATGCTATCACTCATTCAACATTCATTATGTATGTGTATGTGTGCCAAGAACCACACCGCTCTGGGGACACAAAGACATGTTGCTGTTAAATGTCATCAAGTTGGTTCCAATTCATAGCAATCCTGTAGTGGCTGGTGAGCTTGAACCACTGACCTTGCTGTTCAAACTGATGAGGTCCAGTGCTTTGGCCTACAGGGCCCCACCGAGATACAATCTCTGCTAGCGCTGTAGGATCAGCACTGGACTGTGAACCACAAGGTCAGCAGTTCAAACCCACCAGCTGCTCCTCAGAAACCAATACAGTCGGCGTCAACTTGACATTTAACAACAACAGCACTATCATCTATCTAGTGGAGAAGAATGACAAGGAAGCCCATAACCACAGCTGTGCGGGTGAAGGGCTTTGCTAGTTTGCATAGAGAGTGGCTATGAAATCATATTGGAAGGGACAAGGTCAGAAAAATCTCCCAGGAAGAAAAGGTGCTTCTAGAATACAGTCTTGAAAAAGGAGCACTGAAATAGACAGGGAAAAAGACAAATGAAGACAAAAGCAAACTCTCTGCCATCGAGTTCACTGAGCCGCACAGGACCCTACAGAACAAGCAGAACAGCTTCTTTGGGTTTCTGAGACAGAAAATCTTTAAGGGAGCAAACAGCCTCACCTTTCTTCCTCGGAGCGACTGGTGGATTTGAGCTGCCAACCTTGTAATTTAACAGCCCAATACTTATCCCACACTGCCACAAGGGCTCCTTAAATGACAACCCACAGTGTCCCCCCCCGCCCCCCCCCCAAAAAATACAATAACAACAAACAAACCCACTGCCAACAAGCTGATTCTGACTCATAGCAATCCTACATAGGGTTTCTGAGACTGAAAATCTTGACAGGAGCAAGCAGGTAGCCTCATCTTTCTCTCATGGAGTGGCTGGTTGATTTGAACCGCTGACCTTGGGGCTAGCAGTCCAGTGCTTATAAATGAAGACAAAGAGGCATAAAAGGTGAAAACACATTTGAGGACCTAAAGGCAGTTAGAGATGGCTGAAATGACAGATGGTGTAGCAACATCGCAAAGGGCTTTATGCTGAGGAGACGCACCTCGGTCTGAAAGATATGACACTGACGAAATGCTTCAGGATCTCAGAATTCATGTGTAGCAGGTATCAATCTCAACAAATGCATCCCTACTCAAAATCCAAGATCTACAATAAGATCCGGACTTTAGTATCTAAACCTAAGTCCCCTAAAGGGAAAAAGTTCTTTAGATGAACTCAGTGTGATTCTGGATATAGAATCCCATTTGGTCACTAAGAGTTGAGTGGCTACGTCTTACAAAAGAGTGTACTTATCCTCTACATGAAGTAGCAGGTGGAACACCACCTGCTTCCAAATCCTGAAGGAACAAGAAGATGGAGTGCAGCTGTCAAGAGAGAAAAATGCGGACTACTGACCACAGCCAGGAAGTGCAAGGTGAAGGAAGTACAGGTAGACAATTGAGTCAGAAGAGGTCTGCTTAGTGTTCAGGGTGGAGCTAGTAGGTCAAGCTCTCTTTCCCCAGATTTACTTACATCAAGTACCTTTGCTCTGAACATCCCAGGAAGACCATACAATGTGTGGTTTATAACAGGGTCAAGCAAACTGCAGGAAAACACGAGAGCAAATCTATGGGCCAGAGCTTTCAAATAAAACAAGGGGCAGGGAGGGATGAGAGAATATGAGGAGGGCAAGAGGCAAAAAGGAATAAATAGAAGAAAAAGAGGAAGGCTGCTGATTGCTTGCTCATCATACTCTGGCTGTCTCCCCATTCCCCTATTTATAAAACACACATATAATAAAATAAAAAATAAAAAAAAAAAAGAAACGACTAGATAGTACCTAACAACAATAAAAATGAAGGGACAACAGAGAAATAAATGTAGTACAACTTCCTCAACACACTTCTTATCCCAAATAGCCAGTGTGCTCGGCTCTTCTTTAAGGAAGCGGAGTTCCCACAGAACAACACACTTTGAGTTCTCACTCAGTGTAGTACCTTCCTAATGCCTGTGGTAGGATCTCCTTTCAGCCTCACATATGAAGGAAGGGAGGGTTAGACAATTAACTTGACCATGATTGTACACAGCTCTTTGTCTCAGGAGTCCAAGCTCTCAACAAATAGGCTATATAACATCCCTCAGGGCTTCAACACCTAGGAATCCCTCGAATCCACAGTTACTATCCTCACACTTTGGAGTCCTGGTGTGGCCCTGTAGGATAAGCACTGAACTGCAAGGTTGGTTAGAACCACAAGGTCGGTGGTTCAAACTCACCAGCAGCTCCTCAGAAACCCTACACACAGGGTCACTATGAATTGGAACCAGCTGGACTCAACAGCAGTTAACAACATCCCCACAATTTACAAATTCCTTTTATTTAGATTCTTTATTGTCCGTATCTTGTATATGTTGTTAAATGCCATGGAGTTGATTGACTAATGGTGACCCTATCTATATAGGGTTTCTGAGGAGTGGCTGGTGGGTTTGAACTACCAACCCTGTGACTAGCAGTCCAGTGCTTAATCTAATAGTTCATTTCACTGGGTGCCAATACTTAATAGTTTATAAAGTTTTATAAATTTGAAGCACCAATCTGAATTCTGAACTTTTGTCTTTTAAATCTACTTAAAATGTTGACTACTAAGATCCATCATAGTAAGCACATATTTAAGAAACAAAATTAAAGTATATATATATTTTTTTAAGAGGCAAGGAAGTTTTTGGCAAAAAATTTACACCCCTTGTCACATCTACTCAAAAAATTCTCCAGCAAGTGTGTGACCGTTTTTACACAAAAGATGCTTGGAGAATACTGTCACACTTGGGGGATGGGAGGCAATTAATTATTTTGGGGAAGACTTTTGACATTTTCTAATTCTTTTTTTTTTTTTTGTCTGTATGACTCCCATCAGTTTGAAGTAGAAAACCAAATTCAATCATTAGAGATTTTTTTAGCCTCTAGTTATTATTATTCCCAACTATTGAAACATTAAAAAACAACAACCCAAGTGCTAAAAATTAACAGCAGTAAAGTATCCTGTAAAGGTTTCCACTAGTCTATTAACTGTTAAATTATTAAACAATACATGAGATTAGAGATGAAAATGCTGCCTAAACAGATATTAACTGGCTGAGGAAACTTTGGCACTTCACCAATCTACAGTCCAGTTTTGCTTCCACCAAGTCTTACTAAAATGGACAATTCCCAACCTCCGAAAATACCTACGCTGAGAGGGGCAGTCGACAAAGATCCCTAAATTGATCCCTAAATCTTAACTATAGGAGTATAAATTACCTGTCTGCAAGGCTTGCATTTAATGCATTTAACTGCAAATTATCCACCAAATTGCAAATTATCCACCAAAACCAAACACTAAGGGGAGTCAGCCAGTGTCCAGTGAGATGGTACTGAGGAGAATGGCTGCTTCTTGTAGAACAGGTGTCCCTGCACAAACCTAGCCCACCTCTCCAGGCCCTCCCTGGCCCTTCTGCTCTCCAGGGCAAGTCAGACAGAGCCCTGGTGGTACAGTGGTTAAAGCGTGTGACTGCTAACTGAAAGGTCAGTGTGGTCCCCACCCATCTGCTGCTCTTAGGGAGCAGTTTAATGTGGGAGTTGGCTTCCATCAAGATGACAGCTGTGAAAACGGTATGGGCAGTTCCACTCTGTCCTTCTAGGGTGGCTATGAGTCAGACCTGACTCAACAACCACGGGTTCATCCTCCTGCCCCAACACTCCCTGGTGATATTTGCTCACATTAAATTTCAATGTGACTTTCCATAGCTTTTCTTCATATCACCCCACACCCCAGGTTAGAACCATCCTCTCCCACCTTTGGACTCTTTCCAAACTGAGACACAAACTCCTATCATCCAAGAAGCCTGTAAACCTGAACATGCCTCTCCATTCCAACAGACTGGAAGCTCCACCGAAGTCTCTCATCCTTTTTTTCATCTTCAAAGTCTGATAAATAGCAGGCAGCTGACTAGTTATTAAATTAATGAGTTACAGCTCAGTACATGGCACACAATTGTGACCACTTGGTGTGGAGTGCCCTGTTCTCTAGAGTTAGAGGAGAAAGATACTGGGTGTTTTCTTTGCAACCACACAAAAAAAGATAAGCCAGAAAAATATGCTGGTCTAGGTGAAAATTGGTCTAACCCATTGGGAAACAAATTCAATAATGAGGCATAAAAAGTACACACTGTGATCTAACAATTTCAAGGAAAGTATCTCAAATGAGTCCTGGTGTGGCACTGCGGGCTAACTGCAAAGTTGGTTTGAACCGCAGGTCGGTGGTTCCAGCTCTCCAGCCACTCCTTGGAAACCTAACACAGGATCGCTATGGTAGGAACTGATTTGACGGCACTTAACAACAACAACAAATCCCAAGTGCAAAAAGTTTCTTTCTTTTTAAAATTAAATTATTTTTAAAAGCAAAAAACCTAGAACTCAAAATCAGTTATAAAATAGCAGATAAGTAAGTAAACTGACCCATACACTTGGTAGGGTCTTACACAACTCTACAAGCAAAGTTCGGAAACCACAGAGCATAAGCAACCACAGTGAAACAGCAGGAAGAAATGTGGTTACAATGTATTGTAAGAACCATGGTTGAAACTGACTTGAGGGCACTTAACAACAAGAAGAACACACAGGCAGGAGGCAAAGAAGATTAGATGCAAATGCACTGGTGCTAAGGTAAGGCCTAAGATGGGAGACAGCAGTGTGAATGTCTGTTTTTCCTATTTTCTCTACAACAATTACTCTTTTCTGACAATGTTGTTCGGTACCATCAAATCAGTACCGACCCATAGCGACCTTATGCACAGCAGAACGAAGCACTGCCTGATCCTGGGCCAACCTCACTACTGTTGCCACGCTTGAGTCCATTGATGCTGCCACTTGGCCAATTCATCTTCTTGGGGGTCTTCCTCTTTTTCTCTGACCCTCCACCTAAAGGACTCTTGACTGTCAAACAGAATTTACCAGGGACACATGGTCCACAGATACTGAAATGAGACAGGACCTTCCCTCAGAGCTGACAAGAGACAGGAAGTCGTCTCTTTGAGCTGACACCCTGAATTTGGGCTTCTAGAGTAGTGGTTATGAATCGGGTTGCGAACCTCAAGGTCAGCAGTTCAAAACTACCAGCTGTTCCATGGGAGAAAGATGAGGCGTTCTCCTCCTATAAAGATTTACAACCTCGGAAACCCTGAACAGGGCCACTATGAGTCGGAACCGACTCCATGGCATACTACCACCAGCAGCAGCAGCCTCCTAAATTGTGAGAGAATGAATTTGTTACAGCCCTCCATTGGTGGTATCTCTGTTACAGCAGCACCAGGGAACTAAGACAAATATTCACTACATTAAAAGAAGGAAAATCAGAGTGTAACTCTAGTAAACTGCCTTTGTGTTAATGAAAAATAGGAAAATAAACAATGCTTTTATCAGTTTTGGAGTCCCAGTGTGGCACAGTGGATTAATGTGCTGGACTGTAAGGTCCATTTGAACCACAAGGTCAGCAGTTCAAGCTCACCAGCTGCTCCTTGGAAACACTATACAGGGTTAACTATGAACCGGAACTGACTCAACAGCACTGAACAACAACAATGTCCATTTTAGAAACATCCATCAAAATGTTGATAGTGTTTTATCTCTGCTTAGTAAGAAGAAATTCAGGTAATCTGCACTTCTTTTTGTTACAATGCAGGACTTCTGGGTTTATCAGAAAAACCCTTATTTGATGACAAAGCGTCTGTGTTTTAACAATGAAAAATCTTAAAGTAAACAGATTTGTTTGAACTGATTACTCCAAAATTTCAGTTTCCAGCAAGACTGTAAACTCCCTTTTGACACAGCACATGTTTACTATCAGGAATGCTGCCTTAGGATATGGTCTTTCATTTATAAATAGTAATCATATACATTTTTATGTTATAAAGAAAAACACTAAGACCAAGCTTTTATTTTAGTAAGGATTTTCCCTCTCTCCACTTCGCCAGATCCAAATAATCTCCCTAATTCCAAAGCATTACTCTACCTTCACTTGTCCCCAAATGAGTCATAATTATCCTAAATCTTTGGGAGCTCCTAGCTGGAGTCCTGGTGTGGCGCTGTGGGCTAATACGTCAGACTGCAAAGCCGTTTGAACTGTAAGGTCGGTGGTTCAAGCTCACCAGTCGCTCCTTGGAAACCCTATACAGGGTTGCTATGGGTTGGAACCGACTCAACAGTACTTAACAACAACAACAGTTATGATTACTAGATGTTACTTCAAGCAAGTTTCCTCCACTACATCTATACACTAAAGTATTCCTCCACAGACAATGCTTTGATCAACCCTCCTTTGGAAAGATTATTACTCTTCATGTCCTTTGGGGATAATACATTAAAATCATATTATTTTTAGCATGTAAGATTATAACAGACTAATTGGGGTTATCTACTCTTCGGGAATTACGTATATCAATCAGAAGGCAAAATTCCAGCTGGTATTAACACTAGTCAGATTGAGAAAGGTAGTAAATCCAAGCCATGACTCCTATTAAATAGGTAAAAATTACCAAAGAAAGCTCCTAAAAATGCCTTGCCTCCAAAACAAGGTTCCTTAACAGCCCGAGGGTATGACATACTTCTTCAGTTCATATTTAGCCAGTCGTCAAGTTATTATGGGCCTAGAAGTATATATTGGAAGGGAAGGAACTGGAGAGAGGAGAGGAGAGGTTAAGTGTTGTTCTATGCAGAGGCCTGCACTAACAGTGACCTACAAGTAGATGCGTGGACAGGTCCACAGACTGAACAGGTATGGAAGGGAGAGTGGGAATGTATAACATATAGAGGTTTGATAGAGGACATGCGCACATGGGTCCTGGTGTGACTCTATACGATAAGCACTAGCGTGCTAACCTTAAAGTCAGCAGTTCAAACCCACCAGCTGCTCCTCAGAAACTCTACAGAGTCACTCTGAGTCAGAACTGACTCGACGGGACTTAACAACAACATTTACCTTTGCTGCAAACATATCCAAGAATGTGGTGGAGCAGCACATAGGGGCCAAAACGATGAAAACTTCTTAGAGAGCAGAAAACACCTCGAGGGAATGAATTGCTGGGCTGGGGTCTCAAGACCACAGTTTCAAGGTTCACCATGGCCAGCTGGTGTAACATAGGTCAAAAAGACAATGGTCTACATCCTACTTTGGTGAGTAGCAACTGAGATCTTAGGTGGGATCAACGGCTATCTAAGGTACACCTACTGGTCTCTCCCTATGTAGAGGAGAGAAGAATGATGAAATTGAAGATGTTTGGAACCAATTAGTCCAATGGACTAACAGAACATGGATACATCAGTGTCCAAAACCCTGACATCACAAAACTAATGGTGCCTGGCTGCCACACTACCAACTGTTCTGAAAGGGGTCACATTAGAAGGTCCTGGATAGAGTGAGAAAAACATAGAACAAAACTCAAAAATATCCCAAAGATGAGACTAACTGGTCAGAAAGAGGCTGGAGGAACCTGAGACTATAGCACTCAACCACCTCTCTCAGGTCTGTAACTGAACTCACACCGTCATGGCTGAATTGTCAGCCGAGAAGTAGACAGATAGGTACACAGGGTGCAACAACACTAGTGAAGTACGTGCACCCTGAGGTGATCAACCATTCAAGGTTGAAGGGCAGCATTTCCCTAGGGACAAAACTCAGAAGGGGTGGGAAAGAAGGTGGGATGGAAACAAGAATCACAGGGAGCAAACAGTGTAACTGGTGTTACATGGAGGGGGACTGCAATCATTGAAATGAAATGAAGTATGCTCTCTCTAAACTTTCACTCAATTCACAATCAAAAGTTCAAATAAAACTTTAAAAAAATCAAGGTCATAGAAGGAGATCCTCTGGGTCACAGAGTACACGGAATTATTTTTCTGCCTTCTATTAATCAGTCATTAAATGTTCTTTTATATCTAACTGATGTTCACATTTTGAAACGATTCAAGATCCACCAAGTTCACAGGAACAGAGGGTCAACCTTACTCTACAAGGAAATGTTGGAGCAATACAAGGATTGGTCAAAACTTCTAAGACTCAAACTGTTGTTTAATGAATAAATGAATGAATTGGCAAAACAGTGGAAGAGGAGGGATTTCTAAGACTGTATTCTGGAACATTAAAGACAAGCTGTTTTCACAGATTACGTAACTGTGAAGTAGAAAATGAACCACTTAGAATGAAGAGAAGAAGAGGCAGGTACCACTTAGCCAAGGGATCAGATTGGGCAGTCACGAACACTGGAACAAGCTAACATCACTTTCAGAATATTCTTACCAAAAAACTTCAAACCTATATCCAATTGAGCTTTGAGAACTATCTCCCAGCATACAAAAATACAAGGGACTAAGGACCACATTAAGGAGCTCTGGTAGCGTAGTGGTTACAAGTTGGGCTGCGAACCGCAAGGTCAGCAGTTCGAAACTACCAGCGGTTCCGCAGGAGAAAGATGAGGCGTTCTGCTCCCGTAGATTTACAGTCTCGGAAACCCTGTGCAGGGTCGCTATGAGTCAGAACCGACTCCACAGCACTTAACAACAACAACAACAAGGACCACATTAAGAAGTCCTGGTAGCATTTTTGCTGTTAAGTGTCATTGAGTCGACTCCGACCCATGGCAACCCTGTATAGGGCTTCCGAGGAGCAGCTGGTGAGCTTGAACCACCAACCTTGCAGTTCAACCGGCTTTACAGTCTGGCGCATTAACCCACAGCGCCACACCAGGACTCCTCCTAGTAGCACAGTGGGCTGCTATTGCATGGTCGTCAGTTGGAATTCACCAACCACTTCAGAGGAGAAAGATGCGGCTTTCTGCACCTATCAACCTCAGGAAGCCTATACACAGTGGCTCAGAGTTGGAACCAACTTGATGACATGTAGCAACAGCAAAGAACACACATTAAGGTAATGCCTGGTAATTGCAGAATGTATGAAATTCTACAGGAAAACTGTCCTGGATTCTGTTGTTGTTGTTGTCGTCAGGTGCCATCAAGTCGGAACCGACTCATAAGCGACCCACGCACAGCAGAACGAAATAATGTCCGATCCTGGGCCAACCTC
>NW_006408541.1:13196271-13225019 GCF_000296735.1 Chrysochloris asiatica | reverse complement strand
TGAACAACTGCTTCTTGGTCCAGGTACAGATTTCTCAGAAGTACAATTAAGTGTTCTGGAATACTCATACTTTGCAATGTTATCCATAGCTTGTCATGATCCACACAATCGAAAGCCTTTGAGCAGTCAATAAAGCACAGGTAAACATCTTTCTGATAGTCACTGCTTTCAGCCAAGATCCACTGGACATCAACAATGATATCTCTCATTCCACAGCCTCTTCTGAATCCAGCTTGTACCTCTGGAAGTTCTCTATCAATGTATGATTATAGCCATTTCTGTATTACCTTTAGCAAAACTTTACTTGCTTGAGATCTCAAAGAGATTGTCCGATGATTTCCACATTCCGTTTGGTCACCTTTCTTTGGAATGGGCACAAATATTGATCTATTCCAATCAGTCAGCCAGATAGTTGTCTTCCAAATTTCTTGGCAGAGATGAGTGAGTGCCTCTTGTGCTGCCTCACTTTCTTGAAAGATTTCAATTTTAATTCCATCAATTCCTGGTGCTTTGTTCTTTGCCAATTCCTTCAATGCACTTTGGACTTCCTCCCTGAGTATCATTGTATCTTGTTCATATGGTACCTCTTGAAATGGTTGAACATTAACCATTTTATTTTGGTATAATGACTGTGTATACCTTCCATCTTTTCTTGATGCATTCTGCATCATTCAATAATTTGCCCAGAGAATCTTTCAATAACGAAAGTCGAGGCTTGAATTTTTTTCTTCATTTCCCCCAGCTTGAGAAATGCCGACCGTGTTCTTCCTTTTTGGTTTTCTAATTCCAAATCTTTGCATATTTTATTATAGTATTTGGTTTTATCTTCTTGAGCTGATCTTTGAAATTTTCTGTTCAGCTCTTGGACCTCTTCAATTCTTCCATTTGCTTTAGCATCTCTACGCTGGAGACCAAGTTTCAGAGTCTCTTCTGACATCCATTTTGACCTTAGAGTCCTAGACTCTAACTTACTGTAATTGGGGGAGGGGGGGGGGCGGGGAGAGAAGGTGGACTGAGAGAGAAGACCGCTTTAGACTATAGACCAAAGACATCAAACAAACTATGAGGGGAGCTTCAAAAGTTCATGAAAAAAATCCGATTATCTTTATTATTTCCCTATGAATGTATGAATTTTTTGAAGGTCCCCTTTTAGGAGACGAGACAATTATTTTTATTTACTTTTGAGCACAATGGGGGAAATCTTAATACAAACTAGCTAGATATTAGAGGAGATGATAGAATTACTGTTCGTTTTCTTCGTTATAAACCATAGTGTTGTGGTTCTATTGTTGTTGTTAAGTGCGGTGGAGTCAGTTCCGACTCAGAGCGACCGACCCTGTATAGGGTTTTGGAGGAGCAGGTGGTGAATTTGAACCATTGACCGTGCCATGCAAATTGACCTTGAAGTACAGTGCTTAGCCTAAGGTGGTATACCAGGACTCCTGTGGTTCTCCTACAGGCTATCTCTTTATTAAAGAGATGCATGCTGAAGTATTTACGGGCCAAATGTCATGATGTCAATCTATAATTTAATTTCAAATGTCTTGGTGGTGCTGGTGGTGTACTATGGAGTCAGTTCCCTATATAGATAGAGTTCTGAGGCTGTAAATCTTTATGGAAGAAAGCCTCATCTTTCTCCCATGGAGCAGCTAGTGGGTTTGAACTGCTAGTCTTGTGGCTAGCCAGGCTTATCCAATGTGTCACCAGGGGCCCTTATAGGAGGAAAGGGAAAGAATTCAAGTTAAGATAAAACCTAGCCACGCCCCAGCCTTTCCTTCACATTGAGTATCCCCAGGGCTGGCTGCATTGTGACTCTCTTCAAAGGCATTTCTCTTGGTTCACCAAAAACAAAAAGTATGGATTCTAGACAAAGAACCTACCCCCTTTCCCCACCACCACCGCCCCTGGCCTGCATACACCACAATCAAAACAAACAAGAAAAATAACTAAGGAGGCTGAGAGTTAAAACCTCAGTAAGTCCAAAGAGCTTATACTGATTCTGGGCTAGCAACTATAACAGTACTGAAATGCAACAAAAATTAAATTACAGGTGTCTTGTAATAGATTTCGTACTTTATTTTAAAATAATAACAAGGTAGCCAGAGGGAGTAAGTTTATCAAGGGACAAACATCTCCAAGTTCACTCAGAGGCCAATTAACATTTCCCACCACGCCCAAGGGCACACTCTGCTGTTCCAAGTTGCTTATGACCCTGTGGATTTATCAGCAGAAGTCTCAGCCCAGAACCTATTACAACCAATGCACTAAGAGCTCTCAAAACTTGACCTGAGCAAATTTCATGTGTTTGTGTTTTGCTTTGTTTCTTTTGCTGCCTGAAGATACAAAACCTAAAGAGGCTATTGGATTTTAGTCTCTTCTCACCTTGATTTCCCTTCTCACAGTTATTTTTAAAATCAGCAAGTGCCTACCATTCGTAAACTATCAGTAGCCATCTGTGCCTTTCACAATTAGATCACTGTTAAAAAGGAGCAAAATCTTCAGCTCCAGACTTTACTTCAACAATCTGGCAAATCATTAAAGAAAGGGGTAAGCAATTTAATCTTTAGAACAGGATCGCTGCACTGAGAATGAGGCAAATAGATGCCACTCTAACAAAAAAGTGACCCTCATTCTGGAATCAAATGTCTATGGGTCCTGAATCTTCAGGTCAGAGTTTTAGTTACACACACCCTTCCAATATCCCAGCCCCAGACCTCCGCCAAACAAAGCTGCTCAGATCCCTGGCTCCTAACCGATACCTAACAATTCCTTAAAGACTTGAAATACTATCAGGTTAAGAATCAATGTTTAAAATGGGATGAGTTGTTAACTACATCAGAATAAAAGAAAACTCATCTAAAAGGAAAAGAAAAAATCAGCACCAACAACCTTCTTCTCAAAGGACCATCTAATGAAGCCAGACCTGAAGTATCTTTTGCTAATTTGTGGTTAGAGCACAGCACACAAAAGAAAATCATGCTCACAGCAGGCCACTAATACTGAGTAATTTTATAAGATTAGTTTTTATTTGTGTTAAATAATTTATGCTGGAAGCAGTAATAACAGCAGAGATAACATTTATTCTATTGCCTGAAGATTGCCCTGTTGTTGTGTTGTTGTTAAGTGCTGTTGTGTTGTTGTTAAGTGCCTTCAACCCATAACAACCCTGTATAGGGTTTCCAAGGAGCAGCTGGTGAGCTTGAACAGCCAATCTTGAAGTTCAAACAGGCCTTGCAGTCCAGCGCATTATCCCACAGCACAAAAATCAGAGAAGGATGAAAATGTATACCATCACAGTTCAGCTCAAGATGTACCTATTAGCTGACCTCTTCCTTCTTGTAGGGGTATCACTTAGCTGCATGGACTTAGTACTAGGAACAGAGCGTGGACAGCCTTCTTCGAAGCTAGCTGGTGGAAGACAGGCATAATTAGAAGACAGGGAACCACATAACCTGGCCCATCTTGAGTGGGGAGAGTTGCAGGGGGAGTTTTCCCAACGTCAGAAACTAGGCTAAAAGGCCTATCTGTTTAAGATGATGAGCATCTGCTGTTTTCGGGTAAGTGGGTAATGAATGGGAGACATCCAGAGAAGTGAAGAATGACTTGGGCCTGTCTCCACCTACACAAAGTCCTAATCATTCCAAAATTATGGGGTTGACATATTCCAATACTACCCTTTGAGGTGTTTGGCCGTATCTGTTAAAAGGTGTTGTTTTTGGTGACTTCTTTGTTCCCTGGGGCATTTCTTCAACCTTTTCGGAAGAACTTGAAAGTAGTTACCAGAGAGCTCCCTGACTTTGCAATGGCATCTGATGAGCAGAGGCGGTAAAGGGACCCAGAGCTGCAGAGCTGTCAACAAGCACACCACTTTTAGTACCCAGATGACTGACATCCCAAGTAAAGAACAAGTTTTTGTTTAGTAGGACAAGCATCAAAGTAACCCCGCCCACAACACACACAGAGACACACACAGAGGCTGACCCTAAAGAAACTCCCACTGACACTGAACCTGATAAGGTCATGGGCTTGAACCCACCCTCGCCTCCTGCCCCCACTCTGTGTCAACATCATTTCCAGAGCAGCGCTATTTTTTATGCCACTGTCAAATTTGAGCATTGGCTGTACTATGTGTGATGTTTATTTTTTACCCTCTTTCCCACCCTTTTAGGCTGCAAACACTCTGAACGCTGATCTTAAATGCCAGGTGCAAATGTCTGTTGGTGATTATATTAAAGGAAGGTTCTTAAGAACAATATAATCTGATTTTCCAGCAAAAGGAACACATGACAAAGTTGATTCTATGCCATCTGTTTGAGGTCCCTACACTTGAACTGTCTGTATGGGGAGAAAATACAAATTGCTTTTTTCCTGATGCAGCTGAATGGATGAAACAATGTAATACAAAATAATGTGATGGATGAAATGTCTTTTAAATCATAGGTCAGCATGTGTTCGAACGATACTTTCCACCTTAAAACACAAAGCAAACGAATTCAGAGCAGAGGAAGAATGGCAATGTAGAAAATTAAATAACACTAGAAGTGGGCTTAGACCTCACTTCTCCCTGGCTCCTGGGCTAAATGAAAAGATGAAGGTCAATTTGGTTACTAATTTCCCAGAGGCAGCCTGAGGGACCCCAGGCAGAAAAGAAAAACCAACCGTGGCGATCAAACAGGACTGGATGCATGTCACTGCATTACTCATAATCCAGAAGAACGCAACAGTAGTTTGGGTGAACAAGAGTTCAGGCCCTTTCCTAAGTTTAGTCACCTAAGAATGTAAACAGCTACGAATTTCCCCACAAACTGGGTACACCCACTGGTGTGGCTGCTCCCTCAGAAGGCCCGCTTCATAAAGAGCTGGCCACTGGATCTTGCAAAAAGCTTACAACACATGCTTGATGAGACATACTGAAGTCACTGAGACCTGGGAAGAAGTGAGAATGACACATAACAAGGGTACTCTTCTCAAACTTTTTCCTGCACAAGCCTCAAAAGGTGAAAACAGAGAATAAGAGGTGTAAAAAAAACGTGATGCGGCCCCCCAGCACTCAGATACCACACTCACAGCTCTGGGGTTTATTAGGAAAATTAACAGGTTACAACGCAGGGCCAGAAATGCTCAGGGCACTGTTGTTCCCATCAGGTACGCCTCTCTCTGCCCCGCCAATGTTACAAAGCTTTTAGGGCTACTAATAAGGAGTTCTGGCAGCGAAGTGGTTACCAGTCCGGCTGCTAATCTCAAGGTCAACAGTTGGAAACTACCAGAGGTTCTACAAGAGAAAGATGAGGCTCTCTGCTTCCATAAAGATTTACAGCCTCAGAAACCCTATAAGGGATTGCTATGAGACGGAACCGACTCCATAGCACATGACAGCCACCACCAATAGGAAAATGGACTCTTGGTGTAGCACTGTAGGATTAGCACTGGACTTCAAACCACAAGGCCAGCAGTTCAAACCCACCAGCTGCTCCTTGGAAACCCTACACAGGGTATGAGTTAGTTGACTCAACAGCACTTCACAACAAGAGAATAATGCACTGGACCACAAGGTCAGTTTAAACCACAAGGTCAGCAGTTCGAACCCACCAGCTCCTCAGAAACCCTATACAGGGTCGCTATGAGTCAGAACCGACACAACGGCAGTTAACAACAATATATACTCACAGGGCACACCACTCCAACATAAGCCTCAGCCTGAAGACACCTGACTTTAGCTCCGTGGGTCAGCAAACCTGCCCTCGCCAAAGTCACTTAGCTTTACTTGCTCCCCGGGCTGAGAGGCTCCAGAGTAACAGCTTTCTGTCCCTGGCTCAAGGAGGTTCAATGTGCAGGGATCTCAGGGTCCAAGGGAGGTACTGCACTCCTACCTCGCTCTTCTCGCTGGTAGTGAGACCCCCATTCCCGCTTCTGAGACGGTTCACAGTCAACCCTGTTAACTATTCACAATCGAAACATAGAATCCTGTCAGTATCTTCTCCCACCTTCTCTTACCCAGACCCATCAGGGCAAACATATTGTTTGGTGGGAGTTTATGAAGACTATAGTTCAAGAGTCTTTCACTATAATCCTGGTGTGGTGCTGTGGTTAACGTGCTGGGCTGCAGGGTCAGTTTGAACCACAAAATCTCTGGTTCAAACTCATCAGTCGCTCCTTGGAACCAATTCGGTGGCACTTAATTTCTATAAAGTAGGTATTACTATTATTTCTATTTTATAGAAAAACAAGCTGAGGTTCAGTTATCTCTCTGATGTAGAAGTTCACACTCTTTTCACTTGGGTTCTGGTCTTTTGCCACTGACATTTTTCATTAGTGTCTTTATTTGTCCACCAGGTACTAATACGACAGTCTAAACCTAACTGATGATTTGAAACAAGTCCTCTGGGGCGTTAGGTTCAATTCTGAGACTACAATCCCCTTCAAAGTTCTCTCCTTCCCCACTATCATGTCTGAATGTGAGCTGTCCACAGAATTTGGCTAACTAAGAGTCATTAATCTATTGAACAGAATACCAGAGAGGCAGGAATTATCCTTAGTTCAATGACTATTAGTAATTTCCATTAGAAAATATAATTTCCTATGAATCATAACTATTCTGGTTTGGTCTGGAAGCATCTACAATGGCATTAAGGTTACAAAGGACTTCTCTACCAAGAGCTTGGAGATCTTTGGTTTCCATGTCGCCTTTCAAATGAGTGTGGTTACTGCTAACAGGGCAAAAATGAGCAAGTCAGCAGGGTCCCAGGAGCTCAAAGCAAAGTCCCCATCAAGTGTCTAGATATATTAAGTCCTCGTCCTTAAACAATTACATTAAAAACAGAAAGAATAAATCTAGGGCCAAAGCTCAAAGCTAACCACAATACAAAAGGAGAAAACAATGGGTACTTTGATTTTCCCTTTCAACTTTCACTCCAGCTGCCTGTTTTCAGTACTGCTGGGGTGGTGCAAGGCACAATGGGAAAAGACTCACATGGTCTACTAGAAACAGGACTTCCAACTGGTTCCCTCTGGTTCTGCTGAGAATTTGCCTTTCCGCCCCAGATATGCTGAATCCAAATCTATAGTTTAACAAGATTCCCAGGTGACTCCAGTCTACGTGCACATCACCTGAGGACCTATCAGAACGAACCTGCTTTGAAGCCCTGATTAGAAACTAAATCCTGGATCTAGCTTGAACATAACTTCTTGCCTGTCATTTTCTTCTCTGCACAATTTTTTTAATTAGAAAAAAAGTTGTGTTTGTGGTTATTATTTTGCCTTTGTGAGCCCTGAAGTAAAGCTAGCATTTTCATTCTACTCTTCACTCTTCTCTGTCACCTACTCAAGAGCAAGACTGAATCTTGCCGGTGATTCGGAATGAAGTAAAATAAACAACACCTTGTTCACATGTCAAACGACTCCAAAGGAGGGTCAGTTTCCCTCAGTGTACAACACTGCCATAAGTTCTGCTGTTATCAAGGAAGATGTATGAATAGGGCGTTTAGAAGATAAGGCAAAAACGGCTATTTTTAAAAGAAGCTATTTTAAAGTGACAGGCAAACATTACAGGACTCATCCCAAGCTCAGCATTTTGTCAAGTGAGCAAGTTGTAGAATACGCTCTACAAAACACTTCTCACAAAATACAACATTTACTGCTTCCAGAAGAAGGGAATTATTCTGCCTTGATTGCTAACACTTAGGCTGTCACTTACATGTTTTGTGTTTCAAATGAAACAAATAAGCTTATCCTTTGATTTAAAATGCCACTGTTGGTGTGGCTGTAGAGTTGGTTCCCATTCACAGTGACCTGAATAGCGTTTCCAAGGAGTGGCTAGTGGTTTGAACTGCCAACCTTACGGTTAGAAATACAGTGCTTATCCAATAGCACCACACCAGCCATACAATATCATAAAATTCTTAGCCAGAAAACAAATCATCTAACTACTTAAAATGACTGTCATTATTTTACTAGTGGTGGTGGTCGTGTGCCATCAAGTCAATTACAAGTCAGAGTGACTCTGTGTAAGGTTTCCAAAGCTGTAAATCTTTATGGGAGCAGAAAGCCTCTTCTTTCTTCCACAAAGCAGCTGGTGGATTCGAACTGCTGATCTTGTGTTTAACAGTTTGATGTGTAACACCACTACCATCACCAGGGCTCCTTACAAACAGTGCAAATAAATTAGACAGTACATGCACTGAAGAGCCACTTCAACAAACTCCTAATGCTTCTGAGACACATGCAGTATGATTATTTCAGAACACAAGGTTGAGTTAATTGAGATTTATTGCTGTTGTTGTTACATGCCATGAGTCAGTTCCAAGTCATGGCAGACCTATGTAGGGTTTCCAAAGAGTGACTGGTGGGTTTGAACCACTGACCCTGTGATGAGCAGTCCAATGCTCATCCTACAGCACCACACAGGACCTCTTAGTAGCAATGAATTATTCTTAGTAATAAGATTTGGTATATAAGAGGCTTCTATTAAAGAAGATTTTTTTAAACAATTAACCTATGAATACAGCTAAAGACAAAACAAACTAAACCAGTTGCTATCAAGTTGATTCTGACTCATGGCGACCCTGCGTATTTCAGAGTTGAACTCCCCAGGGTTTTCAATGGCTATGATCTTTTGGGAATGGATCACCAGGCCTTTCTTCTTCAGCACCTCTGGGAAGCTATAAACCACTGTGGTGCCTTAAATTTATTTGATACGGCTTTTCTAGCCAATGACTTCTTAATCCCCACCAAGTGATTGGGGTGGGACCATGCAAATAAGGTGCACAGGACTGGGATAGGTTAGTTAGTTTTACCATTCAGCTAGGTTTAAAAAAGAGCCATCTCAGAAGCAAAGCAGACAATCTCAGGACCATCAAGAAGGAAGAACATGAGACCCCTACCTAGAAAAACAACAACAGCAGAGATGGCAGCAGAGGCAGTGGCATGGAGAGACAGAGCAGCTGAGGGCTTTTAGACCCGTGGACTGAGTAAAACTGAGTGTCTACAGGAAGCAGGCTGGCTTGCAGAATGTGTCCTTTGGGCATTCACTCTGTAACAGAGAGCAGCCGCCAAGGGGCCACAAGGTTGAGAAGCTTAAGACAAGAGTGAAGCCTGCCTGCAATATGGCAGACAAGGGGTGTTCCTGCATCCTTTCTGGTCCTGAATTATATCCTGCTCACTGCCCTAATGAACCCCATAATCATGAGTCTTGTTATGAGTTCCATGTGGTCACTGTAATGTGGATTGTCAAACCCAAATGTAAACTAGAGAATGCTGTGGGAGGGATGGCTGGTGTCGGAAGAGGGTGAAGAAGGTTGCAGAGCAGAGGCATGCCTGACCTTTACATCATAGGATCAGGCCTCAGGCCGATTCTCAGTTTAATTCTCTTTTCTCCTAGTGAAGTCAGAAGAATTCAGACAAGGCCCCCACTCGGTTTTTGCAACCACCAACCTTTAGGTAAGTAGAAAAGCACTTAGCCATTTGCACCACCCAGAGACACCTAACCTAGAGTGCATTAAGGGTGTATACTTAAAATCCACTTAAGAGCCAAAAGTACTAGATGCAGCCACAATCAGAAATATTCCCAACGCTGCAAAACATTCTCGACAAAGCTGCAATCTCTCCGGTTTTAAATGCTAGAGCCCCAAGGCTCAGATGTTGGACTGTTCCATCCATACTCACTTCCTGGGGATCTCATTGTGTATTATAACATTTAATGCTGAATAAATTCTGAGGACTCCTAAATTTATATGTCCCACACTTACTTCTATGCCAAACAGCAGGTTTGTATACCAACTACCAGGTCAGCATCTCCACTTAGAAGTCTTAAACTCTGCTGCCCACAAACCTGTTCCACCTGACGCCTGCCTAGTCTGATTAATGGTAACTCCACCCTCTCACCCTCACCTTCAGCATCACCTGGGCAGCCCAATTCTCACCAAGGCAGCCAGAAGCATCTTTTGAAAATAAAAGTCAAATGATTTCATTCCACTCAATCCAAATGAATTCTCCAGAGCAACTCTGAAGGCCTAAACAACACTTCAAAGTCTTCATGAAGCCGTAAAGATACCATTTTTTAAATAAGCCTTTTATTTTAGGATAATTTTCAATTTACAGAAAAGTCGCAAAGACAGCACAGAGCGTCCCTCTGCTAATGTTATCTGACTCATACTATTATTCTGATTATGCAGAGACATACACCCTTTCTAAGCTACATTTAAGATCCAAGACAGCATTAGAGGTTGTCACGCTGGGAAAATCCCAGCTGAAGCTCTTAAACACAACACAGCAGGTTAGGTGAATTCATGCTTAGATGTGTCAGACATGAGCAAGGGACTCAAGATGCTCAACACAGACCTAGCTGTTCTTTCTCAGTATTGGTGATGGTGGGGGTGGGTTATGTCCTGTGGAGTCGCTTCTGACTCATAGCCACCCTTGTCTAGGATTCCCAAGACTGTAAATCTTTAAGGGAACAGAAAGCCTCATCTTTCTCCCTCGGGGTGGCTGGTACATTCGAACTTCTGACTTTGCTGTTTGCAGCCCAGCGCATAATCCACTAAGCTACCTCCAAAAGGAGCTGCAGCAGGTCCAGGGGTGACCCTTCACCTCACAGCACAAACCCAGTGGCTTCAAGTTTTCTTTTCTCTTTTTATTCTTCTTTTCTGGAACCTATCATCATACAATATATTTCCCTAAGCATCCAGAAGTGGAAAATCCCAAGGCCCAGCCAGACTGACATTAGAAAGTAGCGGGGAGAGCAGCTGCAGAGCTCCGAAGGTCAGTCTCTCTGAGTGGCCATTCTGAAGGCTGTGGGCTAGCAAAGGTGGGGGGAGAGATGTTGGACCTGAGCCTGGATTCAAACTGCTCACCCAATAACTCATTACGTGCCCCATTCCCGCACATCTGGTTTGCCTCCTGGCAGCTACCATAAAGATAGTGTGAAAGTATCCTTCTTAAGTTTTACAAAAGAGAAATGAGGGCTCCAAGGAGACAAATGCAGGCAATAGCTAGATCAGTGGGAAAACAGCGACATCCCAGAAAGCTTACGCAATTCACACTAAGATTCAGATCTCGTGTGATAGGCATTTCTGGGTTGTTCTTAAAGCTGCCTTCTTTAAGAGGGAGAGAAAAGAAAGCTTCCTAAAGCTGTAGCTACAGTATTTAAGGTGAAACGCTTTCTATAAGCTAACTGTGCAAGAAAAATGGCAGCATCTGAGCACTGCAGAGGGATTTCTCCACCGAACCAGTCGAACTGCCGCTACACAGCCTCTGACTCAGCACCTCCCAGAAGGGAGTACCACAAAAAGGTCATGCATTATTAATGAGAGCTCTGACATCAAAGCAGAAGGATCTGGAAAACAGCAAAGTGTCTACACAGTAAGAGAAAGAGTAGCAAACAGTTTAAATCATCTTTGGCACTGCCATACCATTCAGAAATGCCCGTCCTGTCCGATTTCTTCTAAGCTATCGTCCTTTTCTCATTTAACCCTAATTCTGTTCTCTTTATGTCCCTCCAACCTGAAGTTCCAAATGGCTATTTACATCCTTTGAGTGAAGCTCCATGCCTCTTGACTCCCATCACTTTAACAAACATGTGTTCCACCGCTTGTCTGTCAGTCTTACTGTGGTCTGTCATACTATGCCACTGGTATTTCAAATACCAGCAGGGTCACACATGATAGACAGGTGGCAGTGGAGCCTCCAGGCTAAGACAGATGCAGAAGAAAGACCTGGAGATCTACTGCCAAAAATTACCTCTGGAAACTCCTGTGGATCAAAACAGAATACTGTCTGATGTAGTGCTGAAAGATGAGTCCCCTAGGTTGGAAAGTCACAGTGGACTTAGAGTGGACACATAGCCGACCATGAGGCCAGCGTGAGCCTGGCAGCAGTGCATTCTGATGCACGTGGGGTTTCCAGGAGTGAGAGCTGACTGGCCGGCACCAAATATGTGTTAGACCACAGCGAAGACAAACTGCGGCTCTGGAGAAACCCCAAGAAATACCAGCTGTAACTGTCACTGACAAACCAAGAGTCTGTCTTTTCAACCCCAGAACAAGTGACCTTAACTTCCAATTCACAAGAGACTAACCAATAGGGGGAGGGAGGAGTAATCTATTTACTCTTATAAGCATCTTTGTTGTTGTTGTCATTAAGTGCCATTGAGTCGGTTCCTGTACAGAGTTTCCTAGGAATGGCTGATAAGTTTGAACCACCAATTTGCAGTCCAGTGTTTAGGGTCCCAGTATCTACCATCAAAAAGGCAAGAACAAAGCAGGAATATAGTACAATGTCAGAGACAATGACTTGAATAACCAAAATCCAATACCACTGTTCAGTAATAAAACCATTTAGGGAAACTAACCCCACCTCTCTTTATACTAGTGGTTCTCAATCAGGGAACATCTGGTAGTATCTGGAGACATTTACTGATGTCACAGCTGGGTGGAGGGGGATTACTAAGAGCATCTGGTTGGTGCTGAACATCCTACAATGCAGAGGACAGCCCTCAGAGCAAATTGTCCAACCTGGTGTAGTGCTGTAAGAAAAAGCACTAAATCACACAGTCGGTTTGAACCACAAGGCTGGTGGTTCAAACTCACCAGCTGCTCCTTGGAAACCCTATACAGCGTCACTATGAGTCGGAACCAACTCGACAGCCCTTACCAATAACAACAAAATATTAATAGTGCCACAATTGAAAAACGTCTTATACAAATCATTTACACTCTTTGTGCTAACCACACTTGCTTTTAAATGAACTATTGATACAATTAACACTTGCGGAAGCAGCAGTCAAGAGATCAGACAACGTATTGCATTGGGCAAATCTGCTGCACAGGAACTTTTTAAAGTATTGAAGAGCAGAGATGTCAGCTTGAGGACTAAGGTGTGCCTGACCCAAGCCATGGTATTTTCAATAACCTCATATGGATGTGAAAGCTGGACAGTGAATAAGGAAGATTGTAGAAGAATTGATGCCTTTGAGTTGTGGTGTTGGAGGAGAATACTGAAAGTGCCATGGACTGCCAAAAGAACCAATAGATCTGTTTTGGAAGAAGTACAACCAGAGTGCTCCTTGGAGGCCAAGATGGCTAGGCTTTGTCTCTCATACTTTGGACACATTGTCCAGAGAGAACAGTCGTTGGAGAAGGATGTCATGCTGGGTAAGGTGGAGGGTCAGATTAAAAGAGGAAGACCCCTAACGAGATGGATCAGTCAGGTGGCATCATTGATGGCGTCAAGTGTGGCAGTGGTAGTGAGGTTGGCCCAGGATCGAACATTGTTTCGTTCTGCTGTGCATGGGGTCGCTATGAGTCGGTTCCGACTCGATGGCACCTGACAACAACATTGATACAATTAGACAAAAAGTATAGTTGTTATTGTTAAGTGCCATTGAGTCATTTCCGACTCATAGGGATCCTGTATCTTGACAAAAGCATTTATGGTGTGATTCTTTGACAGCTGTACAGGGTTTACAGTATTTGATCATTTCCAGTGTTTATAGTATTTGATCACTTTAAAATGTAAAATTGTATTATACATTTCTACATTCTTAATACAGTAAAGGAGAACAAAACTCAACAATTCATGCTATCAATCTCAAAATTAAAACTCAACAATTCATGATATCAATCTCAAAATTAAAATGAGTAAGGCAGTAAGGTTCAATACTCTCATAATCTAGTTTTATGAGTTTGTGGATGCAAAAAATACACTAGAGAAGAACCCTCACCCTTAAATTTCAATCTATATCCCGTGACTACTTGGCTTCCCCTCTGTGTATGACCAAACCCCAAGAACAAACGCCTCCTCGCCTGTTAACTCTAGTTACTGTCTTTATCTGGCAACCAGTTAATTTAACATAAATTAGCAGATTATGGCTGTGCTGTTTCCAAGATGTTACTTAACAGATAGAAGATAAAGGCTGCAAAATGGTGCATGCTGATCCAGTAAAACTGCTGCAAGGATTAATTTTCTTTAATTATATTTATTACTAATTTCTGAGATTACCTGGAGCTAGGCAAAAATGAGTCATTTTGATATAAGCATAAAGGTCAAGGCAACCAAACAGCTTTACTCAATACCGCCATGTAAAAAGCAGGTCAAAGATTATTCTACAGAAGCAAGTAGAGTTCACAGAATGAGTGGACAGTCACTTTGCCTCTATGTCACTTCAACACTTTAGCTAAAATATCAAACTGAACATAATAAAGAAAAGCTATTGGTGAGGGAGCCCTAGCAGTAATGGACCTATAACAACCCCCAAATGGCATCTGCTAATACCAAAGCTTTCTTTTCTGCCCACCCCAAAGATGCCTGTAACCTGCTTCTTCCCACAACAAAACATCATGGCATGCCCACTTCCCCTGTTTCTAAGGAGGCACCCGGCAGTAATCAATTCTGTAACCCATGCCACTTGTCATCATGCTTCGTCACCATCTTCCACTGTCCCTAACCTGCCAAGATGCTTTGTTAGCTTGCTCAGTCTGAATGATAAATACAATAGGTATATTGAGTGTGCCTTCGATTTAATACAAGCCTCTTTCAGCCTCACTTCCAACCCAAAAATTATTTTGTTATTACCATCCACTGCCCCAGAAAAAACCTTGGCATTACAATGGGACCAGGGGAAGACGCTCATTGAGACAGACTGACACAGTGGTTTCAACAATCGGCTCAAGCCCAGCAATGACTGAGGATGGGGCAAGGCTGGGCAGTGTTTCCTTCTGTTGTGTGTAGGGTTGCTAGGAGTCAGAACCATCTGGACAGCACCTCCACCACCAATAGGAGTTGGTACTAGTCTTGGTGTTACCTAGAAGGCTGAGGCAGCCCTTCAACTTCTCTAAGATCCCTTTCCTCCATCTGTAATATGTACAGGATCTGCCCAGTAATCTTTCCTTATCTTCTCCTACTTTTAATTTGTAGATTCTTATGATTCTGCTAGAGCCTATATATGTGAATTAATCACTAAAGTGCACCTAAGGTTACAATCTCAGATTTGCAATCATAGAAACCCACTCACTGCCATCCATAGTGACCCTATAGGGCAGATTCCTGATTATGGGAGCAGACAGCCACAGAGCGGCTGGTGACTTAGAACCACTGGACCCTTCAGTTAGCAGTCCAATGCCTAACCCATAGTGCCACAAGTAAAAGCCGACACTTACTGAGTCTGCTGACCATTGCCAGGTATCTAGCTAATTAAGCTCTTTACCAGGATGTAGAACTATCATCATCACAATGGGGAAACTGATGTTGGATCAGAAGGGTTCGGTAATTTGCCCAAAGTCACAAAAACTAAGAAATAGCACAACTGGAACGAGAGCTCCCGGGCACCTCTATCACTTAGGTACAGACTCATTCCTTTGCTCTAAACAGTACACAACACCATACTGAGTAACACGCTAAGTGCTTCTAACAGCCTGTAAGCCACATGATAAGTAAGCTTTCTACACCTCCAATTTCAAGGAGTCTAGGAAATTCAGGGTATAAATATCCATACTATTCTCATCACTATACATCATCAAGAAACAGGCCTACTGTCCTCACCACTTTTTAGGAGACTGCTGAAAACCTGGCTGGCAGCATCTGCTTTTGCTCAGATAGGATTCACTCAACTCCCGGGTTAGAGAGTAGTACACATGAGGTTACCGTGCCAGTCAGACTACAGGGCAGGCCTGTAGCTTTGCAGCAAGGACACAACTCTTTGCCTAATGAATAGCCTTAGGGGAGGTTTCCAACCTCAGACAGGGAACTACCTCACAGTTGCCTAACGCCAGGCACAAAGGGGACCAAGGCACAAAGCAATTAATCTCCACACCTGGAAAGTAACTCAAAAATCACATGACAGGCACCCCATGATCAACATAACAATCAGCCATATCATTCCACTCACAAAAACCTGAGCAGACACGGGCTGTCTAAAATCATAGTCTGGTTCACTTCCTGTTGCCGCTGTTGCTAGGGGCCCTTCAAGATATTTTTCCAACTCACAGAGACCACATGTAATGGGAGGGGTCCTGGTGCCGAAGTAGTTACATCACTCAGCTGCTAACCAAAAGGTCCACTGTTCAGACCCACTATAATAAAGATTTACAACCTTGGAAACCCTATGGGGCAGTTCTCCTCCATCCAATATGGTTGCTATGAGGAGGAATACACTGGCCAGCAGTGGATTCGGGGTTTGTTGTTTCTTGATTTTTGGGGTTGGGGAAATCAGATCACCAGGGTGGGTTCAATCAGCCAAGCTTTCAGTTTGCATCATTCTATCACCAAGGCTGCTTCTGCTTCCTAAACGGCTACTGTTGTCAGGTGCCATCATGTTGGTTCCAACTCACTGTGCCAATGCACAACATGGTGAATAACTGCCCAGTCCTCACAACAGCTGCTATATTTGAGCTCACTGTTGCAATCCAAGCCAAGAGATCCTTCTCCATGAACTGGTTCCCAGTGGTTCCCATATCCAAAGTCCACGACAAAATCTTGCCATCCTCGCTTCTAAGGAACATTCTGGCTGCACTTTCTTTCACTTCTAACAGCAAAGTCTAAAAGAAGTATGGAGAAAATGAATTTTTTTCTTTTAGAAAATGACCCTCACGACCTCCATTTCTTTCCTTTAACAAATCCAGGAGCAAGGCCACCATGCCCGTCCTCTGAGTAAGTGGCCCAGTGGACATCTAAGCTGCTCTTCCCTAAAAGCATACTTTTTCTAAGACTCTGATTTTCATTTTCCAAGTAAAACAGTTTTGCTCCTCATACTTCATGGTTCCTGTTCTGTATGAAGAATTGTTCCTAGATGGAAGAAGACATTGGGCCTATTCCAGAATAGAGTAAGTTATGTGCTAGTGTTTCCAGAAAGCTAATGGTACCTACATTCAAGCATTTACACTTGCTCTTCATAAATCAAAACAAGTAAACGCAGTGACTAAAGAACCTGCTACTCTAAAACCTGGAGTTCTGGCGTGACACCATAGGATAAGCACTCAACCTCAAGGTTGGTTTGAATTGCAGGGTCAGCGGTTCTAACTCACCTGCCACTCTTCAGAAACCCTACACATAAAGCCACATAGACTTACATATGAGCACTGTTGTTGCTGTGTGCCAGTCAGCCAGAGCACAACTGCCCCAAAGGGCTTCTGTGACTGGTGGGGTTCAATTGCCGACCTTGTGGTTCACCATCCAGTACTGGTCCACCAGAGCTACACCAGAAGCATTGTTGTTGTTGTTATGTGCCGTGGAGTCGGTTCTGACTCATAGTGACTGCTGCACAGGGTTTCTGAGGCTGTAAATCTTTACAGGAGCAGAAAGGCTCATCTTTCTCCCATGGAGAGACTGGTCGATTCCAGCTACTGACCTTGCAGTTAGCAGCCCAGGTCATAATGCACTACACAACCAGGCACTAACAACAACAACAGCAACACTTCTGGTGGAGAGTGAGGGTGCTCTGCAGGTTAAAGAGGAGGCTTTCTGCTTCCACAAACACTTCCAGCCTAGGAAACGAAGGGATGGCCACCGACAATTTTTAAACTATGAGGCTGGCACAGGACCAGGCAGGGTTTGGTTCTGCTGTGCACAGGGTCACTATGAGTTGTAACCAATTAGAAGGCACCACACAAAAAACAAGAATCACCTGGGGATCTGGCTAAAACGTGGAGACTGATTCAGTGTATCTGGGGTGGAAATGCAAATTCTCAGTGGGTGGTGAAACTGGACGGAACCAGTCCGAAGAAAGCCCAGTTTTTGACAATAGGTTTAAGGAGTAGGCTGTATCACACACAGCTACATCTGAAGAATAAAGCAGGAATGTTTATGTTTAAACCCTTTGGTTTCTGCTCTACTGACTTAGACCCATCCCGGAATAGCTTCTCAATATTCAAAGTCAAGTTTTTCTTGACAAACTGGAGGGGAGAAAGATAATCACAAAGTTCAAACAAGAATCTGAGAAAGGTCCTATGTCTTTGTGGACTTCACAAAGGAGAAAAACAAATGAAATACTGCACTCTCACATTTCATGAAATTAGAAGTTCTATTAAATTTTATGAATAATATTCAGGAATGGGACTAAACTGACCTGACACTCAAGGGGCTAGAATTTCCCATCAAGTTTTTCCATAAACTGGTAAAGACAGCAAGTGTGTTTTCTTTTATGTCTTTCCTTTCCAGAAGTTCGGGCCAGAAATCATCCTATATTAAGAGACTCTTGTTTGGGTGTAGTAGTGGTGAGAACCCAGAACTACTTAGGAGCAGATTTTGGAGCAAAGAGATTGTAAATGATTATTCTAGCATAAACACATTTATTAAATTGCTGCCACCCTTCTGAAAGCAATTTTCTATGCCTAGCAGTGCCTAAGGTGCAAAATTCTCAAATATCTGTGTGTGTGTGTGTCAAGATGAGGAGACAAAGAAATGAAAACACTTGAGATAAAAAGAGGGTTATAAATTACTCTAATTTCCTTTGATCACGCTTAAAATTGATTTAATAGTTTAAAAATACTGCTCAACATAACAACAGTGATAATATGTGTTAGATCCTAATTACACACGATTCATTCTGGACTGTTTCTGATGCTACAAGGCTTAAAGGAATAGCTTATTGGTAAGTTTGTTCAAAATTTACAATGTGAAAAGTCAGTTTTTTCACACATACAATACAACCTGAAGCTTTAGCTTCAACCTCTAGCAGGCTGGTTTCACTATTTTCATTATGTCGTTGTTAAGTGCCTGTTAAGTGCCATCAGATCAGTTCTGATTCATAGTCATTCTTACAGAGTTTCCAAGACTTTGGTTTTTTCAAGTGCAGAAAGATCTTTCTCTTGCAGGGAAGCTGATGGGCTCAAACCGCTGACCTTGTGGTTTGTAGTCCAGTGCTTAGCCTACAGAACCAGTAGGACTAATAATACCAGTAACTAGATCAGAGTTATAGTTTAATTTGTGGCTAACGGGGGATGTTACTGAACACAAGCCACAGTATCACACCAGGACTCCAGCCGTTGCATTGGTGGCAGTGGTGGTGTGCCGTGGAGTTGGTTCCAACTCACAGTGACCTTGCATAGGGTTTTTGAAGCTGTAAATCTTTACAGGAGCACAAAGCCTCATGTTTCTCCTGTGGAACTGCTGGTAATTTCGAACTGCTGACCATGAGGTTAGCAGCCTGACTTGTAACCAATACACTATCAAAGCTCCTTAGCCATCACGTTGTTGTTGTTGTTAGGTGCCATCGAATCGGTACCGACCCATAGCAACCTTATTTATGCACAGCAGAATGAAACATGGCCAATCCTGGGCCAACCTCACTACTGTTGCCATGCTTGAGTCCATCGATGCTGACACTTGGCCAATCCATCTCATTGGGGTTCTCCCTCTTTTTCTCTGACCCTCTACCTTACCAAACAGGATATCCTTCTCCAGCGACTGGTCCCTCCTGACAACACTTTCGAAGTACTCTGGCTGCACTTCTTCCAAAACAGATCTATTGGTTCTTTTGGCAGCCCATGGCACTTTCAATATTCTCCTCCAACACCACAACTCAAAAGCATCAATTCTTCTATGGTCTTTTTTATTCACTGTCCAGCTTTCACATGCATATGAGGTTATTGATACCATGGCTTGGGTCAGGCGCACCTTAGTCCTCAAGCTGACATCCTCGCTCTTCAACACTTTACAAAGGTCTTGTGCAACATCCTTTGATTTCTTGACTGCTGCTTCCATGAGCCATCACATTAGGGGTGAGTTAACTGTTTGACAAGATGTTGCTGTTAAGTACTGTGGAGTCGGTTCCGATGCACAGTGACCCTGCACAGGGTTTCCGAGGCTGTAAATCTTTACGGGAGCAGAAAGCCTCATCTTTCTCCCACGGAACAGCTGGTATTTTCGAACTGCTGACCTTGAGGTTAGCAGCCTGATTCATAACCACTACGCTACCAGAGTTCCTTGTTTGACCAGATATAGCAGGCTACTTTTTAAGTTGACAATTTTACATGGTCCGCAAATCACGTTACAAATTTTGGCAGAAAAAAAATTCAGAGGAGCAGTTGGTGAGTTTGAACCACTGGCTTTGTGGTTCAACCCGACTTTGAGGCTGAGTGCTTACCCTACAGCGCCACACCAGGACTCTCAAGTAAAATATATTCACTATTGTTTCTGGCCACTAAAGAATGTTAACCCCATTTGACAGCACTTAACAAACAAACAAACAAAACAAACACCAGTTGAACTGAACATCAATTTAAACACATTTTCTAGGAGTATGAAATCACTCAAAACTGAAAATTAACTGAAGAGAAGCCATGGTCTTCAGCCAATGACTTTAAAAAGTAACATAAACATGCTATCAGCTTTATCACTGTAACCCCAAGGACAGCACACTTGAGGCTGAACACAGTGACAGAATTAATGAATTCAGATATAAGAAAACAGCCTGACTTGACAGATGCAGAGCGAAGTTTGTAATTTTACCACCACACTTGGACCAGGATTTCATTTTTGCAGTTTCGCTGATACGGGGAGTGTTTGACCATGTTAGAGTTACAGAAGCCCAGCAGGTTTTACATATTACATGTAAAACCTATTTCCTCATTCTTTCACTCGCTCTTCCTTTTCTGATGTTATGAAGGAAACCAAAAACAAAGAAAGAAGAAAACAAAACAAAAACCTGTGTTCTTCTTCTGGGGAGCATCTAACAGCCCATTCCTCTTTACCAACTGCCTCACCTGGGCTGGTGTCGGGGCCTGAGGAGGCAGTGGGAAAATGGAATGATCCAATGAATAAAAGCATCACCAGTTCTCAAAGATTTCAAAGACAAAAAATCCCACACAAACCAAATTCCAGTCCTGCCCTATGGCCAGTCTTCACTACAACTGCCACTTACTACTGAATTGGAGGGTTCTGGGGTGGCACTGCAGCATCAGCACTGGACTGCTAACCACAGAGCAGGCAGTTCAAGCCTACCAGGCATTCCTTGAAAACCCTACAAAAAAAGGGTCACTATGAGTCAGAACCAACTCGATGGCACTTAACAACAATATTAAATAGAAAAATACAAAAGATGCTGTAAAATTTACTTAGAATCAAAATCATGCAGTCCAGTTACTTCTGTATTGGCAAGGGGAGAGGGCTGGGGAGTGGAATAAGCCCAGTGTTTTGTTCACTATTTTCATTAATCTAGAATATTTACCAAATTTCTCTTCTATAGCATGTTTACCAGTAAATTCTATTTTCCTGGTGTAGCGCTGTGGGCTAATGTGCTGGACTGCAAAGTCGGTTTGAATCGCAAGGTCGGCGGTTCAAGCTCACCAGATGCTCATTGGAAACCCTATAGAGGGTCACCATGAGTCAGAAACAACTTGATGGCACTCCACAACTATAGTGAAGTGCCAAAAAGTGGGTGTACCAACATCTGGCTCTTTCTTAAATGCACTTTCAAAGAACTATAACCCAAAGCAGAATACATTGAAACTCGTGTTATACTTCAGCCTTACTGAACAAAATAATGAAACAAAATGCATCGAGTAAAATAAGGATTGCTTCCATTTCGTCAGAACAGGTCTGAACTTACAATCTGAACCTGCAACACATCTCAAGTGTGCAAACAGAGTTATCACTTTAAAGACAAAGAATCATCAAAGAATCAACAAAGAGAAACCAAGAAACCTTCACTTCTGCTTTCTCAGAAGTCACATCAATAGACGTTTCTGTAGAAGTGCCAAGGAGTGTCTTACACACATTTTCCCAAAAAATCAAACCAAACCCATTGCCATCATGTCAATGCCCATTCATAGTGACTCTAGGTGACAGAGCAGAACAGTCTCATAGGGATTCCAAAGTTGAAAATCTTTATGGAAGCAGACTGCCATACCTTTCTACCTTGGAGCAGCTGGTAGGTTTGAACCACTGACCTCCTGGTGAATAGCCAAGTGCTTAACCTCTGCACTACCAGGGCACAGGAGCAGAAAAAAAGAGTGGATATATCGGAGGGAGCAAGAGCTAAATGAAAACACTTAAAAGTAGCACATTAAAACAACACGAAGTAGTGTGGGTCAAAAGGAATTCAGTCACTTCAAAATCAGGATTAATACAAGAAGCATTCTTTCCCTCCAAAAGAAGAGCAATCTAATCTTGAAGAAGGTGGCTCATTCAGACAAGAGTTTTACTCATTCATTTCATTAAATATCTACCTGCACATAATGTGCTATAAAAATCCTCACAACTGGACCAATAAACAGCATCATGATAAATGAAGAAAAGACTGATGTCGTCCAAGACTTCATTTTGCTTGGACCCACAATCAACACTCATGGAAGCAGCAATCAAGAAATCAAATGAAGAATCTTACTGCACAAGACCACTTTTTAAAGAGCCAAAAACAAAGATATCACTTAGAGAAAGCTAAGCCATGATCCTTTCAATTGCCTCATATGCATGTAAAAGTTGGACAATAAATAAGAAGACTGTAGAAGAACCGATGCATAGAATACTGAAAGTACCATGAATTTCAGATGAAGACTACTGAAAGTACCATGAATTTCCAGAAGAACAAACAAATCTGTGTTGGAAGAAATACAGCCAGAGTGCTCCTTAGAAGCCAGGATGGCCAGACTTCATCTGTCACACTTTGGACATGTTGTCAGGAAGGGCCAGTTCCTGGAAAAAGACATCACACTTGATAAAGTGGAGGGTCAGCGAAAAAGAAAAAGACCCTCAGGAAGATGGATTGACACAATGACAGCAACAATGGGCTTAAACATAACAACAAATTGTGAGGACAGCGCAGGACTCGGCAGTGTTTCATTCTGTTGTACACAGAGTTGACAGGTGAGTCACAACCAACTTGATAGCACCAAACAACAATACAATCTCAGGAAAGAAAAACAAGTACATTCCTAAAAGCATTACTCTAAAGATCATGGAAATATGAATACAATACACATTTCTGAAAAGGCTAGGAGACTAAATGTTTTTATTTAAAATACAAAGGTAAAGTTCATCATGACAGTCTACAATCAATCATCTTTGCCACATCTGGTTTGACTTAAGTTTGCGATTTTGTCATTTCTCTGAACCTGAATACAGGATTCTCCCATTCCTAACTACAAAACATGACCATGACTCAGTATTTAGGAAAATGCTACTTTCTGATGTTCATGTGTGCCTTCGATCCGGTTCCAACCCATAGTAATCCTGTATAGGGTTTCTGAGGAGCAGCTGGTGAGCTTAAACCACTGACCCTACTGATCAGAAAATACATATCACAAAAGCAGCTCCTGATTTACTACGTATTTGAGTTACAATGGACTACACTACCGCTGTCCTTTTTGTTTTGTTTCGAGTACATCTCATTGGTAGTAATAAGGTGCCCAGGTAGCACAGTGGATGGTGAGCTGGGCTGCTAACCAAAAGGTCAGTAGTTAGACTCTACCAGCCGCTCCTGGGAAGAAAGATGAGGCTTTCCTGTAAAGATTTACAGCCTCAGAAACCCTAGACAGGGACGGTGGCTGTGAGTCAGAATCGACTCGATGGTACACCACCATTGCTAGTAAATATTACTGTGTATAATCTGCTGAAGTGATCATTCTCAGGTGTTTACTTGCAGATGTTCAATTTTATGGTTTACTGCTCAAAACACTGCCAGGTTTATAAATATATTGATAATAAATGGCAGCAAAGATGAAAACAAAACAAAGCAGAAAAAAAAAAAAGGCATTCTGCTTATGTCAGAACTGACAGATAACAGAATCACTGGTACAGAATTCCATCGCAAGTCAGGAGCAAACTAGACATCATGACTATACTCCAGCTTGATGAATAAAAGTGGAACCGCTCAAAACAGGGTAATATCAGCAATGAGGAAAAATATACTCGTTTTCCCCACATTTTTAAGTTAATGGTTGTTCAACACGTAAGAATTAAGGAAATGTCTTAAATATCTATTCCTCATACTTTTAGAACCATGTGGAAAGTGAAAAAGTTTAAAAACAAAAAACATGCCCCCCTTAACTGAAATTACTTTATTATTTAATTATTTTAATTTAATTTTAATTATTTAAAGTAATTTAAAATAAAATAACCTTAGTAAAATTAACAAACAGCTGTATCACTAGTCTATTCTAGATTAATCTAAGTTTGAAAATAAAACATTGCGCTTTCTAACAACCTACACTCTCCTGTGCCCGCTACTCCACTCCATTTCTCATCCTCCTAATTAGGCCACTAATTGCCTGAGAGAACCATTCTTCATAATTGATGGCAGCAGCTCTGGGCCCTCAGAAACAATGACCAGGCTCCCATGCAGCTGCTGCAAACTACCTGGGTATCACTGTAACCTGGAAAGGACAAGGAACCATACCCAGGGCCTAATAACTACTTACTCAAACTAACGAAAAGAAAACGACGGGAATTCAAGGAGAGATAATACTCTCAAGGATTCAGTGTGAGTCCCTTCCTGCACTGAGGGAAACACTGGATTCATGGAATCAGCGGGAGGCATGGAGGTTCTTCAGTCCCTCTTAGTCTCTTAAAACCACAATATAAAAAGAATTACTGCGTGAAATGTACAACTCATTTTCATTTAACAGCCAACTTCCCAGAGAATTGAGGATAGGGCAGGAGCTAATGGGTCCAGGGCTCTATTTCATGCTTAGATGCAAAAGTGGAAAGCTGGAGACAGGGCTGATTGAGCAGATTGAAATTCAAAAGGATTACCCAGGAGACACAGGTGTCCTCCAACCAAGAGAGGATTAAAAAAAACAAACAAAAAACTCTTATCATCCAAGTATCTTCCAATAAAAATCTCTCCATCTTTTTTCCCACCTTTGGCAAAGACAACATACATTTCTTGTTTTCCCCCACAATGATTGCAAAGGGAAACTTCAGTGTAGAAATTCTAAGTCTTGAGTTCCCAGGCCAATGTTCCAAAACAATAATAGCATTATTGTTTGAAGGGACCCTGGTGGCACTGTGGCTAAGCACTTGGCGGCTAACAGCAGTTGGAAACGACCCACCGTCCAACGGGGGTGGGGGGGGGAGCTGTGGAGTCTGCTTCTATAAAGATGACAGCCTTGGGAAGCCTACAAGGGCAGTTCTACTCTGTCCTACAGCGTGGCGAAGAGTCACAATGGACTCAAGACCAGTAGGAATCCAATGTAGACATCTCCTTTCACCCCAAACAGGGAAACTGTGAAGTCTGATGATCACACAGAAGTACTCCAGGCTGATACTCAGGAGAGGAGAGAAACGGAATGGAAATCCTGATTTAAAAAAAAAAAAGAGACCAGAGGGACTTCATGGGGGGGAGGGGGGGAGCCACTATTCTTTCGATTTCAAGGCTCAACTCACATATGCTCAGAATCACGTAACTTCAGAACTGGATTCTAGAATTTGTGTGATGATCCAGTTTCCTTGGTTTACAGATGGAAAAACCAGAGTAAAAGTTTTACATCTAGTTACTGCTAAAGACACTATCCAGACTGGGTTGAAGCCTACTCCTCCTAAATCTCAATTGAGTACTTAGCATTAGACCAGGAAGACATCTCCTAATGATGATCAATGATCACTAGAAACCAAGCAGCAAACATCATGAGAACACTGACATAGCCAAGGATTTCATTCTTCTTGAACCTATAGTCGCTGCTCATGGAAGAAGCAGTCAAGAAATCACGTGGAATAGGATGCTGGGCAAATCTGCCGCAAAAGACCTCTTTAAAGTGCTACAAAAAGAAAAACAAAGATGTCAGTTTGAGAACTAAAGTCGCCTGACCCAAGTCATGGTATTTGCAATCATTTCATAAGCATGAGAAGCCTGGATCAAAGAAGAATTCATGCCTTTGAATTATGGTTTTGGCAAAGAATATTGACGACACCCAGGACTGCTAAAGAACAAACAAATCTGCCTTGGAAGAACAGCCAGAATGCTCCCTAGAAGCAGGGATGCCAAGACAACTTCTCATTTATGTGGGACATTTATCAGGAGGGACCAACCCCTGAAGAAAGTCAGTGAGATGAACTAAGTGGCTTCAACAATGAGCTCCAACCTAGCAACAATTGTGAGATGACGCAAGCTAGGAATGTGTTCCGTTCTTGTATAAAGTTGCAGACTCCAAATCAACTTGACAGTACCTAACAACAACACGGAGTTCTGGGTCAAGCTCTTAACTAAGAACTCTTACATGTCTATTCTACTTAATCCTCACAACACCCTTATAAGAAAGGTAGTATCTTCTATAGGTACCAGTCCCTAGAGAAGGACATTATGGTTGGTACAATGGAGGATCAGCAGAAAAACAGGAAGACCCTCACACACCGAACATGCTGACCGCAACAATGGGCTCAAACCTAACAACTATTAAGGCTGGCACTGGACCGGGCAGTGTTTTGTTCTGTTGTACACAGGGTCACTATGAGTCAGTACCAACTGGACAGCATCTAACAACATCTTTCATTTGACAGAGTTGATTTAAACCTAGATCTGATTGATTTTGAAAGTAACGTTATCTGCTATTCTACAGTTGTTCCCATGGCCTATAGGGTCCTATGTGATCTGATTCCTACCTTTCTGAACTCATCTACCACTCTCCACACTCATTAGGATGCAGTCAAAATTCATCCACATTCATCCAAGTCTTTACAAGTGCTGTAAGTGCCCCAGCTCCACTCCCCACAGATTTAAGTCTCAATTTTTGAGTGTTTCTTTTATAGATAATCACACAAGCCCAGGTTGAGTGGTGAGTCATTGACTTGCCCTAAGGTGGGAAATCATAAAATATCCCTAAGGCACTTACATTCTGGTTGAAAAGTCATGATTAATTACAAGGAGCAATTAGAGAAAAATGTTGTTGTTGTTAAGTCAACTAGCTCTACACCTCTACAAATGTCACCTTTTTCAACAAGGCTTTCCCTGAACACCCGATCAAAACAGCCTCTCAGTCGTTCCTACCATTTTCTGAAATGACCTTGGATACTAGCTGTCTCCTCATTAGAATAAATGCATCAAGCCTGAAACCCAAAAGAACCATAGTGGCAGAAATGGTCTGCCTTCTTCGCTTCAAAATGCCCCAAACCCAAGAGTATTAAAAAAGAAGTGCTCCAAACAGCGACTTGTTGAATACATTCTTCTCTCACAAGTCTGAGCTCATTAAGGACCAGTGGGATCATACAGTTTTGCAAGTGATTATATGGTGGTGGTGGTATGCCTTGGAGTCAGTTCTGACTCATAGCGACCCTGTATAGGGTTTCCGAGGCTATAAATCTTTACAGGAGCAGAAAGCCTCATCTTTCTCTCGCGGAACAGCTGGTAGTTTCAAACTGCTGACCTTCAGGTTAGCAGTCCTACTCGCAACCACTATGCTACCAGAGCTCCTTAATTGATTATATACTGCTCTCTGTTTTTCTCTGGGAACTCCACTAGGATCAGCACTGTACTGCGAACCACAAGGGCAGCAGTTCAAATCCACATGCTCAGAAATCCCATACAGAGTTGCTATGAGTTGGAACAGACTTGACAGTACTTAACAACAACAACAATTTTTCTCTGTTGTCCTAATGTAATGCAGTAGGATCAGCACTGGACTGTGAACCACAGGTTTGGTGGTTCAAACCCACCAGTCGCTCCTTAGAAACCCTATACAGGGTCACTAAGAGTCAGAACTGACTTAACAATAACAACATTTTTTTCGAATTATTCCTTGTAATTAATCTTGTCTATCAACCAGATTGTATGTGCATTAGGAATAGCTTATAATTCCCAACCTTAAGCAAGTAAATGACTCACTCAACTTGGGCTTGTGTGATTAGCTATAAAAGAAGCAATCAAAAATTTAGATTTAAATCTCCCACCATTGGTAATCTACTAAGAAGATAATTAACTACTGGCTTAGTGACCAACAGGTTATCAAATGCCTTTAATTAAATTTCTTACAACTTTCTAAAGCATATGTTTAGTGTGTATAGGAAGGCTTGATTTATTTGGCTAATACTAGAAACTAAAGAATGACCGCCCTTTCACTGTTAGTACTTGTGGGTTTGCTCCTTCTTCCAAGCCAACGCCCAATCTGTTTGCGTCTGATTATCCTTTATCTCGACCCAGTGGTACCTCCCTCCACTTGACTCCACGTCTTTCACAGCTCCACAGCATTCCACACCTTCTTTATGCTCACTTCAAATGGCTGCACCCAACATATCTTCCATGAACTAAAAAACTGCTCATCATACAGAAGCCAACAAGTCCGTAGCACCTGGCTTTTATTTACCACATTGGAACTTTTTCTCTCAAAGAGTTCTCAATAATGAAAGCAACAACTCTGAAAGAGACCCTCATTCCTGGTGATGAGTACACACTCTCGGCTGCTCTGTCAACTTCAGGAACAAAATGCCAGGATTGAAGTAGAAACACCTCTAGGCTGGATTATCGATGTCCTGGATCAGTTACCTGATACGATTTGTCGGGCTGCTTCCAAACATTGCCCAAGATGAAGCATAATTTCACTATTAAAGAAATTTTAGCTCCAAGCCATGACTTTGCTTCCAATAAAGCGAAAAATTAAAGACAGGAAATAAAACATGACCCAGATCTGATCAAAAGAGGTGCTATTCAATTTCATAACCTGACCCTGTTCTCAAAAGTTCCTCCTAAGATGATTGACACACTATAGTCAAAGAAAACACGTGACCGAGAGAGAGAGAAGGAGAGTGTGTGTGTGTGTGTGTGTGTGAGTGAGAGAGAGAGAGAGAGAGAGAGAGAGAGAGAGAGAGGAAGTCAGAAACAGAGATGAGGTTTT
>NW_006408541.1:13189058-13196171 GCF_000296735.1 Chrysochloris asiatica | reverse complement strand
AGAGAGAGAGAGAGAGAGAGAGAGAGAGAGAGAGAGGATGTCGTTAACAGGGATGAGGTTTTAAATCATCTAAAACCAAACAGCCCACATCTCCCCATATGTACTTCACTCCAGGAAAAAAATAACAAAAATAAGTTCACTGAGTCATTTAGAATAACAAGAAAAAGGGCTATTTCAATGCTTCATCTGAAAATTCCCTGTGGTTATTAAAGGAAGCTGTATTTCATTATATGAGATTGTATCTTATCTAAAATCTTTACATTGAACATTTAGACAAAACATAATGAATTATTAACTTGCTACATATAAAAACATCCCACTAAAAGTTTGACCAAGATGGAGTTCCAGTATCTGAAACCGTTTTGCTTTTGTGCTAATTTTAAGGTCAGAGAAACAGAGAAATCAAGTGACTTGCTCAAGGTCATTTGGTTAAATCAGGTGCCATCCAAAAGTCCTCACCACAAATCAAATGTTTTTTTAACTGAACAGGCTCTGTCTCCCTTTCTCCCCTGAGGGTGAGTGTGGTTGCCTTCCAAACTCACTGAAGTCTTCTATTAGACTTTCTTCTTGGCCAAGAAACAACAGCGGACTCACCTCATTCTCCAATGGATTCCAATGAAACTGGTCATAAATTCAGGCCCGACACCAACAGGAGACTTGGGAGAAAAATTCAACTGGGTCTACAAGGAGTTGCCTATGATGGCACACATATATATACATACCCAGGTTCACTGGCTTCCTGCCACATCAAGTTCATTAGCATTCTACCAAATCAAGTTTAAAATTTCGCTATGCTCTGATCAATGGAATGTGTATTGGAAAACTTCCGGTTTCTTCCTTTGCTCGTATGGTTCACATTATGAGAATGACTAAAAAAATAGGTGAGACTTGGTTTGGAGGGAGAAATACAGATCAAAAGAGAAAACTCATTTGCCACTTCCTTTTTTCAACAATCAAAGGACAGGAGAAAATTCAGTTTAAGTAGATTTCTGCATTAATAAAACACATTGTTTTAAGAATTTTCAAAAATCAGTAATCTCTACCTAAACATATGACGGTACCACAAACTTATTAAGATGTTTTAGAATCAACACTTCACAGGCATATCTACAAAGAGTTTACAAATATATCTTTAAATGTTGAAAGAATACTTTCAGTATTTTGTTGAGTCAATGGTATGGTGACCCTCTATAGGTTTTCTTAGGGTTTGAAGCACCGACCTTGTGATTAGCAGTGAACTGTGAGGTCTGTTTGTTTAAGCTAAAGAACCACTGTTGTTGTTATTGTGTGCCATCAAGTCGGTTCTGACCCCCACAGAGGCTCTGTATAGGGTTTCCAAGGAGTGGCTGGTGGGTTTGAACCACCAACCTTACAGTTAGCATTCCAGTACTTATCCTACAGCGCCACACCAGAAATCAGAGATAAATTTACATTTTTCTTCAAAACCTTCAAGGAAATAGTCATATTTCAGCACTTCAGGTAAAACGTGTGATTAAATGAAAATTGTAGTGGGTGGGCCTTGGAGAGAAAAGACAGATCCGCACTTTGTGTACCATCTTTCCCTTCCCTTTTTAATATCCACCAACTGCTCACACCTTCTGCCCCATCCCTATAGGTTCTACTTCTAAGTTGCTAATATAAAAATAGCAAGCCATCTTTGGAATAGCTTGTATTTCAGCCTTGAGAGTATAGTTCTCTGCTCACATTCCAATTTTAACCTTGAGTACTCAGTCATCTGTTCACACGGCTTATGAACTGCCAATAAAGGCATCATATTGTCTGATACAATCATTACTTTGAAAAAAATATTAGCTGGGGTGGGATGGGAACAGTAAAGTAGCTAAGAAGAGCACTGCGTACTTACTACAAACAAGCTACAGTGATATTAATCATTTTCCTTGTACCCAGTTTTCTAGATCACGCGGTACCATCGATTCCATTTCACAAATGAATGGCACATTCTAGCAAGTTTCCATTTGCTCTTTGATTATTACTGTTATCAGGTGCTGCCATCGAGTTGGTACTGACTCATAGTGACCCTATGCACAACAGAACAAAACACAAGCATAGCAACACAATTGTTGGTATGCCTGAGCCCGCTGCTGCTGCCACTTTGTCAATGTATCTCATTGGGGGGGTCTTTCTCTTCTTCGCCAACCCTCCACTTTACCAAGCATGACTTCCTTCTCCAGGGACTGGTGCCTCCAGTTTGATAATATGTTCAAAGTATGAGAGACCAAGTTTGGTCATCCTGGCTTCCAAAGAGGATTATTCTGACTGTCCTTCGTCCAACACAGATCCATTTATTCTTTTGGCAGTCCACGGTACTTTCAATAGTCTCTTCCAACACCATAACTCAAATACGTCAATTCTTCTGTGGTCTTCCTTATTCATTGTCCAACTTTCACATGCATATGAAGCTACTGAAAATACCATGGCTTGGGACAAGCGTATCTTAATCTTTGATTATGGGTCTCTTATATTAAGAGCTGGTATTAGATCTCAAAGTAATAGGTAGGCTGAGATGTTTACAGGCTATTTCGCACATGAACAATTTAAAACACTTAATTAACATGCTTTTTTTCTTATTTTCAACTCAAGTCTGAATTGAATACAGTTTCTGAATATAGCTATACTTTTAGACATAGTCCACAAATACAGCATTCTACATCCTATTTTTGTGAGTAGCAACAGGGATCTTGAAAGCTCATGAGCAGCTCTGTCTCTAAGGCGCAACTCTTGGTCTCTCCGTGCGCAAAGGAAAGAGATATGAGAATGGAAGATGCTTGGAAACAGTTCGTTCAATGGACTAACAGACCACGAGAACATCAGTCACCACAACCCTGAGATGAGAGGGATCCAGGCTACCACTACCAAGTGCTCTGCTCTGAGAGGTATCATGCTAGAGGGCCCTGGATAGAGTGGAAGAAAACGTGAACAAAACACAAAATTATATTTTAAAAAAAGACCAGGCTTGCTGGTCAGAAAGACTGGAGGAACCCAAGACTATGGCCCTTGGTCACCCTTCGGGTCTGGAATAGAACGTACCATCATGGCTCAATTATCAGCTAAGCAGGTTCAAAAGGAGACAACACCAGTGAGGCATGCACACCATAAACTGGCCAAGCATTCACGATCAAAAAGTTAGCATTTACCTAAGTACAAAATTCAGAAGGGCTGGGAAAGGAGGAATGGAAACACGAATCCCAGGGGGAAAGTAAGCAAAGTAATGTTAACACTGGGGAAGGATTATGATCATTGAGATGAAACAAAGTATGATTTGTTGAATGTAAAACTGATGGTCTGCTCTGTAAAATCTTCACTCTATTCACAACACAATGTAAAAAACAAACAAACAAAAAAACCTCTGGAGTAATTATTTCTCTTTAGCTCTTAAACCCAAAGTGGCTACAGGATAAACAAAGCAAACAAAAAAAAAAAAGCTGGGAATGGAAAAATTAAACCTGGAAGGAAATACAAGTCTGACACGTCCAGTATTATCAGAAAAACAAAGTGCCATTATTTGGAAAGGAATTAAGGTGAACTATATGAAATTGTTGCTATATAACTGTTTTTAACCTGCTAAAACAAAAAATTTCAGATGGGTTCTTTTTATAATTATTTCAAATAAGACCTAAGCCATATAAAATCTTATATTACCCTTAAAAAAAAAAAAAAGAAAGAAAACCAAAGCTGTTGCCATCAAGTTGATTCTGACTCCCAGAGAACCCATAGGATAAAGTAGAACGGTCCATTCGCTTTCCAAAGCTGTAACTTTTACTAAAGTATACTGATGCTATATCCTTCTCCCACGAAGCAGAAACAGGTGGACTTGATTTGTCAACCTTTCAGGAAATAGCCCAGTCCTTAACCATTGCACTAACAGAGTTTCTCTTACTTCCCTAGATTATCTAAATCTTTTTTTTTAATCTCTTTATTGTGAATCGACTGAAGGTTTATAGACAAGCTAGATCAGTTTTATGATTCAACAAATTATACTTTGTTGCATACCTTCATCTTTCAAAAAGATTTGCCACTCCACTGTCAAATAGATGGCTATTTGAAAACGTGTGTTGATTAACAGGAAAATGAAACTGTCAAACTGCTGTATGTAGTAACCATTACTGCACAAACCCTAAAACCACTCCATATCTTTTTTACCGTTTCTTTTTTCCAGTACCAGAATTTGAATCCTAAACATATGTGTACTCTAAAAGACTTACATTTATGGAAATTGTTTTCTCAATTTAAGTTTTTTTTGCATCTTTTTCAGTTAGTTATCAGAGATCCCACAATCTCAGTCCATCATTTAATCTAAAACTCTATGGTTAAGAAATTTTAATTAAGTTGATAAATTCCATTTCTGTTAGAAAATCTGGCTTCTAACCTTTCTAATCTAAAAGTGATTACCATCTCAGTGGGATAAATTTTTCCATTTAGATGTAACTGATGCACACAGCCACCCCAGAAATACCTTTTTTCACAAAAGGAGAAAAAAAGGATGTATTTCCAAGACTGCCTCTAAGTCCAAATTCTCACACCTATTTTTTTATTAGAGGCTAATATTCAATAGGAGTCCTGATGTGATGCTGTGGGTTAATGTGCTGGACTGCAAGGTTGGTCTGAACCACAAGGCCGGTGGTTCAAGCTCACCAGCTGCTCCTCAGAAACCCTATACAGGGTCACTATGGGTCAAAACCAACTCAACAGCACTTAACAACAACAATAATAATAAGACTCCTGGTGTGGCACTATGGGTTAATGCTCTGGACTGCAAGGTCGGTTTGAACCACAAGGTCGGTGGTTCAAGCTCACCAGCCGCTCCTTGGAAATGCTATATAAGGTCAATATGAATTGGAACCAACTCAATGGCACTTAACAACAATATCCAATAAGAATTCCTGGTGTGATTCTATAGGATAAGTATTAGACAGTGGGTCAGAACCGCAGGGTTGGCAGCCCAAACCCACCAGTCGCTCTTCGGAGACCCTATCGGAAACCCCTACACAAGGTTGCTAGGAGTCAACACCAACTCTATGGCACTTAACAACAACAACAATATCCAATATGCTAATGAACTCTTTTCTCAACTAATACTACTAATTACTCACCCATTCTTCTTCTGCCCAAAAATTCTAATCCTTTTACCATCTATTCACCAAACCCAACAGGCCACATATTGTAACTTCCTAGAGGGGTGCTTTTCCGTAAGACACTTTGTAAACTATTAGGGTAAGCTGATACTGCTTACTCTAGCTTCCCAGATCTGTTTCAGAATTATTAACCGTCAATATTAGCCCCTGGAGTGAAATATGCTTTTAAAAAAAAAAAGAGAGAGAGATTCTGCTGCTTCATCTGGAACCTTCTCTATTTGGCTAATTCAGTGTTGACAATGCTACAGAAATGGGACTAGTGACTGCAATCCTAAAAGGTATTTCCCTACAAGCTATACCATCCTTCCCCTAACATCCAAACAATCCAGAATGTCTATGATAGATAGCATTTACACACATCCCTGACCCCAAGCCTTCTGATCATTTGTCACCCTAAATTGCAATTTTTTTTGGGAACCCCCATGGCATTGACAAGTTACACAAATATGTTCCTTAAACTTTCCACCTATTTCCTTCTACAAAGTTACTTATAGTAAGAGCTGCCTTCTTTTGAAAGCACAGTGATAAGGGTTTTAAAAAAGAATCTACTTCCATCCTTAAAAGTCTACGAGGTAAAACGGGGATTTAGTATTTCCATATGTTATTGCTGTTACTGAATGCTGTCGAATGGATTCCGACCCACAAGGAGCAGCTGGTGAGCTTGAACCGCCGACTCCACGGTTCAAACCGACTTTGCAGTCCAGAGCTTTAACCCACAGTTCCACAAAACTCTATAAGGTAAAATGTGGATTTAGTATTCCCATTTTACAGACAAGAAAAGCTGTGACTTAGTAAGTTGCCTAAAATCACACAGGACAGCGATTCGAATCCAAGTCTGACCTCAGTGTCCTCTGTCCTTGCTCTTAACCTTCACACTGCATTTCCTTCTAAATTCTCACGTCTTAAATGTCCACTTCGTGGTGCTTGGGGACGTTCAGTGTTCCCAAAGGCTGTCTTTCCTTGAAATGTACCTTTGAGAAGAATGTGTACCTATCCATCTTTTCTCGATGCTCCCCCATCCCAACTGGCATCATTTCCCGACAGCCTTGTCACATCCCCTCCTCTAAGACCAAATTAAACTTCCTCTCTGCCCCCAGAGTAGGCACAACATACTGAGGGTCAAGTGAGAGCAGAAAAGGAAGTGAAAGAAAAGGATAAGCCCCAACAACACCTTTTCCCTAGATCTTGGATTCAGGGGGATAATACAGCTGGGGATTTGGGGGCTAGGGGGAAACAGGGGAGGTGACATGGGTGTGCCCTTGGGACGCTCAGGAGGTTAGGCGATTGAATAGGGGTAGACCTCGGTAACGGGGAGGAAAGGGATCCGGCCACCTGGACCTGGAGGTGGAGGTAAGAAAAGTGGAGAGGATGCAGGGACCCGGGCCAGAGGGATGGCGAGGAGGGGAGCGCGCCGAGCAGGTTCCAAGTGCAGGAAGATCGGGCCGGGGGCTGGGGGGACCCCGCGGAGGGCAACGCGGGAGCTCTGAAGCCTGGGAGGAGGAAAGTCAGGCTTCCCGGAGGCAAGGGCGGGAAAGGGGGTCCCAGCACGCAGCGGGGCGAGGAGAAGCCACCGCCGGGCCGCGAGGGGACTGGCGCGGAGGTCGGGAGGGGGCTGAGGCCGGCGGGGGGCGGAGGTTTCCGGGAGCCCCGAGGCTGCAGAAGGCGGGAGTGCTCTGGCGCCCCCCGAGGGTGGGGGGGGTCCCGGGGTCCCCCCAAGACAGAGCGGCAGCCATGGGCCCCTTCCTACCTATGCCAGGCGCCACATAGACGAAATAGAGCAGCGAGGACGAGAGCGAGAAGAAGAAGAGCGCGGCCAGCAGCGAGCGGCGCGGGAGCCGCAGCCCCCGGCGGACGCTCATGCTGCAGCCCGGCAGCCGATTCAGGGCCGGGCCGGGCCTGCTCCCGCCGCTTCGTGGGCTGCTGCCTGGGCTTCGGACACCACCTCCCGGCCTCGCGGGCC
>NW_006408541.1:13171936-13188918 GCF_000296735.1 Chrysochloris asiatica | reverse complement strand
GGGGCGGAGGCGGGACCAGAGCCGCCGGGCACCGTCGCAAAAGACCCGCGCGCGCGCTCTCCTCTCCCGACCCTCCGCCCGACCCCCGCGGCGGCTCGGCGGCGAGTAGGGAGTGTCGCCAAATGGCACAGCCCTTCTCCCGCTGCGGCCACCGCCCAGGGTTTCGGGGAGCGTCACTCTAATGGCTTTCGGTTCTGCGCACTGGCGCCCCCAACTCGGGACCAAGGGGCCGTCTGCAAAATCTTACCCGGCTCTTTGCCCACTGCGGCAGAAGAGGGGGATTGTAATCCTGGGGGGGGGGAGGTCTGCCATTCATTCATTCCGTCGTTCGTTTGTTCATTCATTAATTTCGCCATTTATTTACTGAACGCCAGAAGTCGTTTTTGGCTCTGGAGATATTATAGAGAACAAAACAGAGAAAACCCTTGGCTTCTTGGAATTTACATTCAAGTGGGAGGACAAAGAGAAATCGATTCGTAACATCATGTACTGCTGATTAAGTGATATAAACACAATAGACCGGAAAAATGTGTTGGAAACAGATGAAGGTAGTCAAAGGAAGCCTCTCTGAAGTGGTGACAGGAACTGAGACAAAAGAGGGTAGGAAAGGGCTAGCTTTAGAATAAACTGGGCAAAGAGCATTCTCACTAGCCGAAAGCACTTGCAAAGGCCCTGAGACAGGGCGGATGAAATCCAGCAGGGTAGGAAGAGTGGTAGGGATGAGCTCCAGGCTCTAAGCAGGATCAGTGTCCGAGCCCCACAGAATTCTACAGCTAGTGTAAAAGTTGTCAGTGTGGGGGCGTTTACTGAGAAACATTGTACTTACTTATCTCCTCAAATCCTTCCAACCATGATTCCTAGTGTACACAATGAGGAAACTGAGGCTCTGGGTTGTTGTTACGAGTGGTCAAGTCGGTTCCGACTCAACGACACTGTATAGGGTTTCCAAGGGGCGACTGGTGAGTTTGAACCGCCGACCTTGTGGTTCAAGCCGATCTTGCAGTCCAATGCAAGTGATCTGTTGTTTCCCAAGACAGGCCTTTGACCACTGAGCAGTAACTGCCTCTGCAGTCCTTCTGGACCCTAATGCTCAACTTGCTGTATCCAACCCCATCACTACAATGTGGGACCAATATCCAGAACCCTTCAGGCCAGAAAACCCCAGAAGGCAAAAAGCAGCCACTAGAGATTCTCCATGAGAAGGCAGGAGAGCCAGCCTCAGGTTCCAGAAACTACCAGCTGAATTGGGAAGGCAATTGTCTCCCACCCACCCCATGTGTACACATCAGAACCTGGGCGCTGTCTTAGAATGTTGGAAGCAGTAAGGAGAAGACTTAGCAGGGATTCTGTGAGAAGAGAGAACTTTGCAGAAGAGAGAACTTCCTGTGAGAAACAAAATAACCTCGCTTTATATTCTTATGGTGGTGGTGGTGTGCTGTGGAGTTGGTTCTGACTCATAATGACCCTGCATAAAGTCTCTGAAGCTATAGATCTTTACAGAAGCAGAAAGACTCATCTTTCTTCTCTGGAACAACTGGTAGTTTCAAGCCGCTGGCATTGAAGTTAGCAGCCCAACTCGTAACCACTATGCTACCAGCGCTCCTTATATTCCTAGTTAATACTTTTTAAAATATGTGTGTGTGACCAGTTAAGTAAGGGGCTCTAGAACCAGAATGTCCAGATTCTCCAGCTCCCAGCTCTTTCATTCTTAGCTGTGTGAACTTACAATGTTTTTAGTAACAACTGTATCACGTTGATGGGAGGATTTAAGTAAAACCTGACACACAGTATAGAAATGTCCTTTGCTTTCGCTGGATCCTCACAATACCCTGAGAGATGAGATGGGGCATGTTTTGTTACACAACTAAAAAGAAAAGAGTTTTAGCTGAAACTGATGTGGGTTCAGATCTTGGCTTAGCCATTCTTGACTGACATCTGGTCACACTGTTGGTGAGGCAGATGAAGTGAGATAACCCAGGGAAGTAATTGACCAGAAATCTCAAGGTAGCCAGAATAATCTGACCTGAACATACATTTTGTTTGACCCAATATCCCCTCTCCCCAATGCCTTTAATAAATATTTTTAGAGGTACAGAAAAATTGAAAAAATAATACAAGAAACATTCTCCATCAGGACTCAATAATGGCTATCATTTTATCAGATTTATCTGCTTATATTTTTGTTTATATTCTTTAATTAATTATTTAAAATAAGCTGATTATGCCTCCACACAAATCGACTGAGAAAATGACAGCCTTCTACATAACCATTATCACATCTAAAAAGCTAAATAATTATACCATAATATCCCATAATAGTCCATTCTGAAGTTTCTCCCATTTGTTTGAAAATATGTCTTTTATGGCTAGTTTTTCTTGCAGAATAAAATCAAGATTTGTACATTGCATCCAAAATGGAAATGGTACTGTTTCTATAGTATTTGTAAACCTACAACAGCCTCCCCTACTTTTCTTTAACCATTTACATTTTATTTTTTTAAAAAAAGTCTTTTAATCTGCAGAAAATGAAAAATATTCCAGTGTATTTAGCTTTTTTTTTTTTTCTACTTAATCAGAAAAGTATTTTCTTTGTGTGTGTGTTTGGTAAATATATGTGTAACAAAATATTGAAATTTCCACAAATCTTCCCAGGTACTTAAACTGTTCGTTATGTTGTTCAAACATCACCCTTATCTGTTCCCAAATTATTAACAAGAGCAAAAGTTCTTGTCCCTTTGTTAATTGAACTAGCACTAGGTCAATTGGATTTCAGTGGGAGGGATGGGGAGAAATGAATCTTAACCCCTGCTTCATACATCCTGGTGTGGCTCTGTGGGTTAATGCACCATCCTGCAAAGCCTTTTGAACTGCAAGGTCGGCAGGCGGTTCAAGCTCACCAGCTGCTCCTCAGAAACCCCTATATAGGGTCGCTGTGGGTTGGAACCAACTCGATGGCACTTAACAACAACATACACCATACACAAAATCATTTCAAGATAGATTGTAAATCTCAATGTGGAAGATAAAGCAAAACTATTTAGAAGAAAGCATAGAGTATCTTCACATCCTCGAAGTAGGCTAAATTTGTCTAAGAGTTCACAAACACCAACCAAAAGAAAGAAATTGTTGAATTGGACTAGACTGAAATACAAGTTTCTATTTGCCAAAAGTCACCATTAAGGGAAAAGACAAGCTCTATAGAAAGAAAAGAAATAGAGATACAACTCATATTCACATTTTCTTTAAATTTTATAAGTTTATAAAGAAAAGACAGACGATCCAAAAAGAAAAAAGCAAACTAAAGACTTGAATACGTGTTTCACAAAACAAGATACACAAATGGCTAATAAGCATGTTTTTAAAATCTATGATTTCATTAGTCTTCAGAAAGAGGTAGATTAAAGTCTTGCCTTAGTACCATGTGGGGGAAGAAGAGAAGTCTGGGGTTACACCTTGAGGAAGTCCAACTTTTAATGGCAGAGTAGAAAAGGGTGAGACACAGGAGAAATGGGTGCTCTAGAAGTTGAGGTAAAAGGTGGTTCCTAATGGGTTCCTAAGGAGCTCTGGTTGCGTAGTGGTTATGAATCAGACTGCGAACCTCAAGGTCAGCAGTTCGAACTTACCAGCTGTTCCGCAGGAGAAAGATGAGGCTTTCTGCTCCCATAAAGATTTATAGCCTCGGAAACCCTGTACAGGGTCGCTATGAGTCGGAACCGACTCCATGGAACACCACCACCACCAATGGGTCTGAAATGCAGTTTCCAAAATCTCTTCACTCTGTGGACCACCATCTCCCAATCTGTAAAATGACACTCATAAGATTAACTAACTTCCTGTTAGTTGTGAGAAGTTGTAAGATCATGAGGGACAAGGAGGTCCCCATCTCATACTCCCTGTTCATCTACAAGTTTGGTTTTCAAATCACTCAAACATTCATTTACTCAGCTATTCCGTCCCTCAGCCGAACAAGCTCACTGCATCAAGGTTTCTGCTCAGAGAGTTTTACTCTCCTACCCCCATTCCTTCACCCAACTTAATTTTTTTCCCTAACACTTTTCACCCCTTATCATTAGAGTAAATGAACGCTGGTGACACCAAGATTAAGCTCTTGGCTACTAACAGAAAGGTTGGCAGATTCAAATCCATCAGTGGCTAAGTGGAAGAAAGATCTGGCAATCTGCTCCTATAAAGATTTTTGTTGTGAGTTGTTCTTGCTGTGCTGTGGCTGATCAACAGGAAAGTGACTAAGTCGATAGGTGGGTGTAATGAGGGCAAAGCTAGTGTGGCTGGTGGTTCAGGACATCGTGTGAGATTCCATATGTTCTTGAAGTGAATGGAGAGACAAGCTTGCTCAGGGGCAGTGGTCCCGACAAGAAGAGGCCGGGGTGAGGTTGGTCCTTGAGTCAGTCCTATTTAGTGACTAACTAATCCTATCACTTGACTGTGCTGTGACCTTGGCATCTCCAAATCACTATTTCCAAATCTGTGAAATGGGAATCATTTCTCAATCCCTAAAAGTTGCTAAAAGGGTTTGAGGCAGTGTCTATAAAGTGCCTGGCATCAGTCAAGGGGAGCACTTGTAATACTTCATTTTTTTTGTCCTGTAGGACTTGGGGAGCCATAGGAAATTGTAGAGCAAGAGACTAACCTAAAGAAGGGGAGATTCCAGTAGAGATGGGAAGACAATATACATTGGACTTCAGTGCTGGTCAATACCCACTTGTAGTCTGGCCCAAATTAAATGCAGAATGAAAAGGATCCCCAGACTAATGTGAAAATCACAGGAGCACTGTGCCCCCCACATCCTACTGGAGAAGGCTCCAGGCACCCACCCGAGGAAACCATTGCACAATTAATAGACCCTAATCACTATAGCATAGTGGTTACAAATCGGGCTGCAAACCTTAAGGTCAGCGGTTCGAAACTACCAGCTGCTCCGCGGGAGAAAGATGAGGCTTTCTACTCCCATAAAGATTACAAATCGGGCTGCAAACCTTAAGGTCAGCGGTTCGAAACTACCAGCTGCTCCGCGGGAGAAAGATGAGGCTTTCTACTCCCATATTTACACCCTCAGAAACCCTGTACAGGGTCACTATGGGTCGGAACTGACTCGACGGCACTTAACAACAACAACAATCACTATCAGTGGAGTCCTGGTGTAGAGCTGTGGGTCAATGCATCAGACTGCAAAGCTGTTGAACTGCAAGGTCGGCAGTTCAAGCTCACCAGCTGCTCCTTGGAAACCCTACACAAGGTTGCTATGGGTTTGAATTGACTTAACAAGAACACCATGAATAGCCAGTCATCCAAGATCAAAAGGGCAACATTTACCCCTAAGGAATTGACTCAAGGGCACTTAACAACAACAACAACAACAATCACTATCAGTGAGACAATATCACAGAGCAGTGATGAGCTCAGATCAAACTCTAAGGGGCCATGAAAAGCTAAAGATCATTAAGATTTGTAGCTGCTCTCCAGGTCCCAAGCGCACTGGGCGCTGATCAGGCTTCGAATGCTTCCAGTGCCAGGAACTCTAGTTGACTGATCTCTCACCAGACTGTAATTCATCAATGACTTTCATGGAGCACTGGGCGCTGATCAGGCTTCCAGTGCCAGGAACTCTAGTTGACTGATCTCTCTCACCAGGCTGTGATTCATCAATGCCTTTCATGGAAAACTGAGCAGAAATAGCATTTCTGATAGCAGCTTTCAGAATCTGTGTGTCCTTTGCCACATTCTTCGCTCTACCACAATATCCATTGCTCTTCTGCAGAATACGTGTCCCATCAGCTGAGGTCCAGAGTGAGGAAGTCATGGACTTGAAGCAAATCCCCCTTCACTTGCCATTGATGATTATGTAGCATGAACAAGAAAAAAAAGGGGGAGGGGGGTTTGTTTTAAGCCCTCGAAAAGCACAGTCTTTGGTACAGATTGAATCTCAGTGTAAAGAAAACAAAAATCCTCACCACTGGACCAATAAACAACATTCTTATCAATGGAGAAAAGACTAAAGTTGTCAAGGACTTCATTCTTCTTGGATCAACTATCAACACTGATGGAGGCAGCAGTCAAGAAATCAAACAACGTATTACATTAGGCAAATCTGCTGCACAAGACCTTTTTAAAGTGTTGAAGAGCAAAGATGTCAGCTTGAGGACTAAGGTGTGCCTGACCCAAGCCATGGTATTTTCAATCACCTCATATGCATGCAAAAGCTGGACAGTGAATAAGGAAGACCATAGAAGAAATGATGCTTTTGAGCTATGGTGTTGGAGGAGACTATTGAAAGTGCCATGGGCTGCCAAAAGAACTAATAGATTCGTTTTGGAAGAAGTGCAGCCAGAGTGCTCTTTAGAGGCCAAGATGGCCAAACTTCGTGTCTCATACTTCGGACATATTGTCAGGAGGGACCAGTCACTGGAGAAGGATATCATGTTTGGTAAAGTGGAGGGTCAGAGAAAAAGAGAGAAACCCCCAGCAAGATGGATTGGCAAAGTGGCAGCATCAATGGGCTCAAGCGTGGCAACAATCATGAGGTTGGCCCAGGATCGGGCTGTGTTTCATTCTGTTGTGCATAAGGTCGCTATGAGTCAGTACTGAATCAATGGCACCTAACAACAACAACAACAAGATCTAAGGCTATTTCTTTTTGCAGCATAACCTGGCCCAGACTAACTGATAATGAATATGGTTTTCTGCACCTTGCTTTCTTTCAGCATTAATCGTCTATAAGATATAGCCACAATGATATATGTGGTGGTTGTGTATTGTCAAGTCGGTTCTGACTCATAACAACTGTATATAGGGTTCCCAAAGCTATAAATCTCTATAGGACCAGAGAGCCTCATCTTTCTCCCACAAAGCAGCTGGTGGATTTGAGCTGCTAACCTTCCAGTTAGCAGTCTAAGATGTAACCCACTGTGCTTCCAGGGTTCTTAACTGATACATAAAGCTCAAGTGTATTCATTGTCACTGCTACATAGTATTTCAGCATATCACTAGGCCATGCTTTTTAAACTCTGTTTTCCTAATGATGTTTACTTGGATCATTTCCAATGTTTTACTATTACTGGTCTATGCTCTTAGGAATTCAAAATCCAAAGGAATACTAAAAACCAAAATTTTTGTCAAAATTTATTTGGCAGCAAAACCTGACCTAAATAGATAGATTCATTTATCCCACTTCCTGAGTATATCCCATATACGCTGCGGTAGAAAGGTGAGGCTTTCTGCTCCTACAAAGATTTACAGCCTAGGAGTTTGAGCCAACTCGATGACATTTAACAAAAAGAACCATAAAGAAAATACTAAGTCTTCTGCTTCTGGAATGCTGGTGCAATCCTTAAGAGTGTTATATAAAATTCAGTGTATGTACCGTATTACCTTTCAAAAGTCTGAGGATTTCTACATTTCAAAACACTTCTTGCCCCCAAGTAGTTTTGTTAGGGATTATATAACACAGTAGCAATGAACATCTGCAGAAGAATGCATTTTCCAAAACTGACCTCCACAAAATGTCTCATTCCACATGCTCTTCTAGAATCTTGCCACTTGATATATCAAGAGCCAACAACCACCCTTTCAAGACTGAGACTCGAATACACGCTCTGATTGGTGACCATGTTGATCACTAATAAGGGGAAGTGAGGGAAAAACAGCAATGAAGCTGCGAGCTAAGCCCTACAACATTCAATGGACTCTTGTGAACCCAGGTGGAGACCTGGTTGGCCAGCAGTGTGGCAAGACCTGGGAGCTCTTGGACCCAGCTCAAATATATTCTTCTCATCATGAAGTCTTCCAGAATTCTTGAGCTAGATGCCTGATGGTTGTATAGATGATTATATCTAGTAGGCCATTGGGGTGCAATTTTTAATTCTAAAATCGTTAAAATGTAATGATTCCAATTCTTCACCAGGATTCTACAAAACTCTCTAGGTTGTCAAAATCAAGCAAAGTCTGAGAAACTCTTGAGCAGTCTGAGGAAACATGATTATTGAATGTAATGTGATACCCTGAATGAAATTTTGGAAAAGAAAAATAGTGTTAGGTAAAATCTAAGGCAATCTGAATGAAGTATGAACTTTAGTTTGTTATAATATATCAAGATTGACTCATTAACATTGTATGAAAAGTTGGTTAACAATGTAATGAATAGGTATGGTGGCACAGTAGTTAAGACTAAACGGATAACCAAAAGATAGGTGGTTCAAACCCACCAGTGACTCTGCAAGACTGCTTCTGTAGAGATTTACATGCAGCTTTTGAAGCCCTATGGAACAATTCTACTCTGGTGAATAGGGTTGCTATGAGCTCAAATCAACTTGGCAACAGTAGACTGAAACAATGTAACAAATGAACCCTTTGAACCCACCCACTACCTTGGAGGTGATAATGACTCATATGACCCATTAAGTTTTTCTCCAAAGGAGTGGCTGGTGAGTTTAAACCACAAGTGGTTATCTGTGCAGCACTTTACCCATTTTGCCACAAGGTTTCTCAGACCATGGTAAAGGAAATATGGACGTATGAAAGCTCTCTGTGCTATGTTTCCATATTTTGTGTAAATCTAAAACTGCCCTGAATATGAATATTTATTTGTTTAAATGCTAGCAACTCCAGGGGTCCAGAACCATCCTTAAATAACTCTAGATGGAGAAGTTGCTGGAAAGTTCTGCTGGGAAGGTTGAGGACTCCTATCCCCAAGCCACCTGCTACCTCTGCTCCAGCCCAGATCCCAGGCAGAATAATCATTCCAAAGCTGAGCTCCGTTCATCTGCTGCTGGGGTGAAAAAAAACAGGGCAAATCCCAAGAGATCCAAATATCATTCACCAATTGGAGGAAAAGCCATCCGTGTTGGCAACAGGGGATGCCAATTAGCCAAGGGCATTATGCTGTGGCAGGTGTCTGCAGGGATCAAATATTGTCATGGGCCTAGCAAGGAAAAGCAGCTGTTGCTGCCCTCTCTCCTTCCCCCCACACATGCCTTGAGTCCCATGGGAGGAGGGCATTTAACTGGCCTGAGTAGAGTACTGGGGGCCAGAGGGAGGAGCTGTGGCCAGAACTAAGCCACGGGGGTCACAGGCAGGGAATGAGAGGGTGTTGATCAAAGGCCGGAAGAGAAAACCTAAGGATTTAACATCCCAAAGCCCAATCATAATCAATCAACCCCATGACAGCTTGTATAATCTTGGCCCTAGCTAGAGGCCACAGGAAGAAAAGAGGTTACAACTATGTTTCTTCATTTATTTTAACCCATCCCCCTTTTTGATGAACATAAAAATGACATTAATTTTTTTTAAGTTTCCTTTTACCCTAAGAACTCTAAAATTATTCAATAAAAATGAAGAAAAATATCTTTATGGCCTCAGAGAGAGAAGGATTGCTTACATCCGGCACAAAAAGAATGAACAATATGGAAGCAGATGAATATATTTGACTACATCAAATGTAGTATTCCCTATGACAAAAGACCTCACAAAATGAAAAGATGAGTGACAGGCTGGGAAATGATGATCCTAGCCAGTATAACAAAGGACTTCTATCTAGAATTTATAAAGCACTCTCATAGATCAACATGGCGGAGGGGGAGTGAAGAAGGACAATCACCCCAATGAGAAAAAAATAAAGGATTTGAAATGACATTTCTATAAGAGGAAACCCAAAGACCCCAAAATATATGAAAAAAATGCCATGTCTCAGGAGTAACCAAGGAAATGCAAATTAAAACCATACTGTTTCATATCCAGACAGATTGGCAGAAATTCTACTTCTAGATAGGTGCTCCAAAGAAATTCTGAGCTTAAATAGACATGTACAACAGTACAATGGAGTCCATGGCAGCATAGAATAATAACGGTGAAAAACTGCAAGCAACCAAAATTTCATCATTAGGGAAGTGGGAGAGTAAATTGTGGCTAGGTACATAACGCCCTGCAGTGGTTCACGTGAATGCATTAGACCTTCTTAGTGCCATCAATAGTCAAGAGTCGAAACTAATACTGTAAGGAAACAACAAACTACAGGATGATATGCACAGTAGTATGGCATTTGACTGAATTGTAAAACATGAAACCATAAATAGGAGAAGACATCATGAAGAGGGCTCAGAGAGAGCGAGAACTGCTGTAAGTAAAGTAAAAACACAGATGACGAAGCAAGGAAAAAATTCTTGCAATATCTACCACAAAGAGCCTCTCTCTTTAATGTCAGAAAAGCTCTTAGATACAGATAAGAAAGTGGAACAACAACCCGATAGAAAAATGAACAAAGGATGCAAACAGTTCACGGAAAAAGAAATTCAAATAGCTCGTAAACAAAGGAAAATCTACTTCGCCTCTCTCATTCTAAGAAATGCAAATTAAAACTACATAGAACCACCATTTTCTATCTAGCACATTGTCAAAGATCAAAACGCTTGATAGTATCTTGTGATAAGAGTCTGAGGCAACAGGCATTGTCTTGATTTACGGTGGGGTATGAGTGGCTCCAACCTCTAAGCAGAGCAAGCGGGCAAAATCTATCACAATGACAAATTGTGATGCGGCAATTCCATTCTGAGAATTTGTGCTACAAACAATCTTGCATATGTGTTAGATGACCTGGGTAGGACATTATTTATTGAAAAAATGGTTTATAATAGCCAAAAAATATTGAAAATAACCTCACTGTCCATGAATAAGAAGAGATGAGTGAAATAAATTATGGCCCCATCAAATGTTAGAATACTATTACAATAGTAAATTTTAAATGGTAAAGCTCTCTACCTGCTGATATGGAAAAGTCTCCAAGATAGCTTATTCAATGAAAATGCAAGGGTGGCCTTTTTATGAAGATGGCACCGAATCTGAAGAAAGAAACCTTTTTACCTCCCCAAATGGAACTCCAGTAAAGGCATTGAAGGCCAAGATGAAGCCAGCTAGACCACTCTACCACCATCAAGCCCCATCCCTGACCATTGAGTCAGCCATGAATAAGATTGAAGACAACACATTTGTGTTCACTGTGGAGGTCAAGGCCAGCAAACATCAGCTCAGACAGGCTGTGAAGAAGCTCTATGACTTGGTCATGGCCAAGGTCAACAATCTGGTCAGATCTGATGGAAAGAAAGTGGCATATGTTCTACTAACTGCTGACTTCAGTGCCTTGGATGTTGCCAACAAAATTGGGATCATCTAAAACTGAGTCCAGCTGGCTAATTCTAAATATAAAAAATTTTTTCACCACAAGAAAGAAAGAAAAAGCAAATGTGTATCTACTTTTTACACAGAAAAGGAGGAAAACAAGGATATGCATGTGTGTGTGTACTTGTATTTGCTTTGTTGTGGTTGGCTTGTATAGGTCGCTAGTAAGCTTGAACCACCGACCTTGTGGCTTAAACCTATTTTGCAGTCCAGTGCATTAATCCACAGCAGCACACCAGGACTCCCGTGTTTGCTTATGTGTGCCTAAAGAAATTCTAAATGATTACATAAAAAGCAAAACAATAGTTACCTATTGCAAGGAGAGAAAAACACGAATCTTTATCCATTTTCAAAACAATGAAAACATACACATATATTCACACACATGCAAAAGAGTTCATGCTGCTATTGTTAGTTGTCATGGTGATGCCCTCGCACAACAGAATCAAATGTTGCCCCAGTCCTGAGCAAGCTTCATGATCACTGGCTGCCTGAGTCTGTTGTGGCCACTGTGGATTTTGAGGGCCTTCCAACCTGGAAGACTCATCTTGCAGGTCATATTCTGTTGGGATCCATAGGTCTCTCATTGACTAATTTTTGGAAGTAAATCACCAGGACTTTCTTCCTAGTCTCCCTTAGGAGTCTATATGGTAACCCTGCTGGCTCTTGAAATGTCAGCGGCATAGTGCCTATCATCACAGTACAACAAACTAACACATGAGTGATAGGTTTCCCCACTTAAAATATCCCAGAGCTGCCCTCTCAAATTATAGAAGCCTATTTGAGTCTGCATGATAAGGTGCCATCCTTTCTTCTGACCCCATGTCCTTGCACTTGTCATTGTTGTTAGGTGCCATTGAGTCGATTCCAACTCAAGGCAACCCCAAATGTGTAGAGTAGACCTGCCCCATGGGTTTTCAAGGTTGTGGCCTTTCAGAAGCAGATATTCAGACCTTTTTTCTAAAGTGTCTCTGGGTGGGTTTGAACTGCCAACCTTTCCATTGGTACTCCAGCTCTAAATCTTTTGTGCATGCCCCCAAACACCTATGTTTACTTCTTTCTCTCAAAAGATATGCTTAAACAAAAAAAAGATATGCTAATATAGTTACATGTTTCAAAAAACAAAAAGGTACAAACAGGTATCCCAAACTTGGAACCCTCATACACCACTGTTGGGGTGTAAAATGGTATATATAACTGCTATAGAACCACCTCCCAGCTCCTTTGAGTTTGCTGTTGTAGACTTGTTCTATTCTAGACTCTGCTATCTGTTGATTGAGCTCCAGGTGGTGTTGCCACACCTGTCAATCTGTTTGCTGTCTGTTCTTGTTGGTTTTCAGTCCACAGAACTCCCTTTAGGATGTTTTGAAGTGCTGGGTTGGTTTTGATAAAAATCTCTCAGATTCTGATTATCATGGGATGTCTTGATCGCACCATCATATTTGATTGATAGTTTTGCTGGATAGACGATTTTTGGTTGACAGTTTTTTTCTTGTAGGGCTTTGTATGTGTCTCCCTATTGTCTTCTTGACTGCATGGCTTGGTCTTAATAGTCAGAGCTTAATCTAATTTGCTTGCCTTTATAAGTGACATTTCTCTTCTCCCTGGCTGCTTTTAGTATTCTTTTCTTGTCTTTGATTTTGAAGAGCTTGATTATTATATGTATTGGTGACTTTCTTTTGGGGTCTATCCTTCCTGGAGTACGTTCGGTTTCTTGAATGTTTATCTTCTCATCTTTCAAGATGTTAGGGAAATTTTCTTCCAGAAACTCTTCAACTATCTCCTCTGTGGACTCCTCTGATTATTCCTGTTCCGGAATGCCAATAATTCTTACGTTGTTCCTCTTCATGTTATCCAGCATGAATTGTAGCCTCTCTTCAGATTTTTTATCCTTTTTTCTGTTTGCTCTTCTATCTTAGCAGTATTGAGAGATTTGTCTTCCAGATTGCTAGTTCTGGCTTCCATCTCTTCTATTCTGCTCCTTTCCCCTTTCAGTGTGTTGTCTATTTCTGACATATTTTTGCAGGTTTTGAATTGTTTCCAATGCTGTATCAATCTTATTTGATTGCTCCTGTAGTACTTTCCTGACTTCTTCCTTGTTTTCCTCCACACCTTTTCAGAGCATTTGAATTTGTTTCCATATCATTCTTCTGAATTCTTTCTTAGGCATATCCAAAACCTGCTCTTCCTTCCTCTTCTATAAAGCCCTTGTCTGTCTCCAGCTCATTTGCATCAGTTACTGTCTTCTGTTTTTGGACATGTTTCGATGTTGTTTGTCATGATAGTTGAGTGTTTTTTGTTTTTGTTAAAGCTTAAGTGAATGTTTGTTGTTTGTTGTTAAGCTTACTGGGTGTCTCCTGGTGATTATGATAAAAAGATAGGCTTCCCTTTTCGCATGTAATGCTTAGTGGATGTTGTTGGGTCTTGTCTCAGTGGTGGAATATTATGGGGTATGCTTATAGCTTGGCTATATGGCTACGATTGCCGTCTTTTCTTGAATAACATAGGGAGAAAAAGCTCCCACCTTCAGGAAAGACGTGTGATCAAAAGGGCCAAAAGCTGAAGTAATATAAATGCATAGACAAAATTCACCACTTTGGAACAGAAAGGAAGCTGTGATCAACTGTCCCGAGCTACAATGTCAGTGTGTGTGCAATTAGAAGCCTCCAGCAGGGGGTGGGAGTGTCCACTCTCTCAGGCCCCTCCTCTAGTCACTGAAGTAGAGGTGTGCAGCTAGGTATTGGGGGGTTAATGGGAGAAAGATTGTCCACTATTTTTGTCTCTGAAGGTCACTTAGGTATCTGTGTGTGCACAGCACATTTCTCAGGATGGTTGAGTCCTTTTATGTTGTGGTTTTACAGATTGCGTTAAATTGGTCCTGCACAGGGAGCTCAGCCGTGAATGGGGCCACGAATCACAAGGTCAGCAGCTTGAAACCACCAGCCACACCATGGGAGAAAGGAGAGGTGCTCCACTCCATCACAAACCCACAGCCCCGGAAACCCAACACACGGTTGTCTGGAGTCAGAACCTACTCCACAGTGCATCACCGCGAAGGGTCCTGCTGGGGAAATTTTTGGGTCTGTGGCTCCGCAGTGACATCGTAAGTCGCCTCCAAGCTCCCTCTCTCTGTACCATGGGGAAACTGTCCCGCCTGATGTCCGGGCTGAGCAATGAAGGTGGGACAGGGAGAAAAGGAGTCTCCCTTATCTCTCTCTCTCTCTCTTTTTTTTTTTTGAAAATGCCTCTGCACCGCTTTTAATGAGGTTTTCTGAGCCAGACTGGCTTTAGCCCCGCCCTCTAAACTCAGCCAGGGCAGGGTAGTCGCTGAGGGAGTCCCATTTCCAGATTCCTAACTTGCTGTATTTTCCTTATTATCGTGATGTTTTCACTAGTGAGTGCCTGGAAACTGACGTCCTGGATCTTATGGTAGCTCCGGAGCTCTGGAGTTGTTCTATGAGCCCTTCCTTTGTGAGATCCCTCTCCCTTCTCACCTGCGTGTACCCTCCCTGGTTTTCTCTGCTATAGCCCAAACCAGAAGTCCTCATATATATTCATCTTTTATGTTGTTTAAAAAAGCTATTTGCAATGAAGAAGTCATTGGTCTTGCAAAATTCTATCATGTGATCTCTCAGCCTCATTTCTATATCCAAGAACCTATTTTCAAAATGTGGATCCTTCCACTCTGTTTCCACTCTTTGCATACCAATCACCAGTAGTTATCAATACATCTTGATTGCATGTTTGATCAATTTCAGACTAAAGAAGTTGGTAGAATTCTCCAATTTCATTATCACTGGCTTTAGTAGTTGGTGCATACATTTGAATCATAGTGGTTTTAATTGGTCTTCCTTGTTGTTATTTTGTTGTTTAGTGCCATTGAGTTGGTTCCAACTCATAGTGAACCTATATAGGGTTTCTGAGAAGCGGCTGGTGGATTTGAACTGCTGAGCTTACAGTTCAAACTGATCTTGCTGTCCTGAGCTTATCCTACAGTACCACACCAGGATTCCCTATGGATGTATGGCTGTTATCCTATCACAGACAGCATTGTACTTCAAGATAGATCTTCAAATGTTCTTTTGACAATGAATATGACAACATTCCTCTCCAATTTGTCATTCCCAGAATAGTAAACCATGTGATTGTCTGATTCAAAACAGCCAATACCAGTTCATTTCAAATCACTAATACCTAGGATATTAATGTTTATCCTTCCATTCCATTTCATTTTTGACAACTTCAATTTTCCTAGATTCATACTTCATACATTCCATTTTCTGAATATTAATGGATGTTTGCTACTATTTCTCCTCATTTTGAGTTATGTCCCATCAGTAAAAGAAGGTCCCAAAAGCTTTGCTCCATTCACATCATCGAGGTCAACTCTACTTTGAGGAGGTAACTTTTCCCCAGTTGTATTTTGAGTGTCTTCCAACCTGAGGGGCTCATTTTCTGACACTATATCTGACAATATTCTGGTCCTATTGATAATGTTTTCATCTTTTGGCACTATATCTGACAATGTTCCGGTGCTATTCATGAGGTTTTCAGTGTCTAAATATTCAGAAGTAGTCCACTTCTCCTTCTTCCTAGTCTGTCTTAGTCTATAAATTCATCTGAAACCTATCCATCGTGAGGGACCCTTCTGGTATTTAAAATACCATGTCATAGCTTCCAGCATCAGCGCAACACTCAAGCCACCACAGTATAACAAACTGACAGACAAGTGATGGACAAAACCCTATACAGGGTTGCTATGAGTTGAAACAGACTCTATGACACTTAACAACAAAAACAGCAATAGGCTTACACCAGTAGTCAGGGACTTTTCAGAACTCCCAAGTCTGTGTTTTAACACTACTGCTATGACTTGAATGGTGAAAGATATTTACACCAGCGAAGACTGGACCTCCAGATTTAAGGGAAACAAAAATGCTAACATTCAGCACTTATTCTGCACCAGACATAATACCAAGCACTTCCCAAACATTAACTCATTTATCCACTCAACATAACTTTTTCTTTTTCTTTCTTTAAAGGTTTTTATTGTGAATTAGGTGACGGTTTGCAGAGCAGATCAGTTTTCCATTCAACAATTAACACACATTGTAACAAAATCCCCACATTGGAGCACCACTTCCTCTTTATTCATTCTGTATCATTCCAGTTCCTCCATGCATTTCCATTCTTCTTCCTACCTTCTGAACTTTGTCTATGGCCAAATGCTTCTCTTTTGATCTCACGTGGCTGATTGTTCTAAAGAGTATGAATCTCCCTGCTGCTATTGTTCACCTTGTAGAGCTGACTATTAAGTTGTTACCTTTTGTATGTAACACTTCTGTTTTCCCTAGTTGCTTTCAGGAGTGTCTCCTTATCTTTAATTTTGGAGAGCTTGATTATGATATGTCTCGGTGATTTTCTTTTGGGGTCTGTGCTTCCTGGGGCTCATTGGGCTTCTTGAATGTTTATCTTTTCACTTTTCAGGATGTTAGAGAAATTTTCTTCCAGCAGTTCTTCAACTATTTCCTCTGTGGACTTGTGTGAGTCTTCTTGTTCTGGAATGCTGATAATTCTTAAGTTATTCCTCTTCATGTTTCGAACATGAATCTTAGACCTTCTTCAGATTTTTTTAATCATTTTTTCTGTTTGCTTTTCTATCTTAGTGGTATTGAGAGATTTGTCTTTCAGCTCATTGGTTCTGTCTTCCATCTCTTCTATTCTAGTCCTTTGCCCTTTCAGTGTATTGTCAATTTCTGATATTCTATTATTGATCGTTTGGACCTCTTTCTGTAGGT
>NW_006408541.1:13168869-13170860 GCF_000296735.1 Chrysochloris asiatica | reverse complement strand
GCAATGACCAGATACCAATAAAAGAAAGAAAATCAGAACAAAGCAAAACCGACAATGTGTACTATCCACCTCTACTTCAAGGTGCCCACAGCGGTTTTCTGTGGTGTGTCTGCTCCCCTGTTCCGTCTTGCCATTTGGTCTCGCCCAAAATGTCGGCTCCGGGTCTCCGAACCTGGCAAATTCAAAAGTACCACGATTTCTTACTTCAGCTTCAAGTTCCACAACCTATAAGCCTTCAAACTTTAAAAAATATTCCTAGCTATGTGGTTCCGAGTTTTGGAACTCTGCCCTGGATCTGCTTTGCCTGGTATTCTGTGGTATGGCTGACAGCGAACCTCACTGCACCTCCACCCTAGCTGCCATCAAGCCCCGCCTCCTAAGTTGCTACCTTTTGATCTGCATTTTGCAGAAATAGGAACTGAGACATAGGTTTGTCTAAAGTCACACAGTCAGTAAGAGGCAGAACCAGAATTCAAACTATGGCAGACTGATCAAGAAGAGGAAGACAGACCAATCTGGTATGCTACAGCTGGGCAGGGCAAAGCCCCAGGAGCTCCAATGCTGGAATGCCTTAGGGAAATCCATGAAGTAGGCTGATCATGGAGTGGGGACATTCACCAGGTGGGGTGCTGGGGAGTCTAAGTAGGTAGGGCCTAAACAGAGGGACAACAGTGTCTCAACGAAGTCTCCTTTAGGAAGAGACCAGGAGCTACTGTCCTGCCCAGACCTCCTGGCCCTCCACTTCTGACACCTTCATTCAGAATAAAACTCATGTGTTCCCTGCGACCTTCAAACTTCCCAGCATAGGCTCTTGTGGACATCACCTCTCCTCCTGCTACCCTCCCCATCATCACTCACTCTCTTCTGGTTCCACTGGCCTCCTTACTTAAATACCCTGAACAATTTCCTACCCATCAGCCTTTGCATATGCTGCTCTCTTATTGGAATGCTCTGCCCCACCCAGATCATACTAGCTCAGTTCCTTCTCCTCTTTTAGATCTCAGACTAAATATCACTTCCCCAGAAAGGTCTATGCTAATCAGACTATTCCTTACCCACCCTTTGTGGTTTTCCTTACAGCCTTTGCTCACTAAAATTTATAATTATTTCTACTAGTTGTCTAGAAAGAATATTGTTGTTAAGGGCCATCGAGTCAATTCCAACCCATAGCGACCCTGTAGAGGGTTTCCAAGGAGTAGCTGGTGACCTTGAACCACAGACCTTGCAGTTCAGACGACTTCGCAGTCTGACGCATTAGCCCACAGTGCCACACCAGGACTCCTGAAAGAATATTGGTGAGTGGCAATTAGAGAGAAGCTCAGAGAGAATCAGACACATCCACTGTATTCATGGTTGTATCCCCATCACTAGGACCACAGTCTGGCAACGAGGCAGTGCCATTTCAATATTTTTCAGTGCGTTAGTGATAGAGATGCTGATGGTACTAAAGAGTGCTGATGGTACCTAACAACAACAACAACAACAAAGGGAGAGAGGAGACTGGGGCTGGGAGTGGGAAGAGCAGAAGCAGGAAGACCAACTCCCTTAACACCAATCAGAATCAATCCTCACTTGGTGTGTACACCCAGAATACCTGCCTGGACTGTTTTAAGCAAAAGCCTTTATTTCTTCTGTTTTATGCTCTATTTTTGTTGTTAGGTGCCATCTATTCTGTTTCAACTCATACCAACCCTGTATAGTGTTTCCAAGGAGCAGCTGGTGTGTTTGAATCACAGGCCTTGTGGGTTAGCAGTTCAGTGCTTATCCTATAGCACCACACCAGGGTCCCTTTTATGCTCTGTTGCTGGTTTCACGTGCCAACGAGTTGGTTCTGACTCATAGCAACTCTGCATAGGGTTTCAGAGGAGCAACTGGTGGATTTGAACTGCCAACCTGTGGTTAACAGTCCAGTGCTTACCTTAGAGTGCCACATTGTTGTTGTTGTTAAAAGTGCTGTCGAGTCGGTTCTGACCCATAGCGACCCTGTATAG
>NW_006408541.1:13146863-13168769 GCF_000296735.1 Chrysochloris asiatica | reverse complement strand
CCTGTATAGGGTTTCCGAGGAGCAGCTGGTGAGCTTGAACCACCAACCTTGCAGTTCAAATGGCTTTGCAGTCTGACGCATTAACCCACAGCACCAGCAGGCGCTGAAATACAGAGGTTAGAAGTGAGAACTCTTGAGGTTGAAGCCCTGCCTCACTATTTAGCAACATTCAGGTGCTATTTAGCTTGTGTGAACCTCAGTTTCTTCACCTGTAAAATGGGAGAGATAAATTGTACTGGCCTCCATAGAGTAGTTGTGAAGCTTTAACAAGTGAATCCCGCTGCATGCTCAAAAAACAAAAAAATCAGACCCACTACCATTGAGTCGATTCTAAATCTCAGTAACAGGCAGACAGCTTCATCTTTCTCCTGTGGAGCAGCTGGTAGATTTGAACCTCTGACCTTTCGGTTAGCAGCCCAACTCTTAATCCATGGTGCCACAAGGTTTCCTAGTAGCATGCTTAGTGCTCCGACTCCTGGTATGGCTCTGTAGGATCAGCTTATCCTATAGCACCACACCAGGGTCCCACTAGCTGCTCCTCAGAAACAGTATACAGGGTTGTTATGAGTTGGACTCAACTCAACAGCACTTCATAGCAACAAAAATTTCTTATGAAGCGTCTGTCTGTCTGCATTATGCTAACAGAAATTCCTCAGGAACTCTGGATGTAGCAGGAGATTCGGCCTCTGCTGGCTCTGATGACTCTCTGCCTGCTACTTCTCCTGGGTTTCTTTTCGATTCTTGTAACAGGTCCCTGCAGTCTTGCCACATTCACACTCCCCAAACACGTCAATAACCTGTGGGTTTCCTGGATGTGGCAAAACTCACCATCAGACTGCAGAATGCCAGGGTGATGGGGCTGGCAGCCTCCAAGCTTTTATCTAACACACACTGCAGAGGAAAAAATAGTGGCCCCAACAGGTTAAGTCACACCCAACACAGGACGCACAAGTTGGGGGCTTAGCCAGGCAGGCATGCAGGTTTCCTGTTTCCCAAGCTGGGGATCTTTTGTTTCCTTTAATAAATAGTTAATTACACACGTAAGGCAGTCTCCTTACTTAAAAAAAAAAAAAAATGCAGATCCGCGTAAAAAATATCTTTAGTCCACCTGTCCACATTCTCTCTCTACCCTCTTTGTTTTTAACGAAGCTTCTGTTTCTGGTTGACATTCCATGCCACTTGGAATGGAAACTCTGAGAGGGCAGGGACTTGTGTCTATTTTATTCCCAAGGCTCTGAATTGTGCCTGGCACCAAGTGAACACTCAAAAAAAGAATAAACAATGTCCTACAATCCTGGCTGTCCCCATGCCAAGGTAGTGGCTTTTGTCAATTTACCTCTTTATGCGTCTGTGCCAACACTGGTCACTAGAATGTTCTGTGCTGACAGAAATGGTCTTATCTGCACTGCCAACACACTAGCCACATACAGCTCCTGAGGATTTGAAATGTATGGATGCCACTGAGGAACTGTTGTGTTTATTGGATTTCACTTACATTCATTTACATTTTGGTGTAAATAGTTCCGGGTGACGCGCGTGTCTATTCTATTATATCTAGGAAGGACCCAGCCCTCCTAGACCGGGTTTGTTTATTCCCCTGAGCATTTACATAGGAATGGGTACTAGAGACTGCTTTGTGTTTTGCATTTTGCATACATTTCCATGCTCCATGTATCCTTCTAGTGGGCTCTGTAGGGTAAGCTTTGGACTGTGAACCTCAAGAATGGTTTGAGCCCACCAGCTTCTGCGTGGGAGAAAGATGAGACTTTCTGTTCTCTCAGATTTAAAAGTTTTGAAAACTCAATGACACGATGGCACTTAACAACAAGGAGCCCTGGTGGCACGGTGGATTAAACACGGGACTGCAGCTTGAACACATGGGAAAAAGATGAGACAGTCTGCTTCCATAAAGATTGTTGTGGTTGTTAAGTGCTGTCAAGTCGGTTCCAACCCATAGCGACCCTGTATAGGGTTTCTGAGGAGCAGCTGCTGAGCTTGAACCATTACAGTTGAAACGACTTTGCAGTCCAGGACATTAACCCACAGTGCCACACCAGGACTCCAGTCATAAGGATTACAACCTCAGAAACCCACTGGGCAGATGGTTCTGCTCTGCCCTAAAGAGTCATTAGCAGTCAACTGGACTCAGTGGGTATGTATTCTTCTGCTACTTGAGTGTTCTCACTGAACACTCTATATAGTATGAGAATGTTTTCATGCCAGCCCATTTAGATCTGATCTGCCTCATCTCTTTTCACTGCTGCAAGGATGTATGTTAGCTGCGTCCTAATTGAGGGATATTTATTTCTATTAGATTTCTTTAGAATAAGGAGTGTGGGTTAGTGTTGGGACCATGGCTGGGTCTAGGCAAGGTCTAGGACTTCATTTAGTATTCAGGTTACAGGTTTAAGACTAGGGTTAGTATTGGGGGAAAAGGTTCAGCTAGGACTAAGAGTAAGGTTTGGTCTAGTTTTTAGGGCTACAGTTAGGTTTTTCTTTCCTTGAAATCTATTTGATTTCCTCTCCATTTGTAAGTTCTGTAACTACATTATTCCCTTTTTTTTACTTTATGTTTTTGTTGTTGCTGTTGATGCTACTGCAACTGTATCTCTGATTCTCTGTTTTCAGTCTCCTGTAGGTCTGTTTTTCTTTGAATATTTCCACATCTGTATTGAGTCTAGATGGTATTTTGTTTTGTATGTTAGTCTTAGGTTGTTGGTTCTCTATCCAAAGAACACCCTTTAATATTTTTTGTAAGGTTGGTCTGGCTTTTACAAAATATTTTAACTTCTGTTTATCTGAAATGACCTAATTTCACCATCATATCTGATGGAAAATTTTGCTGGATATAGGATCATTGGTTGGTAATTTTTTTCTCTCAGAGTTTTACATATGTCATCTCACTGTTTTCTTGCCAGCATGGTTTCTGCTGAGAAATCAGAGTTTAGTCTTATGAGCTCTCATCTATTGGTAACTTTTCATTTTTCCTGATCTGCTCTCAGGAGTCTTTCCTTGTCTTTGGTTTGGGAAAAGTTTTATAATAATATGTGTTGGTGATTGTCTTTTGAAATCTATCCTGTTTGGAGTTTGTTCAACTTCTTGAATGGCTGTCTGCTTGTCTTTCATGATGTTTGGGAAGTTTACTCCCAACAACTCTTAGACGATATTCTCTATGGGTGTTTTGTCTCTCCCTTTTCTGGGTTTCTATGATATGCAAGTTATTCCTCTTGATTGTTGCTGTTGTTGTGTGCCAACATAGCAACCCTGGATGATGGCCCAAGAAGCGGCTGGTGGAGTTTAACTGCTGACCTTACAGTTAGCAGTGCAGTGCTTATCCTACATCACCAACCAGGACTCTGATAATAGAAATAGTCCTTATCATAATTATAATAATAATTACATGTACTTTTTGAGGCTTTATTATGTACCAGGCATTCTTCTTAGCCCTTTACTTACATCATTAAAGTGATTTGATTCTTACTGAAGTCTAATATGGGTTATGGCTGTTGTTAGGTGCTTTTGAATTAGCTCCAATTAGTAGGGACCCTATATGCACTGGTTTTGCGGATTCCTCACAATTCTTACATTTGAGCCCATTACTTATGCCATCATATCAATATATCTCAGTAGGAGTTTTCCTCTTTTTTGCTAACCCTCTAATTTACCAAGCATGATGTTCTTCTCCAGGGACTGGTTCCTCCTGATAACATGTCCAAGGTGTCTAAGGAATATTCTAGCTGTACTTTTTGCAACACAGATCTGTTTGTTCTTCTGGAAGTTCCTGGTACTTTTAATATTCTTCTCCAACACCATACTTTCAATGCATTGATTCTTTTACAATCTTCCTTATTCACTGTCCAACTTTCACATGCATATGAGGTTATTGAATATACCATGGCTTGGGTCAGGCGCACCTTAGTCATCAAATTTTAAACACTTTAAAGAGGTCTGTAATAGTTAGGATTCTGTGTCAACTTGACTAGGCCAAGAGTTCCAGTGGTTTAGTAGTTAAAATGTGCTTATTATATCCATGGAGATGAAACTTAATCCAGTTATAGTTAACTCTATAATGATTGGCTATGAATTGTCAATCAATTAGAAGGATGTTTCCTTGGGGGTGTGGCCTGTCCAAATAGAATGGACATGCGGGAAAGACTTTCTCTCTCTCTTCCACTGGGGACCTGGGACTCTACAATTGTAAGTCATTTCTTTGATAATAAACTCTCTCTCTCTCTGTATATATATATATATATACTTCACTGGTTATTGCTTCTCTAGAAAACCCAGCCTAAGATATGGTCTCTTGTAGCAGATTTGACTAATATAATAAGTTATTTGATTTCTTGACTGCTGCTTCTATGAGTGTTGATTGTGGATCCAAGCAAAATGGAGCCTTTGACAACTTCAATCTTTTCTCCATTTATCATGATGTTATTTATTGGTCCACTACAGGAGATTTTATTATTTTCTCCATTGTACAGATCCAAAAACTGAGAAACAGAGAGGTCCAGTAATTTGCCCAACGTTACGCAGTAATTGGAATTTGAACCCAGGCAATTGTCTTCAGAGTCTGTGCGTATGTTTTATGTTTTCCTAGTGCCTAAATTACCTTATGGAGGGGTTCAATCAGTGTATATGTGGGTATAAGTCTTTCACCCATAGAGCTGATCTGCCACCCAGGGAACTTTTCTTGGGGCTGAGGCCTGGGCTCCTCAGTCTAGGTAAGGCCTTGCATCCCTGTAGCCTTTGGGGCTGGGCAGAGAAGCCATCTGACTCTATTTTCCTTCACTGCCATGAAGTAGATTCCAATTCACAGCGACCCCATAGGGCAGAGTTGAACCGCTTCTAAGCTTTCTAGACAGTACACCATTATGAGAACAGCCTTCCTCATCTTTCGCCTGCGGAATGGCTGGTGGGTTTGAACTACCAACCTTGTGGTTATCAGCCCAACACTTAATCCAATGCACAGCCAGGGTTCCTTGGATCTATCTTAGAAGCACTGAAATCCTGCCATCATGGCCTGTGTCTTGCGTCTTCCTTTTAGAGGTCTCAGGTCCCTCACGTTGTCCCTCCTGGTCCTCGGCATGCTCAGAGTCGTGCAGAGGAGACAGCAAGAGAGAAAGGCCAACCAGCAGGCTTACACAACCCAGTGGAAAGTGATACTGGCGAATTCGCTGATTGGAAACAACAGAAAAGGAGTCAGGCCGAGCTTCCTGGAATCCAGGTCTAGAAGCTGCTAAAAATAGGTCTCTTTTCTTAGGAACAATTGAATGTCACTGGGTAACCGAACCCTGCTGGCAAGAGGGGCCTCCTGCCCACAGTCTCACAGAACAGCCTGTGTGAGCTAGGCCAGACTCCAGAGGAAAAAAGGGCCTGGCAAGGTGCCCTGCAAGGCCATCTGAGGAGACATGGAGCAGTCCCGTGCGCTGGACCGGCCTCCACACAGCAGGATAGACAGGCCAGGGTGAGTTTCACACAGAGATAGCTAGTGAGCAAGGAAGGCTAGAGCTGTCAAGTCCTGAACCCAGAAGCCAGAATGCCTGGGTTCCAATCCTAGCTTTTTCCTGCTGTGTGACTCTGGGTGTTTCATAACTTCAGAGGCTCAGTCTTCTCAGGAGCAAAAAGGAGACCAGAATGGCTAACCTCACACTCACATTAAAAGAATCAAAGAACACGGGGGTTGGCAAACTAGTTAAAGAGTCACATAGTAAATGCATTAGGCTGTCCACATCTCTGTTGCTACCACTGAACACGCCCTACAAGAGCAACCATAGGCATGACTATAAAACTTTCTTTTTTTGCACACTGAAATTTAAATGCCACATGATTTTTGTATGTCAAGAAACAATCTCCTGTTTAATAATTTAAACATATAAAAAGTGAAATTAAAACATTCTTAACTCTTGGACTGTACATAAACAGGTGGCAGGCTTAGCATAGCAAAATTTAGCACAGTACCTGGTCCATGTTAGTACTCCAAAACAGTAATGATTATCAGTGAGGTGACACACAGAATTGGAAGGGGGAGGGGAGGGGGAGAAGAGAAAAGAAAAGGAAAGGAAGAAAAAAGAAATAGATACAGATAACCCTATATGACTTCAGCAGGTAAAATAATAAGGGCTAACGTAAGTCCTTGCTAAGTTTCAGGTCCTGACCTAAGCATTTAGGTTGTTTGTGTGTGTTGATGAATCACAACACTCTGATTATAAATCCTGGTGTGGTGCTATAAGATAAGCACTAGACTGCTAACCTACTAGACTGCTAACCTATTAGACTGCTACAAGGTAGGTGGTTCAAACCCACCAGCCGCTCCTATACACAGTCACTATGACGCACTTAACAGCCACAACCAAGACCCATTTTACAGATGAGGAAAGCAGAGGCACAGAAGAAGTTAAGAAAGAGGCAGCATTCAGATACCCATTCAGGGCATCTGGTTCCAGAGTCTACACTTCCCACTGCTCATGTGATACCTCTAAGCACTTTATATTTAACTCATTTTATCTTTGGCTTAAAGGGAGAAGCACTGGCCTGCGAACCATAAGGTCAGCAGTTTGAGCCCACCAGCCACTCCATGGGAGACAGGTGAGGCTTTCTGCTCTCACAAAGATATAAAAGCCTCAGGAAACTTTTACAGGGTCACTCTGAGTTGGAACTGACTAAATGGCATTTTTAAAACAACAACAACAACAGTCTTTTCCAGAACTATCTCTGGTGAGAACTATTATTCCCACTTTACAGAAGAGGAAAGTAAGGTTCATAAGGGGACAAGTCATTGTCTGAGGTCAGAGCCAGGATTTTAACTCAGACGGGCTAATACCAGGGGCTGTGTCCTTATTATGGTACAATGTAGCCTGTCCTAACACATTTATCCCATGGTACTTTCTTTACATGCATCTCCATTGATGGGCATTTAGATTGTCGCCAGTTTTTCACCCTTAGTATTGTGAAGCACATCCTCAGTTACCCTGGTAACTAGACCGGGGAGTTACAGAGCCAAGATCTTACTTAGTGACTTTTGATGCACATGTTTCTGCAGGTGGTTGTGCCTGGGAGTGTTCTTATTGCTGTGAACTGCAGGTGGTAAAGAGAAACCAGACTTTGAAGCCATACATGTCCAAGGCTCAAGTTCTGGCTCAGCTATTTACTCACTGGGTGATCTTGAGCAAGTCACTTCACTGGTTTAGTTCTCCGTTTTTCCATCTCCTCAATGGCTTCATCGATCCTCATTTCACTGCTCACTCTGAGTTACAGTCAAAGATTGAGTTGATTATATGACCTCCTTCATAGAAAAGTTGTGAAGATTCAAATTGCAATCACTTGATGAATGGGAGGTCCCCCCACCCCTCTCTTTTTCCAGGCAGATTATCAAAATAGAAAGACAGGAAAAGGAACCAAGGACAAAAATCCAGAACCTTCTGAGTCATTTGAAATGAAACAGAAGTGTGACCATCAGATCAAAACTTAGTCTCTCAGTTCAGAATCTCTGAATTATAAGTAACAAAACCCACTTAAACTAGCTCAAGCGAAAAGGGGGGGATTCCCCATAAGGAAGTGTTTTGGTTGTAATTTATAGAAATTCAATTAAAATCAGTTTGAGTGAAAAGAGAAGTTGATTGTTTCACATAATTGAAAAGACAGAATGAGTGCAGGCTTCAGGTGCAACTAGATCTAAGGGCTAAAAGAATGCACCAAGGACGTTCTTTCCATCTTCCACATTCTGGGTAAATTGCCATGTGGTGTTATGGGTTAATGTGCTGGACTGCAAGGTCAGTTTGAACCCAAAGGTTGATGGTTCAAGCTCACCAGTCACGCCTCGGAAATCTTACACAGGGTCGCTATGAGTCGGAACTGACTCGACGGCATTTAACAACAACAACAGGCACAAGTTAGCTTCCAAGCTGCTCATCAACCCCAGGGCCAAGAGATTCTGTTTTCTCATTGATTCTTCCTGGTTCAGGTGTTCATTTCTGAACCAATCCCTGTGACCAATAGACATAAAACAGTGTGGTTTGGCCAATGTATGGTCAGGTAAGGATGGAATCAGCTTTCCCTGAACCCCATGGACTGAAAGTGGAAGAGGTGTGGTCCTCCAGAGAAAATCAAGATGCAATTGTTGAAAGAAAGGGGAATGGAGACCGGAAAGGCAGAGATAACAGGTGGCCTCCAGCTCTCCTTACATGAGGACTGTTGTCATCACACCAACACTAGTACAGAAAGTGCAAGGGACTCTCACGTTTCTGAAACTAGCATCTGAAAGGCCACGAGGAACTGTGGCAATTATACTCTCTGTCCCTTTATTACTCTGCCCACAAGTTCCCCAGATCAGCTTCTCTCTTTTTCCTCTACTCCTTCTCAGAGCCCAGAGGCAAACTGGCAACGTGTAATCCCTAGGTAACCTCTTCCTTTCTTTACGTAACAGCCCACAAGAACCCTCAGGTCACAATCCCAAATTCTAGGAGGATCTGATGGGCTCATCTTATGTCAACTCTCTGTGTTTGTCCTGTCATGTCAACTCTGTCTGGAGGACAGAGTCATGTAGCTTGCCAGCAGAGCTCCTGGGGTGTGCATGCTTGTGTGGAGAAGACAGTTTCAAAGACACTGAGTCTCTACAGACCGGGCAGACCCCACAGAATGTGTCTATGATGCTGTAGAATGGAATGAGAGTATCTGCAAAGACACTGAGGCCAAGATGCAGAAACTGGGACTGAAGAATTTGTTAACCTCAGAGCACAACCAAATCTAGCAGGCAGGTGGGGTTGAGACTGTGTGTGGATGGGCAAGTGGACACAGCTGTCAGGGTGAAAGCCTGCAGAGACCAGAAGGAAGCATCCAGACAGAGCAGACACAAGACAGTCTAATCCCACCAGGAAGCCACTAGAACACCCAAGGAGAATAATGAGAGTAAAAACCAGCTGCAATCCACCTGATTGCAACTCATGGTAATTCCATGAGTGTCAGAGTAGAACTTTATTCCACTGGGTTTTCAATGGCTGATTTTTCAGTAGATATCCAGGCTTTTCATCTGAGGCATTAATGGGTGGATTCAAACCTCCAACAACTTGCAGCCCAGTGTGTTAACCATTCGCACCACCCAGGAATACCCTCATAATGATAATCGTAGAATAACTGTAAAATGGTAAGGCCTATTCAGCGCTATTACCAGGCATCATTGTAGCTGCTTCATAAGCACATAAAGATGTTTTAGTCTCAAAACGATGTGGATACTTGTTTCCCACATCTACAGAAGAGGAAACGTAGACACTGAGAGGTGTAATGATTTGGTGCTGTGGGGTAGGGCACTGAGCCTCATGGGTGTTTGAATCATGAGGTCAGATTCACCAGCCACTCCTCGGAGATCCTATAAAGGGTCGCTAGGAGTTGGAAGCGACTCAATGACATTTAACGATGACATACAGGCAATTAGAATCACACATTCGGAATTCAGGAATTCTGGATTCAGAATGTGTGTTATTTATATACCACACTATCTGCACTAAATAATAAGGAACACTCAATTCTTTTTCTCTATAGCATATGTCATAGTTGTGGTTGAAAGTTAATTTTTGTGATGAGTGAATGAACATTTTTCTCGCATCCTAGACCATCAGTTTCAGCAGGATGCTCTGTAGGGTAATCTAGGACAGAGTAGAGTCCTTGTGTGGTGCTATAGGATAAGTACCACACTGCTAATGTCTACGTCGGTGGATCAAACTCACCAGCTGCTTCTTGGAAACCCTATGATTGCTATGAGTCAGAACCAACTAGACAGCTCTTAACAATAGAACTGTTCTCTAGGTTGTCTAAGACTGTAAATCTTTACAGGAGCAGATGGATTCATCTGTTTTCTGTGAAGCAGCTGGTGGATGTGAACACCCAACTTTGTGGTTAGCAGCCCAATGCCTAACTCACTGTGTCAAGAAGGCTACTTTCATAAGGTTGGGAACTCTGTTTTACTTGCTTCATTCCTGGTACCTACTGTAGGTACAGAAGTCCTGGTGTGGCACTGTGGGTAAAAGCGCTGGGCTGCAAGGTCACTTTGAACTGCACAGTTGGTGGGTCAAACTCACTAGCCGCTCCTTGGAAACCCTGTATAGGGTCGCTATGTGTTGGAACCAGCTCGATGGTACTTAACAACAACAACAACTGTAGGTACATAAGGGGCACTCAGTAATCATCTATTGAGTGAATTCACATTAATTGGCCACCTACCTCATTTATTTATTTAGTAATTCATTCTATCATTGAGCACATATTTAATGAGCGATTTACTACGTGTGCTGGTTGTTGGGACCATGTTATTGTTGTTAAGTGCTGTCAAGTCGGTTTAGACTCATAGCGACCCTGCATTAGGTTTCCGAAAACCAACTAGTGAACTTGAAACACTGACATTGTGGTTGAAACCGACCTTGCAGTCCAGCACATTAACCCACAGCGCCACACCAGGACTCCCAGACACAGGCATAGAGAGTTGCTAATTAAAGTTAATTGAGTCAATTCTGAATCATAGCAACTTTATGTAGGATTCCCAAGGTTGTAAATCTTTACAGGAGTAGAAAGCATTATCTTTCTCATGTGGAGCAGCTGGTAAGCTTGACCTTGTGGTTAGCAGACCAGTGCTTATCCTACAGAGCCACAGTTGTTAATTTTTGCTGTTGTTTACTACCGTTGAGTTGGTTCCAACACATAACAACCCTGTCTAGAGTTTCCACGGAGTAGCTAGTGGGTTTGAACTGCTGACCTTGTGGTTAGCAATCCAGTGCTTAACCTTCAGTACCACACCAAATTGTTCATTGTTGTTGTTGATGTTAAGTGGCCTTAGAGTCGGTTCTGGCAGAACTTGCAGTTCAAACTGCCTTTGCGGTCTAGTGCATTCACCCACAGACAATGTTAATTTGGACATTGCAGGTAAAGGCCTTGTAGGGGAAGGGAAGTGTGTGAGACAGGAATACAGACTCTTCATTCATTGCACCCTTACAACAATCCCGAGGAGAAGCTGCTGTTATAATATCATTTTGCAGCTGAGGAAATCTAGACACAAAGGTGGGTACCTGTCTCAAAGATGTACAGCCTCATCAGAAGTGGTAGAGGTGGACTTGGAACCTAGAATACGTAAGGAAAGCAAGGCAGGGACAACACATCCTTTATGGACGAGCGTGTGGTCTGGGGACCTTCCAGGACTAGTTCACTTGCCGCGGTAGTCACAGGCTTTGTGGTTTCCATAGCGGAGGGGAAGCGGAGTGCATACAACCTTTCCCGCTACCGGCAGGAATCCTTTCAGGCAGGTATCGATGTTTAGCCACCAGAGAAGCCACAGGGAGACACGTAGAGGAGCCAGCCAGGGAGAGGCAGCCGAGAACACAGTCTGGAAACAACCCAAGCTCCATTAGGAAGCAGTCTGTTAAGATGGATGGAGCACAGACTCTGGGGCCAAGCCCACCTTGTTTCCGGTGCCAGCCCTGCCATCCATCGGCTGCGTGACCTTAGGCAAGTTACTTCTCAGCCTTCATTTTCTTGATCAAGTAGAATAAAACTTTTGAAAATTTAAGTTTTCCAAGTCTGCCTCTCACCTTCATTTTACTACCCCTAAACCCCCTCCCTAAGTCATTTGAACTGCAAGGTTGGTGGTTCAAACTCACCAGCTGCTCCTTGGAAACCCTATACAGGGTTGCTATGGGTTGGAATCAACTCAACAGCACTTAACAACAACAAAACCCACTCCCTGGAGTCCTAGTGTGGCGCTGTAGGGTAAGGATTGGTCTGCAAAGTCGGTTTGAATGGCAAGGCCAGCAGTTCAAATTTACCAGTCACTCCTCAGAAACCCTATGCAGGGTCTCTGTAAGTTAGAACTGACTCAATGGCACTTAACAACAACAACAGCACACCCCCTCCCCAAAGAGAAATGTCATTATCAGTATACCTCCTTCCTGGTATGGCGCTACAGAGTAAGTTCTGAACTGCAAGGTTGGTTTGAACCTCCAAGTCAGCAGATCAAATTCCAGCTGCTCCTTGGAAACCCTATTCAGGGTCACTACGGGTGGAACCGACTCAACGGCACTTAACAATAACAACAACATATGTATGTATTCCCAGAGAATACACACTTAGTAAAGTGGAGGGTCAATGAAAAAGCAGAAGACCCCCAACGAGATGGAGTGACACAGTGGGAACAGCAATGGGTTCAAACGTAACATGGATTGTTGAAGATGGATTGTTTCTGTTGTGCACAGGGTCGCTATGAGTAGGAATCAACTCGAGGGCACCTAACAGCAACATGTATGTGTGATATGGAGTCCCTGGGTGGTACAAATGCTTAACATGCTCAGCTGCTGCCTAAAAGCTGGTATGAAGCTCAGACTGCTTAGGAGGTCAGAGCAGCAAGAGGGAAGAGTCTGGATCCTTGATGATGGCATTGCTCCCTTAAATGAACCAACTTGGAAACTGATCTACATCCAGACTTCTTATATCATTCATTTGTAAGATGAATGGTCTTTGTATTCATAAAGCAGCCTAATAGATATAATACATGGCCATTCACAAATTTCTAAGTTGAGTTTGTTTTATTTAGTTGTCTGTTTTTTTATAGTACTTGCAACCCAAAGCATCCCAATAGATGCAACAATCTATGCTTATGTAAAAGAGCTCTGGTAGCGTAGTAGTTATGAATCAGGCTGCAAACCGCAAAGTCAGCAGTTCAAAACTAGCAGCTGTTCTGCGGGAGAAAGGTGAGGCTTTCTGCTCCCGTAAAGATTTACAGCCTCGGAAACCCTGTACAGGATCGCTATGAGTCAGAACTGACTCCAAGGCACATCACCACCACCATGCTTATATATGTCTGAAGTTTTTACCTGGAAGGAGATACATGAAACTGGGGAGGGAGAATGGAAATGGTAGGATGGGGATGGGAGAGAGATTTTCTTTTGGGGGATATTTTTATTCTTCTTGAATGCTGGGTTTTTTGTTTTTGTTTTTCATTTCGTATAACTTTAGACCTGCTTTTATCATTTCAAAAACTCGAAACTGAAACTTCAAAAGTCCGTGGAACAATTGGGTTTTGCATTTCTTTGAAGTGCATGAAATAAATCTAATCCGGGAAACCTGGTTCTTGCTGAAATTGTTTTACAGAGGCTGCTGGGACAAGGAAGAAAGAAATGCATCAGTACTTTTGTTCAGTTACTAAAGAATCGGAAGGTGACCTGGGATTCAGCATCATGAACTTCGTGCAAGATTCAGAGTTCTTCCTGCCTACTGCCCATTGCCCTGCCCAGCTGGATGTTTCAAAAGATTTCCAGGAAGAGGAACCTGGCACCAGCTGTACCCCTTTGAAGTTCTTTTGAATGTCCACTTCAAATGTGCCAGCCTTCATCCACTTGTTCAAAAGACCGTAGATAAAATGCTCCTGGAGAGTTTGAAGGGACCTCAAAGACGGTTTTGTCATTTGTTTTTAACAAATTTCCAGGCTGGGGTTCTGAGAAGGAAGGGTGTTTTGCAAGGTTACACAATGTTAATTGGTGACAGATGTGACAGTTCCCAAGAATTCCTTTATTTCTATAGTGTCCACTTGGTTTTGGCTTCTTTTAATGTTTCTGTTCTTCTGTGGGGCTCCTTCATTTTTCCAGGCAGTCTTCCCTGATTCTCATAGAGTTTGCACTTGGAGATTCCCTGTGGAAGAATGATCTGTGGTCCACAATGTTTGATCCATGATCCTGGAGATTTACAGAGCTGCTAGCCAGTCTGCAGTAAAGAAAACTATTCATTTCTTCTTTAATTTGTATTGCGAATTAGGTGAAAGTTTACAGAGCAAATCAGTTTCCCACACAACAATTTATACTCATTTTGTTTCATGCCATCTACAATGTAACCTAAACCATCCCACATCTACCCTGCATTTCCCATTTCCATTCTTCCTCCTTTCCAACCCTTCCTGCCAACTGAAATTTGCACTTGGCTAAATGCTGCCCTGTTGATCTCAAATGGTTGATAAACTGTTGGGGTTTTTTTTTTTTTAATGTTTTTCTTAAAACCTAATAAGTTCTAGAATCAACCTTTGTTGTTGTTAAGTGCCTTGACGTTGGTTCTGACTCATAGTGACCCTGTATAGGGTTTCCGAGGAGTGGCTGGTGAGTTTGAACCACCGGACCTTGCGTTCAAACCAATCTTGAGATTGAGTGCATCCTACAGCGTCACACAAGAATCAGCTCAACTGATTTAAATAATCACTCTTCTACCTCCTAGCTAGTTGGCCTTGGGAAAATCGCACAATGACTCTGAGCCTCAGTTTCCTCTTCTGTAACATTTCACAGAGTTGTAGGGAAAAAAACGAAAATGGGTGTTTCAAAAAAAAGAAAGAAAGAAAAGAAGCTCAGTTTCTGAATTGAGTCTAATCTTTGGCTCATTCTTTTGACTCCCTCTATCAGATTGGATGCTGGCTCTGGAAGAAATAAGATTTGTCACTTCAAAGTTATATTCCTCAAGCCAGCCTCTGGGACTAGACAATGCCTAGGAGGGGCATCACGTCTAGAATGATCTTGGCATTCAGCTGTAGAAAGTGTAGTTAGCTGACAGTCTGCAGTAGTAAACATCTGTTGGATGAGTAAGTGGATGAATGGATCTCATATTGGTGCTGGCTCCTGGGTTGCCCCCAAACAATGGCTGAACATGATGTGGGTCCCAACTTGGGACCCCTCTAGCAAAATCTTTCCTTCTTTGCTCCTTCTCAAGTTGACCAAGACTTCGTCAGATCTGCATGGCAATTTGAGGTTCCTTTGATCCATTTTGCTTTCTCCCATGTTTATCTTCATGGGCATAACACTGCCCCACATACTGATACATCTCCTGCCATGAACCTCCATTTTAGTATAGCTTCCTGAATGGTGTGTGATGTCCTTTGCTTACCCACTACTGTCCCTATGCACTTGCACATCTTCTCTGCCCACGGCACCAGCATTTGGGGCTCAGATAAGGGGTAGAATTCCCTTGATCGTAGAAGAGTGGGTAGCTCCCCAGTGCCAGCAGATAAATCATGACCCATATAACATAGGCATAATAATCCAGTGCTCCTTCAGCAGTGATTGGCTCAGGATGGACACATGATCCAGTCATTAGCCAATGAGAGGTCAGGAAGTCTTCTGGGAGCTTCACTTCATTAAAAATCTGAGAGGCCCTCACTAGGTTCTGTCCCTTCCTTCTTGCCTTGGTCACTGTCCTGTGATCAAATGGTGTGAGACTCTGCAGCACCTGTCTTGAGGTTGAGTCTCAGGACAAAAGTCAAGTGCTAAAGAGATGGCTGGTAGTCCTGGTGGGGCACCATAGGATAAGCACTGGATGGCAAGATTGGTTTGATCCTATACAAGGTCGCTATGAGTCAGACCTGACTTAGTGGGACTTAACAACAACAATAACAGTAGAGATGGCAGAATCGAAAGATATGAGGGGGCTTTAAAGATTTGGAAAATGGAATGAAAGGTTATGGAATTTTTCCACAAACGTTTTGAAGCCCCCTTGTAAGGACAGCCTGGGTCCTTGGTAACACCAATGAGCCATTAAAGCAACTTTGGAGTTGCCAACCTCCTGACTCTTTCTAATAAAAGATAATTATATTTCTTTTTTGTTTAAGCCACAATTAGGCATGCTGCCACTTGTCATTGTAATTATCACAACCTCTGCAATGCCCTAGTCCCCAGACTGCCTTCAGAGGACGGAAACCAGAGCAAGTAAACCCTTGAAAGTGTAGGGCTCAGAATTCCAGCTGAACTGTTTGCATTTTTCCTGGAGAGAAGATGCTTATAAAATCCTCCCATCTCCAGTTTGCCAACACTTACATAAGGAGCTCTGGTAGTGTAGTGGTTACGAGTTGGGCTGCTAACCTCAAGGTTAGCAGTTCGAAACTACCAGCTGTTTCACGGAAGAAAGATGAGGCTTTCTGCTCCCGTAAAGATTTACAGCCTCAGAAACCCTATACAGGGTCACTATGGGTCAGAACCAACTCCACAACATATAACCACTCAACCAACCAACTCATGGCATGGCGCTATAGGACAAGCACTGGGCTGCAAGATTGGTTTGAAATGCAAGGTTCAAATCCACCAGCCACTCCCCCGGAAACCCTATACAGAGTCGCTATGAGTCCAAACCAACTCCAAGACACATAACAACAACACTCATGGAAGGAAGGGGGGCAAAACACTGGACAATGAAAAAGGAAGAAGATGATGAATGGATGGATTTGAAGTCTAGTGTTAACAAAGAATATTGAATATACCATGGACTGCCAGAAGAACAAACAAATCTGTCTTGGAAGAAGTACAGTCAGAATGTTTCTTAGAAGGGAGGATGGCGAGACTTCATCTCTTGTACTTTGGACAACTCATAAGGAGGGACCAGTCTCTGAAGACAGACATCGTGCTTGGTAAAGTAGAGGGTCAGCAAAAAAAGAGAAAGACCTCAGCGAAATTGACTGATACAGTGTCTGCAATGAAGGACTCAAGTATAGTGACAATTACGAGGATGGTGCAGGGTTGGGCAGTGTTTTGTTCTGTTGTACATAGGAGCTCTGGTATCGTAGTGGTTACAAATTGGGCTGCGAACCTTAAGGTCAGCAGTTCGAAACTACCAACTGTTCCGTGGTAGAAAGATGAGTCTTTCTGCTCCCGTAAAGATTTACAGCCTCGGTAACCCTATACCACAAGTCAGAACTGACTCCATGGCACACACTACCACCACCACCATTGTGGGAGCAGTGTTAGGTAGTGTAATTTCTATAATAAATCCCTTATTCTCTGCACTCCCCAAACTGATAACACAGCCCAGGGGCAGATTCCAACTCCTGGTTTAGGGAAGATATGAGCCAGTCTCTGATCCAGAGAATTCTACCCTTCTTCCCATAGTGATTGATTTTAGCATGGACATCTGACCCAGTCCTAGCCAATGAGAACCTGCCCTAGGATTTTTGCTGAAACAGAAAGCATAAGCAATCTTCCCACTATATTGTCAAGCTGGTTGTGGGGAAGCTTAGAGCTTCTGGTGGTCATCTTGCTAGAATGTGGAAAGGTCCTGCCCAAGAATAAAGCCAACAGAGGGGAAGCAGGGTGAAGAGCTGGAGAGACAGATTCCATACGGCATTAACTGAACACCTATGTCTAGCTTTGCCCACGCCAAATCAACCCCTGGACATTTTTCTTTTTGTAGCTCCAACCAGTATGAGTTGGGTTTCTGTACCTTCCAACTGGAAACAGTAAATATCTGTTGAATGAGTTAATGAATGAATGGATCCCAAATTGGTGTGGCACTGTGGATTCATGCGCTGGACTGCAAAGTGACTTTAATCCACAAGGTTCAAAGGTTCAAGCTCATCAGCTACTCTTTGGAAACCCTATACAGGGTCGCTATGGGTCAGAACTGACTCAAAGGCATGTTAACAACAACAAATTATATTTTTAATTTATTTTAGCCTCTTTTTTCTTTTAAAAGTGAGAAAAAAAGGAAGAATTTAGAGGACTGGTATCATATGAAAAATGATCATCGAATCCTAGGTAAGGGTTTTAGTCATCGAATCCAATTGTTTCCTTGTTGCGGTTGCTGTTGTTGTTACAGATGAGGAAACTGAGGACTAAAGAGGGACTATCACTTTCTCAGGGTCCCAAGACCAGGACCTATAAGAACCAACATTAGAGACCAGGTCAATAATGTATATAATCTGAATCTGAGACAAACCCCAACATTCTTTTTAAAAAGTATGGAACAGGGGTGAAAACCAAAGTAGTCTTCAAAAATATCAGCATCATAAAAGACACGCTTAAAGGCTGTGGAATGTCCCAAACTAACGGAGACTTAAGAGACAAGACAACTAAATTCAGTATGTTCAACTGAATAATCGGACCAGCTCCTAGTGTAAGACATCATGCTTGTAAAGAGGGTCAGCAAAAAGGAAGAAGACCCCCCACGAGATGGATTGACACAGTGACAGCAACACTGGGTTCAAACATAAGAGCAATTGTAGGGATGGCGCAGGACTGGACATTGTTTCATTCTGTTGTGCATAGGGACTCTGGGAGTTGGAACTAACTCATCGGCACCTACAACAGACTGAATCTTGTATTGGAGGGAAAAACAACAAACAAACAAAAAAACCCACTTCATGACATTATTGGATTTATTGACAAAATGTTTAGAGAGTGTTGTGGCTTGGTAAGATAAACACTGGACAGCTAACCACAAGGTTGACAGTCCAAGCCTACCAGCTGTTCCGTGGAAAAGATGAGGCTTCCTGCTCCCACAAAGATTTACAGCCTTGGGAACCCTGTACAGGGTCACTATGAGTCAGAACCAACTCCATGGCACTCAACGACAACATTGACAAAATTGGAATAGGGGCAATAGATTAGCTAAAAGCATCTTATCTAAAGAGAATGTTGACATATTGTGGAAAATGTAACTAACATCCTGGATCAATATGTGTGGAAATTGTCAAGGGGAAACCTAACTTGTTATGTAAACTTTCACCAAAAACACAGTAAAATATAATTAAAAAACAAAAAGTATCTTATCAATGTTAAGGAGTCCTGATATCGTGCTGTGGATAAAGCTCTGGACTGCAAGGTCAGTTTGCATCACAAGGTCAACAGTTCAAACTCACCAGTCACTCCTCGGAGTGTACAGGGTCACTGAGTCAGAATCAACTCAATGACACTTAACAACAACATTGATGTTGAACATATCAGAGTTGATAACTATACTGCCATTATATAAAAGCATATGCCTAGTCTCAGCTATGATATACTGAAGTATTTAGGGGTAAGGAGACATGTTATAAGCAACATCTTCTCAATGGCTGAAAATTTGTGTATACACGTTCTTGTGGTTGTTGGATGCTGTAAGTCGATTCTGACCCAAAGTGACCCTGTGGGACAGAGTAGAACTGCCCCGTAGGGTTTTCTAGGCTGCTATCTTTACAGAAGGGAGCTCTGGTAGCGTAGTGGTTACAAATCAGGCTACGAACCTCAGGGTCAGCAGTTCGAAACTACCAGCTGTTCCACGGGAGAAAGATGAGGCTTTCTGCTCCCGTAAAGATTTACAGCCTTGGAAACCCTGTACAGAGTCGCTATGAGTCGGAATCAACTCCATGGCACATGACAGCAACAACATCTTTACAGAAAGTGTTACCATGTACTGCTAACCACTAGGTCAGCCGTTTGGTGCCATCAGCCGCTTCATGGAAGAAAGATAAGGCTTTCTACTCCTGTAAGATTTATACAGCCTCGGAAATCCTATACAGGATCAATATGGGTCGGAACCAACTTGATGGGAAGTAGCAGCAGTAGATTCTTTACAGAAGCTGACTGGGACATTTTTCTTCTGAATGGTGGCTGGTAGGTTCAAACTACTGACCTTTCAGTTAGCAGCCCAGCACTTAACCCACTGCACTACCGAGGCTGTTGTTGTTAGATGCTATTGAATTGGTTCCAACGAATACGAATCGGGCTGCTAACCTGAAGGTCGGTAGTTTGAAACTACCAGCGATTCCACGGGAGAAAGATGAGGCTTTCTGCTCCCGTAAAGATGTACAGCCTCGGAAACCCTGTGCAGGGTCACTATGAGTCGGAACCGACTCCACGGCACATAACAACAACAATAACACATAGAAGTGAACTCTTAAGTAGTGATCCTATGCACAAGAGAAGGAAACACTGCCTAGTCCTGAGCTGTCATCAACATTGTTATGTTTGAGCCCATTGTTCCCACTACTGTGTCAATCCCTTGCACTGAGAGTCTTTCTCTTTTTCACTGACTCTCTATCAAGGATCATGTCCTTCTCCTGGGACTGGTTCCTCTTTAGAACAGTCCCTGGTCCCTCTTAATAACAGATCCAAAGTACGTGAGACCAAATCTCACCATCCTTGTTTTTAAGGAGCTTTTAAGCTATACTTCTTTCAAGACAGACTTTGTTCGTTCTTCTGGAAGTCCATGATGTATTCAGTATTCTTTACCAACACCAGAATTCAAATGCATCCCTTCTTCTCCAGTCTTGCTCATTTATTGTCCAGCTTTCACGTGCTTACAAAGCAATTGAAAATATCCTGGCTTGAGTCAAAGTGATTGATTTGCTCTTTAACACTTTAAAGAGGTCTTTTGCAGCTGATTTGTCCAAACCTGAACAATCTCTGAGAAACTGCAGGCTTTTTATTTTGTTTTGTTTTGGCTTCTCCACCAGCCATTCCTTGGGAACTCTATATAGGGTCCCTAGGAGTCAGAAATGACTTGATGACACTTAACAGCAATTTAACAACTGTGAGCTGTGGAATTCCTTGCAGTAACAACTGGCCTTTGATCTTGGTTCCTAAGAGCCAGACCACAAGTGAGGCCAATGAATGGCAGCTGATTAGACCAAGAAGAATCATCTGGGGAGCTCTCAATCTCTGGAAATGTAACCTATCCTGACTTCATGGGGAAGTATATTAAGGCCTTGGGTCTTCCAAGGAGTCTCAGTGGAGAGAGAGAGCTAACAACTGCTTTTAGGTGGGTAAACAAGTCCCCCGGGGACACGGAAGCTACTAGTCCTTCTCAGTGATTTAAATCAAAAATTTGTGTTATTTACCAAAAACAGAAACCTTAAGTTTCTCAACCTTCTTAGAAGTTGAGTTCAAAAGGCAAATCCCCTGTTCCTGTCCCCATCCCCAGAGATTGTGACTGAGTCAGCTAGTTGTAGCCTGAGACTCTACTTTTGGAATATGCCCCTTCATGGTCCTCACAGCAGGCTGCCAGCCCACCACCACCTGAGACTTTCAGAAGGGATGGCTGTTACTCCTGTCCTGGTTGGGGGGTGGGGGGGGGGTGGGGGAGGTGGGCGGGGAGTGTCAAAGGAACCTAGATCTTTCCATCACAACACCTTGGGTAGTTTCTTAGTCAAGAGCAGATGAAATATACCTTTCATTCTTTTCCAGTGACCCTGAAGTTGAGACAATGAAGGTCAATGGATTTCTCAATCCAGCTATTCTGCCAGTAAGGAACTCTCTTTGCTCCACAGTGTCGCTAAAGCAGTCTGAGCACTCTGCAAGAGCTGGTTCCCAGCCAAACCCAGAGACCTGCAACCCATGCCTTCAGGGGCCTGACCGGGAGAGCCAGCCTGTGGGGAATTGGAGAATTGGTGACTCACCCGTGTGAAAGACGCCTAATCAGAAATCCTATACAGGGTGGCTATGAGTCACAACTGACTAGAAAGCACACCACCTCAACTACCAAAGCTTGTATGAGGTCTTGGTGTGGTGATGTAGATAAAGCACTGGACTGGTAACTGCAAGTTCGACAGTTCAAACCCACCAGCTGCTCTCAGAAACGCTCTACAGGGTCACGAAGCATTCAAACTCAATGACACATAAGAACAAAACTTGTGTACACAGAACCAGAATTAGGGAGGCACACACAAAGCCACCAAGACCTGGTTTCTTTTTGTCTGTCTCACCACTGCTGAACTTTGATTTGGCTTTATTCTCAGAGAATTGTGGGCACTAAGGCCAATATCCTAGCATTTTAAGAACCTCAGCAGAAAAAAACTCTTAATTATTCTAGCAGCAATCCAGAAGAAAATTGCTATTGGCCTGACTGGAGTCACATGACCATCTCTAAACCAATCACTATGGTTAAAGAGTTGTGGTGGTGTGATTGGTCAGGCTTCAGTCCTGGGACCTTGATGGCACAGTACCAAAAGGTTGATTGTCTAACTCACCTTCTGCTCTGCAGGAGAAAGAGTTAATAAACTGCTCATGTAAAGATTGTTGTTGTGGTTAAGTATCGTCAAGTGGATTACAGCTCATGGTGACCCTGTAAAGATTTCTAAGGAGAGACTGGTGGGTTTGAACTGCTGTTATCAGTCCAGTGCTTATACTTTAGTGCCACACCAGGACTCCTTAG
>NW_006408541.1:13145035-13146520 GCF_000296735.1 Chrysochloris asiatica | reverse complement strand
GCTGCACTTCTTCCAAAACAGATCTATGGGTTCTTTTGGCAGTCCATGGCACTTTCAGTATTCTCCTCCATTCCAGATTCTGGATCAAGGAATGGTAGAATAGTCTATTCTTAGACGCTCCCGGAAGCAGATCCTGAGACAACCATTTGAGGTGCTATATTATTTAGGAGATGATCTTGGGAAGCACTGGTAGGAGATTGAGAAAATGAGGCAGAAAAGGGAAGGCAGACAAAACAGAGTGTGTTATCAAGCAAGTTACCAGTGTGGACCACTGCGCACAACCACCCCCCCACCCCCCCACCCCGGGGGGACTCTGGAAGTCATTGAAGAACACTAGTTATATTTGTCCTGTCTGAGGGGTGAGAGAACTGAGGTATTTATTTACCAATTCTTGTCAGTTTTTGACTCAGGGGTGTTAACTACCCAGAACTTTCCACATGTAAGAGCGAAGTGGTCCCTGGTGACCTGAGAAAGTACTTAAAGAGATGAAGGTTGGGACCACATGCATTGACAGTTATGGGCAATGATCAGCACTTCCTCCATTCTCCAGAGAAAAATTGGGGTTCTATAATCAGGAAAAGGAAGTCCTGGTGTGATCTTGAAAGATAAGCACTGGACCGCTAGGTCAGTTCGAACTGCAAGGTTAGCAGTTCAAACTCACCAGCTGCTTGCTCCTCAGAAACCCTATATAGGATCACTATGAGTTGCAACAACTTGACGGCACTTTAACAAGACACACATATATGGAGTCCTGGTGTGGTACTGTAATATAAGCTCTGGACCTCAAGGCCAGTTTGATCCACAAGATTGGTGGTTCAAACTCACCAGCTGCTCCTCGGAAACCCTATACATTGTTAATTATGAGTCGGAACCAACTTGATGACAATTAACAGCCACAAGAACAATCAGGAAATGGCACTGATGTTGGGAGGTTAAACAGATGTCCTTCTAAGAAGCAGACCAGTTGACTCACTCAGTCTCTGAGTCCATTCACCAAGTTCAGCAGGATAGCATGGAAAGGCCTGGGTTGCATTCTTGCTCAGCCATTTCGAGTGTGACTTTGGACTGGTGTGGCGTGTGGGTTAATGTAAACACAAGGTCAGTTTGAACTGCCAGGTAGGTGGTTCAAGCTCACAGGGTCACTATAGTCAAAACTGACTTGACAGCAGTTAACAACAACAACATCTTTATGGGAGCAGAAATCTCATCTTCTTCTCAAGGAGAGCCTAGTGGGTTTGAACTGCTGACTTTGCGGTTAGCAGTCCAGTGCTTATCCTACAGTGCCACCATACTCTATTTTATTATGATTTCAGAATTACATTAAATGATTCATTACATTAAATAATTGGGAACATCTAAGTCAATTGGCAGAACATAGTCCACAAAAGCTCTGGTAGCGTAGTGGTTATGAATCGGGCTGCGAACCTCAGGGTCAGCAGTTCGAAACTACCAGCTGTTCTGTGGGAGAAAGATGAGGCGTTCTGC
>NW_006408541.1:13142376-13144311 GCF_000296735.1 Chrysochloris asiatica | reverse complement strand
CAGAGATGATGACGTGGAGCGATGGAGCAACTGGAGGACTTTAGACACAGAGCGGGAGAGGGGCTGTGTGCTGACAACTAGGGGGGCCGGGGGCAGGCTTGTAGTGTATATCCTTTGGTTGGTTGATGATGCATGGAGGGGATTGTAATCATGGCAATGAAAAGATATATATGATAGGATGAATGTAAAACTAATGCTCTCCCATGTAAACGATCACATAATTCACAATAAAATATTAAAAACAAACAAACAAGAAACAGTCCTATGAAGTGAACAATAACACCCATGAGGAACATCTTCCTCCATCCAATCAACCATGAGACCAAAAGGACAGCATTTGCCCTAAAACAAAACTCAGAAGGCAAGAAGGGGCAGGAAAGATGGACAAATGGAAATGGGGGAAGTATGCTGTTACATTGAAGCGTTTGCAAGCAAGCTTATAAAACAAAATGTATTTAAATGATTGAATAGAAAACGAATTTTCTCTGTAAACTTTCACCCAAATTACAATAAAAAGAACATATATACATATGGTGGCGGTGGTGGTGTGCCATGGAGTAGGTTCCTACTTATAGGGACCCTGCATAGGGTTTCCTAGGCTGTAAATCTTTAAAGGAACAGAAAGCCTCATCTTTCTACTGAAGAACACTACCAGAGTTCCATATACATATATATGGAGCTCTGGTAGCATAGTGGTTATGGGCTGGGCTGCCAACCTCAAGGTCAGCAATTTGAAACTACCAGCCATTCTGCAGGAGAAAGATGAGGCTTTCTGCTCCTGTAAAGATTTACTTGAACCACTGACCTTTCAGTTCAAATGACTTTGCAGTCTGATGCATGAGCCCACAACACTGGACCAGTCATACCTAGTTGCAAAGGATGCTGGGAAATACAGTTAGTGACTGGCAAGCATATCTCAGGGTTTCTGTTAATAAAAGGGGAAGAGTATATGCCTTCTTGCAAAGCTTTATTTTTATATCCCAGAAGAAAAGCTTTCCAATGGGCTTCTAATTACAGCTCATAAACCTGAACTATGTCTCATGCCTCCACTGGCCAAGTATTTAGTAAGTAGAGAAAAGCAGAAAATAAGAAGAAAGGGAATTAAGAATAGACATCTAAGTAGGGTGACCAATGATCATTTTGCTTGAGATTAAGGAGGTTTAGGACAATACTGTCAGTGCTAAAACTAGGTTAATTGGGATAAGTTTATCACCTAAATTTGAGCCAACCTACAGGATCTGTCCCCATGCCTTGTATAGACTTGAGAACCTAACTCCAGTTCAAGAAGTATCTCCAATGTGTTGCCTCCCCCTACTAAAAACCTTCTCTTTCCCTTCATCTCCTTCGCTTTAGCTAACAGGTAGGAGTGTATATCTACTTATGCACTGTCCTCACAACTGGATCTTCTTGGCCCTCAATTGTGTCCTGCCTCCTGAAAATCCAGTAGTGCCAGAACCTCTGTCCAGTTCCCAGATCCCTCATACCTGTTTCCTGATTATCTTAGCCCCCTGGAGGTCAGGGCTTACGGCGCTGGAAATGGATGACCAGAAGAGAGAAGATCCTTCCTGCTTAATAGATTCCCAGGCCCTCTCCAAGAAACGGGACTCTAACTCCCAGCCCCGGGCTTCTCCTTCCTCATACAATGACGTCATTGCAGTTGGTGTTACCCAGTGTGGTGGCTCATGGTGTCATCCTCCCCTCCCCCTACAGACCTCTTCCTGTACCTTACCTTACAGAATTCTTGTTGTTGCTGTTAGAGACTGCCAAGTTGGTTCTGATTCATAAAGACCCCATGCACAATAGAATAAAATATCGCTCAGACCTGCACCATCCTCATAACTACATTGTAGGATGGTTAGCAGCATTCCTGGCTTCTACTCATTAGATGCCAGCAGCTCTTCCTCCCCTTTGAAAGTTGTGACAACCAAAAAATCT
>NW_006408541.1:13139501-13141901 GCF_000296735.1 Chrysochloris asiatica | reverse complement strand
ACTTCTTCCAATGCAGATTTGTTTGTTCTTTTGGCAGGCCATGGTACCTTTAATATTCTCCTCCAACACCATAACTCAAATGCATCAATTCTTCTACGGTCTTCCTTATTCACTGTTCAACTTTCACATGCATATGAGGTTATTGAAAATACCATGGCTTGGGTCAGGCGCACCTTAGTCGTCAAACTGACATCTTTGCTCTACAATGCTTTAAAAAGGTCTTATGCAGTAGATTTCCCTTAATGCGATACATTGTTTAATTTCTTGACTGCTCTTCCATGAGTGTTAATGGCTGACCAGAGCAAAATGAAGTTTTTGACAATTTCAATCTTTTCTCCATTTATATGGATGTTGTTTATTGGTCCAGTAATGAGGATTTTTGTCTTCTTTACATTGTGGTCTTTGGTCTTTATCATTAAATATTTTAAGTCCTCTTTACTTTCAGAAAGCGAGATTATGTCATCTGCATATCGCAGGTTGTTAATGAGTCTTCCACCAATTCTGATGCCAGGTTTTTCTTCATATAATCCAGTTTCTCTTATTATGTGCTCAGCATACAGATTGAATAAGTATGGTGAAAAAATACAACCCTGGTGCACACCTTTCCTAAATTTAAACTAGTCAAGTATTCCCTTGTTGTGTTTGAATAACTGTCTCTTGGTCTATATACAGGTTCCTTATGAGCACAATTAAGTGTTTCGGTATACTCATTCTCCACAATGCTGTCCATAGATTGTCCTAATCCACACAATTGACAGCTTTTGTATAGTCAATAAAGCACAGGTACACATCTCTCTGGTATTCTCAGCCAAGATGCATCGGACATCAGGAATGATATCCCTTGTCTCACATCCTCTTCTGAATCTGGCTTGAACCTCTGGCAGTTCTTTGTCGGTGTACATTATAGCCATATTTGGATTATCTTTAGCAAAGTTTTACTTGTATGAGATATTAAAGATACTGTTCGATGATTTCCACACTCCACTGGGGCACCTCTCTTTGGAATGAGCACAAATATGGATCTCTTCCAGTCAGTTGGCCAGGTAGTTGTCTTCCAAATTTCTTGGCATTGATGAGTGAGTGCATCCTGTGCTTCATCAGTTTGTTGAAAGATTTCAATTTGCATTCCATCTATTCCCAGAGCCTTGTTCTTTGCCAATGCCTTCAATGCACCTTGTGCTTCTTCCTTTAGTATCATTGGCTCTTGATCATATGCTACCTCTGAAATGGTTGAACATCAACCTTTTTTTTTTTTTTAAGTACAGTTACTCTGTGTATTCCTTCCATTTGCTTTTGATGCTTTCTTCATCATTCAATATTTTGTCCATAGAATCCGTCAATATTTCAAGTAGAGGCTTGAATTTTTCCTTCAGTTCCCTCAGCTTGAGAAATGCTGAGCGTGTACTTTCCTTCTAGTTTTCTTACTCCAGGTCTTTGCACATTTTGTTATAATGAAAGTATGGACTGCGAACTGAAAGGTTGGAGGTTCAAACCTACCAGCCACTCCTCTGAAACTCAGCACTCTTAATTCCCACAAAATGATTGGGTGGGAACTTGCAAATAGGGTGTAGGCGGTACAGGACTCTAAGCTGGGATTGGTGAGTTTTGCCATCCCACTAGGTTTAAAAGGAGCCATTTCAGAAGCAGGAACAAGTAAGAGCATGAGTAGAATGTGAGATTCCTACTTGGAAAACTGGCAGCAGCAGAGGTGGTGGCAGAGGCAGCGGGGGCCTGGAGAGACAGAGCAGCTGTGAGCTTCTAGGCCCATGGACCAAGTAAAGCTGAATGCTTACGGGCAAGAGCCAGTTTGTAGAAGGTGTCCTTTGGCCATTTACAGACTGTCACTATGGGTTTATGCACTGTATTGCAAAGTTGGTTTGAACCACAAGGTTGGTGGTTCAAGCTCACTAGCTGCTCCTCAGAAACCCTATACAGGGTTGCTATGATTCAGAACTAACTTGACAGCACTTAAAAACAACAACAAAGACAAGAGAAAGGCATTCCTGATTGGAAAACTGAATCTGAGTTGTTTCTGATCCTGAATTGTACCCTGTTCACTTCTCTAATCAACCCCATACTCGTAAGGATTATTATGAGTTCTGTATGGTCATTGCCGTGTGTTATCAAGCCCAGATGTGAAGCAGAGAGTGCTGTGGGAGGGCTGGTTGGTGTCAGGGTAAGGAAGGTTATAGGGTGAAGGCAAGTCTGACCCCCACATCATAGGGATTGGCCTTGAGCTAATTTTGAATTTGAATTTGATTCTCCTTCCCCCTTGTGAAACTAGATGTCAGACATGGCCCCTACACAGTTTTTTTTCTTTAATGTTTATTGTGAATTATGTGATAGTTTACATGGGAGAACATTAGTTTTACATTCATTCTATCATATATCATCTCATTG
>NW_006408541.1:13127227-13136274 GCF_000296735.1 Chrysochloris asiatica | reverse complement strand
ACTATCACCTTCCCATGCGAGATATTTAGGTGTTTTGTCAAAAATCAGTTGGCTGTATGTAGATGCGTTAATTTCTGGATTCTCAATTCTGTTCCATTGATCTATGTATCTTTCATTGTGCCAGTACCAAGCTGTTTTGAGCACTGTAGCCACCCTACACAGTTTTTGCAAGTCGATTTGATCCATAGCAAGCCCCCTGTATAGGGTTTCTAAGGCTATAAATCTTCATGTGAGCAGAAAGCCTCATCTTTCTCCTTCAGAGCAGCTGGTGGATTTGAACTGCTGACCTTGCAGTTCACAGCCCAATGTATAAGTCCATTATGCTACCAGGGTTCCTTAAAAATTTCTCTCTAGACCTTGTCAAGTGTCCCCTTACCAAAATTGCCCCTGGTTGAGAAGCATTGATATTGTTAAGTGCTGTGAAGTCAGTTCTGACTCATAGAGACCCTGTATAAGGTTTTTCAAAGAGCAGCTGGTGGGTTTGAACCACTGAAGTCCAGTGCTTATCCTACAGTGCCACACCATATTTTCTTAATCTTGCATAAAACGTTATTGTTAAGTGCCCTAGAGTTAGTTCTGACTCACAGTGACCCTGGATAGGGTTTCAGAGGAGTGACTGGTAGATTTGAACCACCAAGCAGTCCAGTGCTTATCCTACAGCAACAAGCAACTTTAGAAATGGTCACCACTTTTATCAAGTTGTACATCCACCATCTGGGTAAAAGCTTCCAGCTTACTCCACAAATGCAGCTTGGAGTAAGGCTGCCCTGGCCCCCTTGCTAGCCACCTGGCTTCCCAGTGGGTCACATAGGGAGATTCTGGCGCCACTGTGCTCTCCCATCCCCCTCTCAGAACAATAGAGTGCTTCACTGGCTCTCCAATCTTTTCCACTCCTGGCACTTAACACTATTTTCCTGAACTGGGCCTTTTTGTTGTGTGCAAATTTGTGCTAAGTCCTTAGAAAATGCTTCTTAGCCTCTACCCTTCTTGAGGACATAGTAGATTAAAACATTTAACCCAAAGTTTCTCAACTTTAGTACTATTAACATTTGGTCCAGATAATTCTTTGTTTTGTTTTGGGGGGGCGGGGTGAGGCTATCTTGTACATTGTAGGATGCTGAGGATCACATTCTACACCCTCAGAATTGTGACAACCAAAAATATCTCCAAAATCAGTCCCCTGGAGAGAAAGATCACCCCTGCTGGTTGAGAATATTCTTAACTGCTACTACAATCCATTGAGTTTGGTAACTGTATTACCACCATTTAACAGATGAAGAAACTGAGGTTTAAGGAAGGAGGACATCTTGCCCACAAGGTTAAAATTCTAAGCTGGTGATTCCCCAATTCACCAGCAGATAAATATCCACTGAAAACCAAAAACCATACCTACTACCATTGAGTCAATTCTGACCCATAGAAACCCGAGCATTGAGTAGAATGCTCCACAGGGTTTCTGAGACTGTTCATCTTTATGGTAAAGTCTCATCATTCTCCCTCAGACAGCTGGTGAATTTGAACCAACAACCTTGTGATTAACTGTCCAACACCTAACCTACAGTGCCACTAGGGTTCTATATATATAATTGCAAGATACACAGTGAGAGACAGAGAATATATACTAGTGTGGCACTTTAGGATAAGCACTGGACTGCTAACTAGCAAGGTCGGTGGTTCAAACCCATCAGCCACTCCTTGGAAACCCTATACAGGGTCTCTGTGAGTTGGAACCATCTTGATGGCACTTAACAACAGCAACCACATATATATAGGGGAGGGGTAGTTCCCTTGCAGTTAGCAGACCAATGCTTAACCCACGATGTCACCAGGACTCCTTAAAAATCCACGGAGGCTCTTGTTAGTAGATGCCTAGGCCCTATCCCAGGCCCATTGCATCAGAACCTTCAGGGAAAGGTACCAGAGATTCTGTATTTCCTACAAGTGGGCCTTCTAGAAGGACCAGCAATTCTCAATACTTCATAGCCAACATCTTCTGTCTGTGCAGTTTTTTCTTTAATATACTTCCAAATTTTTAAAATTATCTTGCTTATGGAGCAAAGTGTGCTTCTGACGTCATCATTCATACATTCTCCTAATGGGGTTAGCTGAATTAACAAAGACGTTAATAAAACACTTGGCATTCACTGAGTGCCTATGAAAAGAAATTGTCCTGGAGATGAGTACTCAGCAAACTGTGTATGAAATGTAACTTTAACTTTTCCTATATGTGTTCTTTAGATGTGTTCTTGCTGAATTTCACAAGCATTGGAAGATAAGAACCATTATCCTCATTTTGGAGGAAAAAACCGAGGCACAGAGATGAAATGTTTTTTGCCCAAAGCCATATTGAAAGAGGGAAGAATGTTACCTTCTCCCCATATCTGTCACTAGCAAGAGGAATGAAGTTACTGTGATTCACTTACAGTAAATAAGATTTACATCCTCATGGGTTCATCTGTACATACACACATACATGCCAACACACACAAATGCACTTGCACACAAATATTTCAGTTGGGGGTGGGGAGAGCCAGCCTCCCCTGAGACACATGATCAATATTCCCTAAATCAGGGTTCTATGCACAAGAAAGATGACTACTGGATAGTTAATCACCAAATCCCTGGAGTCTGCCTCATGGTGCTCTTAGATGTTATCAGGTCTTTAAATCATAGAAACAATGTGTGACAGAGGAGACCCGCCCCCTAGGGTTTTCCAGGCTGTAGTCTTTCTGGGAGCAGCTTGCAAGGTCTTTCTCCAACAGAACCACTGGGTGGGTTTGAACAGCCAACCTTTCAGTTAGTACCTGAACACATACCAGTGCACTACCAGTGCTGTTTGTCTGCCACATAACACACCTCGTTTTATAGATGGGAAACATGAGGCCCAGACAGGAGTAGAGCCTGCTTGAGGCCCCCAAACAAGTTCACTGGCAGGACGTGAACCCACTCTCTGGGCCACCATTTACAGCTGGGGTGTGAAGATCTACTGGAGGTGGTTTCTTGGGGAATAACAGCTAGCTGCCAGTCACTCAGGAATTCCCTGTCCCCTCACAATCCACTTCTGGGGGACTCCACCCAGCACCAACGTGCTTAAGTAATAGGAGTCACTAAAGGTCTCAATGTGCATGCGGAACCCTTTGAGTCATCCTCTGACATACCAAGGGGAAAGGTATCTTAAATAGAAGCCTATCCCAGAAAGTACTAAAATGTTGACCCAAGGCCCAGGTTTTCAGGGAACAAACTGACTCACTCAGGGGTCACTTTGTACTCTGGTCACAACTCTTTTATGATTCAATCATTCGTTCATTCATTCATTCATTTATTCAACAAATATTTGTTTGAAAGGGCAAGGTACTTCTCACTTTTAACTGTACAATATGAATTTTTGTGTTCATTAGCACAATGACCACATGCTGCTCTTGTTTGTAATTAATTTTGAACAGCGGGAGTGACACACATTCTCCTTGTGGCCACCAGGATGTGAGGTAACTTCTCTCATGATGCATAAATTGTTATCTTTCCAGATGTTTTCCTAGTATTTGCATATGGGCCCACTGAAAAGTTTTTAGAATTGGTTTCTGTTCTTACATACATACTACTAGGAATTTCTTTTAGATTTTTTAAAAAATGAGTTAATATCAAATGTATTGAGGTCCTATTATGTGCCCGCTACATCTAAAATGAGCTGAGCTATGTGGCAGATGCTATATTTTACTAGGAAGTAGGAGCTAGGGACAAAGTAATAAAGGAGGTCTAATGCGGCAGGGGAGTCGTGGTGTGGCACTGTGGGCTAATGCGTCAGACCACAAAGTCATTTGGACTTCAATGTTGGTGGTTCAAGCTCACCAGCTGCTCCTTGGAAACCCTATACAGAGTCAGAATCGACTCAACGGCACTTAACAACAGCAATAATCCGGGAGCACAACCAAGCAAAGAAAGTATTATGATACAATCTAGTCATTGCTTTGATAAAGGAGGAAAAGGGACTATGTGAGGGCCCAAAAGGAAACTCTACACAGCCCAGGTTATGTATAGAGTCAAGGAATATTCCGATTATTTATTTTGGATGTGTTGTTGTTAGTGCCATTGAGTTGATTCCAACTCATAGTGATCCTGTATAAGATTTCCGAGGAGCAGCTAGTGAGCTTGAACCACCTAGTTTGCATTTCAAATCAACCTTGTGGTCCAGTGCTTATCCTACAGCACCAGGATATTCTATAAGTGACAGAATATCAACCAAATCAGTGAAACAAATAAAAGAAAAGGGTGAGAGTGGTTTATTGACTTATATATTGAGAAATCCAGAGGTACAGCTGCGCCCTTTAAAATTCATTGGTATCAACTCCATTTGAACTCATACAGGCCCTATAGGACAGAACAGAACTGCCCCATAGGGTCTCCAAAGCGGTCATCTGTACTGGAGCAGACTAACACATCTTTCTCTGAGGAGTGGCTAGTGTATTTAAACCACTGACCTTTCAGTTAGCAGCCAAGTGCTTTAACAACTATGCCACCAGGGCTCCTCAAATGCCTTCAAGCATTGCTAAATCTAGGTACTGTAATAAGTAAAAAACATATGCGTGTGTATGTGTCTGTACATATACATGGGAGTGTCAAAAGGTTGTAGAAAAATTTCATTATCTTTTCATTCAATTTTTCCATAAACATTTTGAAGCCCCCTCACACACATATGCATACATATATATAAACATGCACACACAATAGGGGTCTGCAAAAAGTTTGTGAAAAAATGAAATTGGAAGTAATGGCATTTTGAGAGATGGCAGGTAGCAAAGAGCAAACACATCTCTATACTTGGGGCCTTCCTTATTCAGCTGAATTTCAGCAGCTCAGACAAAGTGCCAGCTCTCTACCCACTCTGAGTTAGGTGCTGTGGCTGCAAAGAGAAGAATCAGCAGAGAAAACTCAAGAATAAATGTGAAGAAAGTGAGTGACACCTCAGAGCAAAATTACTAGAAGTCCCCAGGAAGTAAAGGAGGAAAAGGTAACTCAGAAAGTAGGGAAGTTATCAGATCACTTTACTGAACTTTGGAATGACCAGGAAATGTGGAATTTCTTACAAGAATGGAATTCCTTGAATGTGAGTACACTTGGATGTAAGGGACAGAAATAAAATACTTTCTAAAGCAATAAAAGTACAGCTATATGGCCAACTGATTGGAAGAGATCCATATTTGTGCCCATTCCAAGGAGAGATGACCCAATGCAGAAATCATCTAACAATATCATCAATATCACATGCAACTAAAATTTTGTTGAAGATAACTAAAAAACCATTGCAATAGTACATCGACAGGAAATTGTCAGAGGTTTAAGCCAGTTTCAGATGAGGATGTCATTGCTGACATCAGATGGATCTTGGCTAAAAGCAGAGGATACCAGGAAGATGGTCACCTGTGTTTTACTGACTATGCAGAGTTTTCAACTGTGTGGATCATGACAAGCTATGGATAACATTGTGAAGAATGGACATTCCAGAACACTTAGTTGTGCTCATGAGGAACCTGTACACAGACCAAGAGGCAGTTATTTGAATAGAACAAGGGGATATTGAGTAGTTAAAATCAGGAAAGGTGTGTGCCAGGGTTATATCCTTTCATCACACTTATTCAATCTGTATGCTGATCAAATATTCTGAGAAGCTGGATTATGTGAAGAAGAACATTACATCACAATTGGAGAAAGGCTCATTAACAACCTACGATATGCAGATGATGCAACTTTGCTTGCTAAAAGCAAAGAGCACTTAAAATACTTACTGAAGACTACAGGCTTCAGTTTGGATTGCACCTCAATGTAAAGAAAACAAAGATCCTCACAACTGGACAAATAAATAACATCATGATAATGGAGAAAAGATTGAAGTTGTCAAAGAGTTCATTTTGCTTGGATCTGCAATCAACACTCATGGAAGCAGCAGTTAAAAAATCAGACAGCAGAGTTACAGCAGCTTTGGACCTGGGAGATCTGCAGCTCAGCTCTGTTTCTTCTTATTTGGAGCAATGACTGAATCACTGCCATGGACAAGGAGAAGACCCACATCAACATTTTTGTCATTGGCTATGTTGACTCCAGCAAATCTACCACCCCCGGGCACCTCATATACAAGTGTGGTGGCATCAACAAGAGAACCATTGAGAAGTTCAAAAACGGAGGCTGCAGAGATGGACAAGGGCTCCTTCAAGTAGACTTGGGTGTTGGGTAAGCTGAAGGCAGAGAGAGAACGTGACATCAACATCAATGTCTCTTTTGTGGACATTTGAGACCAGCAAAAATGACATCACCATTATTGATGCTCCCAACCATCAAGAACACTATTACTGACACTTCCCAGGTTGACTGTGCTGTGCTCATTGTGGCTGTCAACATGGGTGACTAGGAGGCTGGCATCTCTGAGGAAGGGCAGACTCAAGCGTACACACTGCTAGCCTGGGCATGAAGCAGCTCATCGTGGCTGTCAACAAGACGGATTTTGCCTATAGCAATGAGGGCTTCCAGAAGATCTCCAAGGAAGTGAGCACCAACATCAAGAAGATTGGCTACAGCCCAGCCCCTAGGGTCTTTGTGCCCATCTTGAGCGGGCACAGGGATAACATGGTGGAACATAGCACAAACATGCCCTGGTTCGATGGTAAGAAGGTCGGAAGGAAGGAAGGAAGGAAGGAAGGAAGGAAGGAAGGAAGGAAGGAAGGACCACCAGAGAGACGCTGTTAGAAGCTCTGGAGTCCATCATCCTGCCCACTGACCCAATCAACAAGCCCTTGAGGTTGCTGCTACAAAACACATAGATGACCGGGGATGTTGGCACCATGCCATGTGGAGACTGGTTACCTGAGAGCCAAGATCGTGGTTCCCTTTGTCCAAATCAATATCACCACAGAAGTCAAGTCTGTAGAGACACACCACAAGGCCCTGCCTGGTGACAATGTGGTCTTCAACATGAAAAATGTGTCTGTGAAGGAGAAGACACAGTGCAAAAATGTGACTGGAGACAGCAAGAATGACCTCTCTATGGAGGTTAGCAGCTTTGTGGCACAGACAGTTGTCCTGAACCACCCTAGACAGATCCATGCTGGCATAGGTCCTCACTTCCTATCAGCTGGACACTTCACTCTCCACTCTAGTCCTCTGTGGCTATGTCACTGTAGAGACCATGTTTAGAGTATATATATATATATAGTCCTGGTGTGGTGCTTCAGGTTAATAGACTGGACTGCAAGGTCTGTTTGAACCACAAGGTTCAAGCTCACCAGTCACAACTCAGAAACCCTATGCAGGATTACTATGAGTCAGAACTGACTTGACAGCACTTAGCAACTATATATATATATTCTGTGTATCTTTTAATTCTGATTTCCTCTCTATTGAATTCACTCACAGATTTTTTTCACATGGTAACAAAGATGGTCAGCAACACCTCCAGGCTTTCTCTAATTTTATAATCAGTAACCCAGTGGGAAAGGGGTCCTGGTGTGGCGCTGTGGGTTAATGAGCTGGCCTGCATGGTCAGTTTGAACCAAAGGTCGGTATCTCAAGCTCACCAGCCACTCCTTGGAAACCCTATGCAGGGTCACTATGAGTTGGAACCGAGTCATGGGAATTAACAATCACAACACCTCCAGTGGAAAGGGAATTTCTCTTTCTCAACAATTCTAAAAACAGCAAAAATTCCCAGAAATGTGTTTCATTGGCCTGCCTGGCATCACATGCCCATCCAGGAACCAATTGCTGTGTGGGCAGAGGGTTGGAATATGCTGATTGGCTTGTGTTACCCATGAAGCCAGGAATCCCCACCTGAACCCAATGTGTAGGAGTAGGGGAGGAATAGTTCCCTTAAGAAAAACTGAGTTGCTGTCTTCTGAACCAGAGGAAATCAGTTCCACACAGATAAGACCAAAGATCCCCCTGACAGAAAGCTTCCTGGAGAAATTGACCTCTACGCTGAAAACTCAAGAATAAACGGAACTTCATAGGTGACAGGGAGGAAGGGTGCTACTGGTGAGGGAAAAACATGTGCCAAGGTCTGGAGGGTGTGGATTATTCCAGAAAATGCAAGTGACTTAGTCTGACTAACCGAATCGGTAGCAGGAAGAAGAGGAAGTGATAGAGTCAGAGTACAGGGTAGGAAGCTGGCTTTTGAGAATTGTGATTTTATCCAGCCCTCGCCCCTGGGACCATAACTCAGCCATGAGTTTCCACTCTCTTGCCTCCAGCTTGGCACCATTCCTCAGCAACAAATCCTGTTGGCCCATTCATTGCCTCACACTGTGGTTTCTAATGTCAGCTGAATGTCATGGGTTGGGCTACAAATCTACCAGAGTTTCACAAGTGCAAGGAAATCTAGCTTGAACCTGAAGGGAGCATTCACAAAAATTATACAAGTGAGTACACAGCGCAGAAAGTGTTCAGATAAGTTGTGCTCAATTAGAAAGAGGGCAACTACTATATATAACGAGGACTGTGTTGTTGTTGTGTGTCACTGAGTCAATTTTAACTCAAAGGGACCCCATGTGACAAAGTAGAATGGTTCCATAGGGTTTTCTTCACTATAACCCATGGAACAGATTCGCAAGCTGTTCTCTCACAGAGCCACTGGGTGGATTTGAACCATTAACAGCTGAGTGCTTCAACACTCTTCTGCCAGACTCCTAACTAGGGCTGTTAACAAAACCAAACCCACTGCCATTAAGTCGATGTCAACTCACAGCAACCCTACAAAGGGTTCTGAGCCTGTAAATCTTTACAGAAGCAGACAGCCTCTCTGACCTTGTGGTTAACAATCCTATACCTAACCCATAGCGCCACCAGGGATCCTTAACTAGAGTTACACTGCTGCCGTGTCAAGTCAGTTCTGACTCACAGTGACCCTGTATAGGGTTTCCAAGGCTGTAAATCTTTAGGGGAGCAGAAAACCTCATCTTTCTCCCATAGTGTGGATTAGAACTGCTGACCTTACAGTTAGTAGGTCAATGCTTAACCCCTAGCAGCATCAGGGCTCTTTAGTGAGGGTTTGTTGTTGTTGTTAA
>NW_006408541.1:13125391-13126517 GCF_000296735.1 Chrysochloris asiatica | reverse complement strand
GCCGACCTTGCAGTTCAAACGGCTTTGTGTCACAGCGTCACACCAGGACTCCACGCTCCCTGCTCCCTGTAGGACCCAGTAATTTCACCTACCGGTATATACCCAAGAGGACTGAAAGCATGTCTGTACACAATTTTTCCTAACAGCACTTTTCAAAGTAAACAAAAAGTTGAAACAACCCAAATGTCCACCAATGAAGTTCTGATAACATGCTACAACTTTGACAACATTTTCCTAAGTGAAAGGAGCTATCACGAAGAACTACATATTGTAGGACTCCACTTATATCCTGGTGCAGCGCTACAGGATAAGCACTGGATCACAAGTTCAGTTTGAACCACAAGGCTGGCAGTTCCTCAGAAACGTCATACAAATCACTATGAGTTGGAACTGACTCGATAGCAGTTAGCAACATATCAAATATCTAGAGTAACAAATCCATAAAACCAGACTAAAGCAGTGGTTTCCTGTGACTGGGGGATTTGAAAGAAAGTGAGGAGGGACTACGAATGGATACAGAGTTTCTTGTCAGGATGATGAAAATATTCTAGAATTGGTTGTGGCAATGGGTGCGCAACTCTGGGTATACTAGAACCCATTGAATTGTATGCTTTAAAAGGAGGAATGCTATGTGATTTCTATCTTGATAAAGTACAGTAGCTCTGTAGGATAAGCCCAGAATCGGTTGGTGGTGGGAGATTTCCAATTGCTCCCTGGGAGAAAGATGAGACTATTTGCTTCTGCCAAGAACTACAGCCTCAAAGTTACAGGAGCCTCTAAGGGTAATGATGACACTTATCAACAATAATAAAGCTTAAAGTAAACATTGGAAGGGGATGGGCTATTGTTTCTGCGTGCTACTGAATCTCTTCCAACTCATAGTTCACTCATAGTGACCCTATGCACAGCTGAACAAACACACCCTGGTGAGAGGGGTTGTGTGCTGATGACTGGGGGGTAGGCTTGCAGGGTATAGTTGATGATGCATGGAGGGGATTGTAACCATGGCAATGAAACAATATATGATAGGATGAATATAAAACTAATGTTCTCCCATGTAAACTATCACATAATTCACAATAAAACATTAAACACGCACACACCCTGGTCCCACGCCATTCTCACA
>NW_006408541.1:13123146-13123741 GCF_000296735.1 Chrysochloris asiatica | reverse complement strand
GCTGAAGACCTGGGGGGCACGGGGGAAGGATTGCATGGAGGGGATTGTAACCATGGCAATGAGACGATATACGATAGAATGAATGTAAAACTAATAATAATAAAAAAAGATATTTGCAATGAATAAGCCCCTCTGTCTTTCTCTGATCCCTAGCCTCCATAGATTATGTCAACAGGTGCCAATGATACATATACAAACTCAGTCCATTGCTTTATTGTTGTATCTGCCCCCTTCCAATGACTGAAAGGACCCAGGTAGATAACACAAGTGCGATGTCATCAGATCACTCACTGGGTCCCTTTAACTTCCAGTCCTGCATGCTTTTACTTCAGGTTAAGTATTGACTTTTCCTGCCTCAGTGCACCCAAAGGAAAACTTCTTGCTTACAATTCTAAAAGAAAAACAGTCTCTATTTTTCTTTTCTTTGCAAGTCCTTCCTTCAAATGCAAATTTCCTGACTCTGAAGGTTCTGGCTGAGGCTCAGGTTTTCAGACCTAAGCCCCCAGCACTCAATCACCTAATACCCATGCAAAAGCTGACCATGAGTTTATAGAAAACTATTAAAAGTAACTTGGACTGCCAGAAAAAGAAAAAA
>NW_006408541.1:13105255-13122581 GCF_000296735.1 Chrysochloris asiatica | reverse complement strand
AACACTGAATTCAAACTAAAAACTGTTTTTCTCTCAAACAAATCTTAATTCTCCTATTAGCATATCCAATCAAGTATTGACTGAAAGTGGAGTTACATTCTGATTATACATTTAGCTGGTTTTACAGCACTGTTGTTTTTGTTGCTCTTGTTAAGGGCCATCGAGTCAGTTCCTACTCATAGCAACCTTGTATAGGGTTTCTGAGGAGCGACTGGTGAGTTTGAGGAGTGGTGTAGAATAAGCACTGGACTGTTAACTGAAAGGTCAGTGGTTCAAACCTACCAGCCACTTCTCAGAAATCCTATGCAGGATCACTATGCATCAGAACTGACTTGACAATATTTAATGACAATAACAATATTGCTGTTAGAATGATCAGATGTTGTATAAAGTCAGTTTATGTAATTTCTAAGGAATCAAATATGCTGCCCATGACGTAAACCATCCCATGGGTTATGGCATCCCTATAAAAAATACTATTTTTTAAATTGCATTCTGCTTATAATAGGACTTTATTGTCAGTGTGTTAGAGGGAAAGAGATGGCTCTGGCCAAGGTAATGTGCATGTGGCTCCGCTCATCTGAACAATAAGTCTAATGAAGCTATCACTCCTGTTTGAAGACCTGGCCAAGAACCAGATAGTACCTGGTGAGATTAAAGAGCTTGCTACAGCTGCTATCGTGGAATCCAGCAAAGTCCAGGTTTTTATCATCAATGTGATTGCCTTTAATCTCTGACCAAGAGGAGGGATGCTGTAAAGCATGAAATCTGGAGGCCTTTTGCCTGCAAATGACTCTAGCCAGGCAGAGCCTAATTCCATTTTGGGTCTAAGTTTAAGTATTCTCACGCCAGTTTTTCTTGAATACCTCATGTACCTTGGACAGCAGAACTGCCAGAGTTGAAAACAGGGCATTTTTAAAAAATGGTTTGAGGCCACTTTTCCTACCCGGTCCTCTCAAAAACTTTCCTAGGCACACCCCTTACTGGTTGCCTAGTTGTGACTTCAGTGACAGTCTGTAAGTTTTTCTATCTGCAAGAGTCCCCTTCGTGCTTTCTGTAGGCTGGCATGCTTATTGCTGTCATCAATCATGGTGGTGGGAGGAGATTCGTTTGTTCTCTGTGCACTATAAAAAGTCACCACGTGGAGTTAGAACTTTGGAATTTCATCATGGTATCCTTAATTTCCCTCATCCAAGTGATCTGTGCTTGTCTTTGTCTTGATTTTACTCCTGTTTAAGACTTAATAAATAGGCTCTGTGTGTGTGTGTGTATATATATATATATTTCATTTATTTGTTTATTTTAATGGAGTGGCAGATGCAAGAGGCATAGGACCTCCTCTAAGTTCAAGGTTCCTCATGAGCACAATTAAGTGTTCTGGAATACTCATACTTCACAATGTTGTCCATAAATTGTCAGGATTCACAGAATTGAAAGCCTTTGCATCGTCAATAAAGCACAGGTAAACATCTTTCTGGCATTCTCTGCTTTCAGCCAAGATCTGTCTGACATCAACAATGATATCCTTTGCTCTACATCCTCTTCTGAATTCAGCTTGACACCTCTGGAAGTTCTCTGTCAATGTATGCTTGCAGCCGTTTCTGTATTACCTTTAGTAAAACTTTACTCACATGGGATATCAGTGATATTGTCCAATGACTTCCGCAGTCCGTTGGGTCACCTCTTGTTGGAATGGGCACAAATACAGATCTCTTCCAATCAGTTGGCCAGGTAGTTGTCTTCCATATTTCTTGACATAAATGAGTGCCTCCAGTGCTGCATCAATTTGTTGAAATATTTCAATTTGCATTCCATCTATTCCCAGTGCCTTGTTCTTTGCCAATGACTTCAATGTATCTTGGACTTCTTCCTCCAGGATCATTGGCTCTTGATCATATGTTACCTCTTGAAATGCTTGAACATCGACCATTTATTTTTGGTACAGTGACTGTGTATTCCTTCCATCTTCTTTTGATGCTTTCTGCATCATTCAATACTTTGCCCATAGAATCCTTCAATATTGCTAATTAAGGCATATGAATATTATCTTATCGCAGACAACTGTTGTATTTCATGACTGATCTTGATATATTATTTTTGATGACAGAGGCTACTCCACTCCTCTTCAATTTGTCATTCCCGGCACAGTAAATCATGTTGTTGTCAGATTCAAAATGGCCAATTTCAGTTCATTAATGCCTAGGATATCAATGTTTATGTGTTCCGTTTCATTTTTTACAATTTCCCTTTTTCCTAGGTTCATACTTCGTACATTCCATGTTCTGAATATTAATGGCTGTTTACAGCTGTTTCTCTTCATTTTGAGTTGTGCCCCATCAGCAAATGAAGGTTCCGAGATCTGTACTCCATTCGCGTGTCATCACCATCAACTGTACTTTGAGGAGGCAACTCTTCCCCAGTCGTATTTTGAGTACCTTCCAACCTGAAGGGCTCATCTTCCAGCACTGTATCTGATAATATCATGTTTCAATAGTCAATAATCGGGTGCTGACAGTGCTCCACGGCTTTCATAAAGTTTTCAGTGACTAGCTATTCTGAAGTAATCTGCCTCGCCTTCTTCCTAGTCTGTCTTTGTCTGAAAGTGCAGCTGAAATCTGTCCACTGTGGGTGACCCTACTGGTATTTAAAATGCCGATGGCATAGCTTCCAGAATCACAGCAACACGCATGCCACCTTGGCATGCCAGTTTTGGTTCTGAGTGGTGGTTCTGCTTCATAGGGTTTCTGAGGAGAGGCTAGTGAGCTTGACCTTGCTATTCAAACTGAGCTTGTAGCCCAGCACATTAACTCTCAGCACCACACCAGGACTCCAAACTAGGGTCTCTGGCGAGTGGCTGGTGAGTTTGAACCACCTACCTTGCGGTTCAAACTGACTTTGTGGTTAAGCATTTATCCTACAGCACCACACCAGGACTCCCTGGTGGTGGTGGCTGTGTGCCATGGAGTTGATTCTGTCTCATAGCAACCCTGTACAGGGTTTCCAAGGCTGCAAATCTTTACGGGAGCAGAACACCTTATCTTTCTCCCACGGAACGGCTGGTAGTTTCGAACTGCTGACCTTGCAGTTCACAGCCCGATTCGTAACCATTATGCTACCAGAGCTCCTTCCAGGACTCCCTGGCATGTGTAAATATGTCTCTCCTATGGTTCTGGAGCTAATAACATGAGCAGTCAGGTTGACTGGCACCACACAGGATCTGGATGGGACAGTGAGGCCCTGTCATAGTGGCAAAAGAAGCTTCGTGATCAGAGGCTACAGAAATGGGCACTGAATCAAGCACTTGGAGAGGAAGCTGATGTCTGTACCTTGAATTGAAACAGAACTGTAGTAGTTGACAAGGAAGGATGTCCCCTCCAGTGCTCCACAGACTTGGTAGTGGAAGAAAGGGGAGAGACTTTGTATTGAAACATAACACACAGAAACACGCACAGACAACAGCTCAGTTTTCACAAAGGCTACATACTTGTGTAAAGGGGTTCTGGTAGAGTAGTGGTTATGAGTCAGGCTGCTAACCTCAAGGTCAGCAGTTCAAAACTACCAGCTGTTCCGTGGGAGAAAGATGAGGCTTTCTGCTCCCGTAAAGATCTACAGCCTCAGAAATCCTGTGTAAGGTTGTTATGAGTCGGAACTGACTCCATGGCACACAACCACTACCACCACCACCACATACTTGAGTCACCAGCCCCCAGATCAAAAAACAGAGCATCCCAAACCTCGAGAGTGCCCCTTCTTGTCCGACTACTCTCTCTCTATTCTGATTTTCATCACGCTCGATGACGTTTGCCTGTTTTTGAGCTTTATGTAATGGCATCACGCAGCACGAATTGTTTTGTGTGTGACTTCTTTGCTCAACATTATGTTTGCAGCATTAACCTTTTGACCTTGCCTCCTCCCCCACGAGCTCACAGTGGATTCTGACCCCCCAGTAACTCTATGTGACAGAGTAGAACTGCCACACAGGAGCAGGTCACTAGGTCTCTTCCAGAGAGCCAACTTTTCAGTTAGAAGCCAAGAGCTTACCCACTGCGCCCTCAGGGCTCCTTCAGTGAACATTTTGCTGTTCGGTGCCTGCTGTAGAGTCAATTCCGACTCCCTGACTCTCTGTATAACCAAACAAAACACTGCCCAGTTCTGCGCCATCTTCACAATTGTTGTTGTGTTTGAGACCATTGTTGCAAACACTGTGTCAGTCCATCTCATTGGGGTCTTCCTCTTTTTCACTGACCCTCCCCTTTACCAAGCATGATGTTCTTCTCCAGGGACTGGTCCCTTCTGATCACATGTTGAAAGTACAAGAGACGAAGTCTCGCCATTGTCACTTCCGGCTTGTTTTTGTTATGTGCTGTGGAGTCGGTTCCGACTCATAGTGACCCTGTACTGGGTTTCCGAGGCTGTAAATCTTTATAGGGGCAGAAAGCCTCATCTTTCTCCCTCAGAACAGCTGGTAGTTTCGAACTGCTGATCATGAGATTAGCAGCCCAATTTGTAACCACTACACTACCAAGGAGCTCTGGTAGCATAGTGGTTACGAATCGGGCTGTGAACCATAAGGTCAGCGGTTGGAAACTACCAGCTGTTCTGTGGGAGAAAGCTAAGGCTTTCTACTCCCGTAAAGATTTACACCCTCAGAAACCCTGTTACAGGGTCGCTATGGGTCGGAGCCGACTCGATGGCACTTAACAACAACAACAACAACACACTACCAAAGCTCCTACTTCTTCTGAAATAGATTTGTAATTCTTCTGGGAGTCCATGCTATATTTAATGTTTTTCTCTAACATCATATTGAGAATACAGAAAACAAATGAACAAACAAACAGAACACCAAATCCACTGCCATTGAGTCTATTCTGACCCATAATGACCCTGTATAGAGTTTTCAAGGCTGTAAATCTTTAGAGAAGACAGCCTTATTTTATCCCTCAGAGTAGTTGGTGGATTTGAACTGCCAACTTTGTTGTTACCAGTCCAGTTTTTAACCCTACAGTGCCACCAGGATTCCCTATAATGAGAATGTTGTTGTTGTTAAATACTGTCAAGCGGGTTCATAGTGACCCTGTATAGGGTTTCCTGGAGTCTTGGTGTGACACTGTAGGATAAGCAGAGAAGTGCAAGGTCGGTTTGAACCACAAGGCTCGTGGATCAAACTCACTAGCTTCTCCTTGGAAACCCTACACAGGGTTGTTATAAGCCCAAACCGACTCAACAGCATTTAACAACAACAACATAAGGTTTCCAAGGAGTAGCTGGTGGGTTTGAACCAGCGACTTTGCAGTTATCAGTCCAATGTTTATCCTATAGCACCACACCAGAACTTCATAGTGAGAATAGGCCAGTGGGCTTGAGCCCCAAGTGCCCAGAGGGAGAAGTTATTCAGTAATTCACCTTCTAGGTATTGGCTTCCTTCCCTTCCCTGTCTCACCGCCCCTCTCCTCCAGTAGTGCTTTCCGGGGTCACCTTCCAAAGATACTTGTTGTTGTTGTTAAGTGCCATCAAGTTAGTTCTGACTCATTGGGACCCTGTCTGTGTAGGGTTTCCAAGGAGCAGCTGGTGAGTTTGAACCGGCAATCTTGCAGTTCAAACAAACCTTACGGTCCAGCACTTATCTTACAGCACCACACCAGGACTCCGAATAAACTACTTGCACCCAAATTCTTGTCTCAGACCAGCTTCTACAGGAACCCAACCAAAGCTTTTCCTAAGATGAGTTTTCTGTTACTCAGGGTTGAAAGCACTGTGGCTGACACATCTTTCAAGCATTCTTTACGGCTTTTGCCTCCTAACTCTATTCTCCTCCCAAATTGCTTTTCAGAGGAAAGGCAGTATAATCTCCAGGGGAGGGAGTGACGTCGTGTGCACAACAGAAGGGGACCTTTGACGAGAAACTTCTCTGGGGACGCTGGGACAGCTAACTCCGGATCTACTCTGCCTGCTTCTTCTTGCTGCCACAGGAACTATTCCTAGAATCCCTTCATTCCCAAGTTCCAGCCAGAAGATAACTCTGGCTCTATCTTTGGACTCTCTTTCATCTGCCAGGCCTTATGTTCCTTCCGTCCTACCAAGAATAAGAGCAGCCCCTATTGTCTTCCTGTCCTTGCCCTTTGAAGGAAGTGGACCCACCCTGGGCCTGTGATGCAGATTCATGTTGAGATGAGACTTTGGGAGGACAAAAGCATTGCAAAGAGAGAGGTTCCTGACAGGTCAGCCTCCACCCATTCATTCAACAAATATTTACTGAGTGCTTAGACAAGACATTAATATCAGTATCAGTCAAGGTTCTAAGTTGAACAACACAATTAGCTGGAGTCAGTTTAAGTAGAATTTATTGCAGGTTACTAGGTAGTGCCTTCAATGCACAAACAATACAGAGAGGAGCATCGAAGTCAGTCAAGAAAAACACCCGGAGAGATAGCTGCTTTCACTGCTGAACTGTTCCGAGAGAAGCGTCACTGCTGCCACCACCAAGCTCCGCTCAGAGTCTCAGAAGCTAGGCACTGGCTGCTACTCCTTCCCGACCACTCTGCAGAAGGGCCAGATACCTTCACCTCTGTGCTCACCAGGAGATCCCATCCCTTGGCTTATTACTGCTCACTAGGGTTGCCATGGGTCGGAACCGACTCGATGGCACTTAACAACAACAACTCCTTCCAAAGCACACATGGGGAAATCTGAGCTCCGTGAGGTACTCCTCCAGCATGAAGTCTGAGAAATGGAGCTTTCCTACTTTTATAGTACAAGGAGACACACCGGAAGGCGGCTGGCATGAATGTCAAGTAGTCAGTCTGTAGTGTCTGTCCTAGACTCATTATAATTAGTCACAATAATTAGCCTAAACTCTACCTCCTCTAGAGGCCTTCTCTGACCACGTCTTTGAAAGTAGCTCTTTCCTTATCACCCTGTCTTGCCACATAGAGTTCTTCTCACGACCTGAAATCACCTTGGTTTGTTTTTTTGTTCACTTTCTCTTCTACCAGAATGTCAGCTCTATTACAAAAGGGGATTCTATTTGTCACTGCTGTGTGCTTTGTCTTGTGTAAGTATTCACTCTATACAAGGGTAAGCCAAAAAGTATTGCTGCTAGGGTTCCAATTCACACAGGTTTATTACAAACAAGACCTGTTGAAACATGTCTCTGAGATTTGTGAATGGATGCAGACAAGTTCTCTCAGTAATACACTCATCTTACTCTCATTGGAGTCCTGGTGTGGTGCTGTGGGTTAATACCCTAGACTGCAGGGTTGGTTTGAACTGAAATGTCGGCAGTTCAAGCTCACCAGTTGCTCCTTGGAAACCCTATACGGGTTGCTACGAGTCAGAACTGACTTGACGGCACTTAACAACAACAAGTCTCATTAAGGTGCCTTACAAAGAAATCCAATCAAAACAGTGGCTTCCAAGAAATCTACCAGGCCAGTTCAACTCAAGGCAGAGGGGTCAGTTCAGAAAGTTATGGTGTCTATTACTTGCGATTCTTAAGGGGTAGTCTTAATAGATTTTCTCAAAGGATACAGGACCATCACGGGGTCTTATTATGAAGAAGTTTTAAGAAAATGGAAAGCTACATTGGTGAGAAAAAAGATCAGGAAAGCAGTGCTGAGGAATCTTTATCCATCACAACAATGCACCTGTTCATTATATATATATATATTGTGTGTGTGTGTGTGAATTATGTGATAGTTTACATGGGAGAACATTCGTTTTACATTCATTCTATCATATATCGTTTCATTGCCATGGTTACAATCCCCTCCATGTATCATCAACCAACCAAAAGGTATACCCTGCAAGCCTACCATGTTGTTCCCTCCCCCCCGCCGGACATCAACACACAGCTCCTCTCCCTCTCTGGATCTCAAGTCCCCAGCTACTCCATCTCTCCATGTCATCGTCTCTGCCTTCATCTCAGGCATTACTGCTTCTCTGGGTAGGGTCCCGCTCTCCGCTCTTCTCCTTTGATGGCCCTAGAGACCTCTGCTCCTAGACTGAAAAGTTAATCACTCCCCTCCTTGCTTTAAAACGTCTGCCTTTACATTTCCAACCCTCACAATCAGTCCTGATAACAATTATTCACTATTGTTTCACAAGAGAACTATCTGCATTTCATTTCATCAGCCCTGCCTAGACAGATTGGATACTACTCACTGGAGATTCTACCTTTCTCCTGTTCATTCTTTTGAAAATAGCAAGCAAGGGCTGTTCTACAAAAATTTTATTGGGAAACCTTACCCCATCCATTTTACAGCCCTGATGTAGCCCCTTCAGACTTTTTTTCATTCCCCAAACTCAAAAGAACACAATTTGAATCCCCCTTGAATGTCCAAACTGCCATTTTGACATGGTGTAAATCAAAAAGCACAGAGTTCTTCAGAACTGTAGAGACCTAGATGGAGGATAATAGCCTCCCATTTTTATATTTTGGTTTAATATAGGTTTCTATAATTTTGTAAGAAGGCCTGGTAGTATAGTGGGTTATGAGTTGGGCTGCTAACCACAAGATCGGAGGTTTTAATCTATCAGCCACTTCATGGGACAAAGATGAGGTTTTCTGCTCTCACAAAGATTTACAGCCTCAGAAATCCTACACAGGGTCTCTATGAATCGGAACTGACTCCATGGCACACAACCACCACTACCACCATAATTTTGCAGCAATATGTTTTTACTTACCCTCATATGTTTTTGTTGTTAAGTGCCGTCGTGTCAGTTCCGAGCCATAGCGACCCTATACAGGGTTTCCGAGGCTGTAAATCTTTACGGGAGCAGAAAGCCTCATCTTTCTCCCATGGAGCGGCTGGTAGTTTTGAACTGCTGACCTTAAAGTTCACAGCCCGATTCGTAACCACTACGCTACCAGAGCTTCTTCTACCCTCATATATGTTGAATAAATATCACCCTGTGCTTGCTTGGTTTTAACTGAAGGGCGTGGTCATGAACATCTTTCCAAGGAAATAAGTATCACTCTGCTTCCATTTTCATGTCACCTGCATGGACCTCCATTGATTACAAGAACCGTGTTTGTTTCCCAAACCCTGCTGAGCAACTGAGCCATGGAAGCACAGTGATCAAGCACTAGACTGCTTACGAAAGTGAACCCACTTTGGAGAATTGAACCCACCTGTTACTACATGGTGGGGGGACCGTTCTATCTTGTCCTCTAGGGTTACTATAAGTTGGAATTGGCTCAACAGCAATGGGATTGGGTTTTTTTTTATGTTGTTGAACAACTATGGTGGGGGGATGGCCAAATGAACTCTCTGGCCACAATACAGAGTAGGGAGACCCCACCCCACCATGATTCATGGGGAAAGGACTTGAACAAGCAAGAGTGACTTCATCAGTCTTCAAACACACAGGACAGGTTCAGCAGCTGCTTCAGGAAGGAGGGTGGAGTTGGTTATTAAGCCCCAATTCCAAAGGAATTGACTTGAAAATGTTTTTCTGATGACAACAGTTGTATCGGTTCCTTCTTCACCTAAAAAACAAAATAAAGTCTCCAACAATACAGGAAAACATAAAGAAGAGTGGGAAAACAGTCATATTCAGATTTATTCCCCCCACAATGCATAGACATATATTTAAACACTTAAGTGAATTTATGTTATTTTTTCATTCAACAGAAATAGCTAATATTTGAGTACTTTATGTTAGTGGCTCTCTGTGTATTCATTCACGGGGGGTGGGGGGCTGTATACCAAAACACTCAGGAATATATAATCATTTAAACAACCAAAGGGCACATTCTGCAAACCTGCCTCCTGGCTGCCAGCACCCAGTCCCTCTCTTTCCATGAGTCTAGAGTCCTCAGCTGCTCTCTTTCTCCATGTCCTCATCTCTGCCTCCATCTCTGGTGTCATTGCTTCTCTGGATAGGGTCCCACATTCCACTCATTCTCTTCCCCCTTGATGGTCCTAGGGTCTTCTGTTCCTGGACTGTAAGATTGACTACTCCCCCCTTTATGTTATAAAACTTCTACCTTTACACTTGTGACAATCGCAATTAACCATGGTAACAACTACTCACTGTTAAATCAAAAGAATCTTATCCCCATCTTTCACCAGACCCATCTAGACAAGATGAAAACCATTCAGTGGGGATTCTACCTTCCCCTGCACACTCTGAAACTAAACTTCTTCTTGAAAACTCATAAGCCAGTCACTTCGTGCCTTTTGTTGTTGTCAGGTGCCATCGAGTCGGAACTGACTCATAGCGACCCCATGCACAGCAGAACGAAACAATGCTCGATCCTGGGCCAACCTCACCACCGCTGCCACCCCCGAGTCCATCAATGATGCCACCTGGCCAATCCATCTCATTGGGGGTCTTCCTCTTTTTCTCTGACCCTCCACCCTACCCAGCATGACATCCTTCTCCAACGATTGTTTCCTCCGGACTACATGTCTAGCGTAGTGGTTACGAATCGGGCTGCGAAGCTTAGGGTCAGCGGTTCGAAACTACCAGCCGCTCCGCGGGAGAAAGATGAGGCTTTCTACTCCCGTAAAGATTTACACCCTCGGAAACCCTGTACAGGGTCGCTATGGGTCGGAACCGACTCGACGGCACTTAACAACATTCGTGCCTTTATAGCCCCCATTTTAGGTAGCTAATGTTTAAGTTGCCAGTCCCTATCACCGCTGCATATAGAGGGGGTAGGATGAAGACTTCTTCCCTCTCAGTTGGTATTTTGACCTACTATATCCATAAGTATAGGTCAAGTTCATCAAATTGTAGCAATTTATAATTTTTTCCTTTATCAAAAAAATTTTATCTTCTTTTAGTGAAGTTGTGATCTTTAAGCCATTGAAGCTAGGTCAAATGGGTACTATGTACAAGTTTTGGCATTCTTGTGCATTTCCCCTCAGTTCATATCACCTAGATGCTCCACTCTCAGCTCTAGCCCTCTGTGGCTATGTCCTTGTCCATGTGCTCAGGAGACCCCAGGTCTCACCATACTTCAGACCAACCAGCTCTTCCTCTTCTGTCTCTCTCATCTCCAGGTCAACGGGTATCTATGGAATGTGGTCAGGCTCAGCCCCTATCTTTATTGTGTATTCATTCATTTTATCATCACAATAGTTTGATGCAATTAGCACTATTATTAACCCTGTTTTACAGATTGGAAACTAAGGCACAGAGCGGCCAAATGATTGACCGAAGATCACAGAGTTGTAGGTGGCCACGCTGAGATTCAGACACAGTTAGTCTGGTTTCAGGGCCCATGACTTTAGCCACTACACTGAAGTGCTGAGGCCCCTTCTCCAATCAATATCCACAGATGTGAGTCATGGTTTTCAGTGACTGTATTTATTCTTTTATTAATGGATAATAGGGGATTTTCGAATTAGGAAATAGAGAAGAATGTCCCTTTGGAAACTTAAATGAGGTAAAAAATAATGATAATAAATTTTTGTTAGATGTCATCACAACCAATACTCTAACCCCAGAGAGGCAATAGAGAAGCCCAACACCACTTAGAAGCAGTCACCCCATTAAACCCACCTCCACTGAGTCCTTTCTGACTCATAGTGACCCTATATAGGGTTTCTGAGACTATAAATTCTTGCAGGAGGAGACAGCTCCATCTTTGTCCCATGGAGCAGCTGCTGGGTTTGAACCACTGACCTTGCTGTTAGATGTCTAATGATTCACCCACAGCACTACTAGGGATCTTTATTAACCCATGATGTACACATTTACTGACTGGGTGCTAACTTTCATTTGGTAAACACACATGAAATGCTTATTATGTGCCAAGCACAGCTCTAAGGACTTTATGCATATTAACTCATCTATTCAAAAACCCTGTACTCTGAAATACATACTGGGAAACTGAGGCACTGGAAGGTCAACCTGCCCAAGATGACAGAGGTAGTAAGTAACAGTGTTGGGTATGAACCCTAGCAACTTGGCTCCAGCATCTGGCTTCTTCACCCTTTTCCCTTTCTTTTTAGACACACACATTACTATTCTTTTATTTGAAAGAACATGCAGACATAATCTTTATTTCTAAACATTTCATTGTGTATTTCTGAAGAACACGGACATTATCTTTTATGTAACTCAAGTACAATAATGAAAATTAGAACGTTTACCAGGGAGGCCACCTAATTTACAGTCCATATACAAACTCCACCAATTTCCCCCAGCACCCCCATTCCATCATAAACATTCAGAAGCGGTCTGCCTCTTTTTCTTCCTAGCTTGTCTTAGTCTGAAAACTTCACTGAAACCAGCTGTTATTTCAAATACCAGTGATATAGCTTCCAGCATCGCAGCTACACGCAAGCTACCACAGGCAGACACACTGATAGACAAGTGGTGGAAACGGCGTACAGTCTTTAAAAATGTCAATGTCATGAAAGGCAAAGAAAGACGAAGGAACTGTTTCAGATTAAAGGAAACTAAAGAAGTATGACAACCAAGTGCAGTGTATGATCCTGCACTCAAAAAGTATATAGAATTCAGGAAAACATAAATATATATAATACAAAAGAAACTTTCTTTAGTGGTTATCAAAGGTGGGAGGGGAAGGATAGTAATTCACTGGCTAGAGGGTAGGTGTGTTAACTCCGGTAATGGGGAAGGCAATATACAAGAGGGTGACATGAGAATGGTGAAGACACAGGGAGGAATACAAGGGTTAAAGGGATAGAGGTAAATACTGTTATATATACAACCCCACAACAACAGTGTTCTACAGGTAAATACAAGGACAGATACACAGGCTGAACAGGTATGGGAGGGAGAATGGGAGTACATCCACAGATATGTAAAGGTTTGACAGAGGGTGGTTGTACATGGGTATTTACCTTTGCTGCAAACAGACCTATGAATGTGGTGGAACATACAGAGGACAAAATGATGAAAACTTCTTAGACATTACTAAACATCATGAGGCAACGAGGTGCTGAGCCTGGGAGCTCAGAGCCATAGTTTTAGGGGACACCATGGTGAGTTGTCATTAACATAGTCCACAAAGTCAATGTTCTGCATTCTACTTTGGTGAGTAGCTTCTGGGATCTTAAAAGCTCATGAGCAGCCATCTAAGATGAAACTTGGTCTTTCCCTGTTCAGAAGAAAGAAGAGTGATGAAAATTGAAGATGCTTGGAATCAATTAGTCCAGTGGATTAATGGAACACATAAACATCAATCTCCACGACTCTGAGACTAGAAAAACTAGATGGTGCCCATCTACCACTACCTACAGAAGATCCTGGATTGATAGAGTGGAAGAAAATGGAACAAAACTCAAAATTATATAAGAAAAAAAAAAATCAAGCTTACCAGTCAGAAAGAGACTGGAGGAACTTGAGACTTTGGCCTTCAACCTTCAACTCACCCTCCTGGCCCAATTTCCAAGCAAGCAGTAGATAGATATATGGTGGAGACAACAACGCTAGCAAGATATGGTCAATCAGTAAGGAATGGTCAATCATTCAAGATCAAAAGGGAAACATTTCCCTAAGGACAAAGTTCAGAAGGGTTGGGATGGAGGCTGAAATGGAAACAAGAACCACAGGGAGGAAGTGGGATCACTTGGTACATAGAAGGGATTGTAATCATTGATAGGAAGCAAAGTATATGACTTGTTCAGTGAAAAACTGATGATCCTTTCAGTAAACCTTCACTTAATTCACAATAAAAAGTTTTATATATATTTCCGGTTGTTGTTGTTGTTAAGTGCCATTGAGTCAGTTGCGACCCATAGCGACCCTGTATAAGGTTTCCGAGGAGCAGCTGGTGAGCTTGAACCGCCAACCTCGCAGTTCAAATGGCTCTGCGGTCAAGCGCATTAACCCACAGCGTCACACCAGGACTCAGATCTCTGGTAGTATAATGGATTATGAGCTGAGATGCTAACCCACAAGTTCAGCAGTTCAAATTTACCAGCTGATCCGCAGGAGAAAGATGAGGCTTTCTGCTCCAGTAAAGATTTACAGCCTCAGAAACCCTGTGCAGGGTCGCTATGGTGGTTGTGTACTGCTAAGTCAGTTCTAACTTATAGAGACTTTGTATAGGCTTTCCGCGTCTTTACATACATTTCTATGGGAACAGAAAGCCTCATCCTTCCGCTGCAGAGCAATGGATAGATTCAAATTACTGGCCTTGCGGTTAGCAGCCCAGCTCATAACCCATTATGATACCAGGGCTCCTTGTATATATATATATAATACATTTCCATATTAAATGATTTACACTGGGCACTGTTGCAGATAGTAAAGCCCCTGACAGTAGTGGAGAAGACAGATAATAAATAAGGCAGCAAAAATTTTTAAACCCAACAACAAGATAGCATGCTAAGGGAAATAAGCCAGAAACAAAATTACCCATATCATATGACTCCAGTCATATAAAATATCTAGGAGATACAACTCCATATAGACAGAAAGTAGATAAGTGGTTATCATTGGTCAAGGGGCGGGAGAATTGGGAGTGATGGGTAATGGATCCAGACTTTCTTGTTGGGGTGATGGAAATGTTTGGCAATTAGATCGTGGGAAAGGCTATATACAACATAGTGAAAACAATAAAAATGACTGATTAATACATTTTATGTGATAAAGATCATGGTCTGAGAATAATATCTCAATAATCATTTTTATAACATGTCTTAAAAAGAGGATAATTTCACATGGTGACATATGTTTTGAGGACAGGATGTAAAATATTGGAAGAGGCAGGAAATGGTTGGGGCAGATGGGAGGACCAACTCACAAAGGGTGGTTCTGGAAGGCCCCTCTGAAGAGGTGACCTCAGTTATTATAAGAAAGCAGTTATATGGGAGCTCAGTAGCTCTGTAGGATAAGCACTGGACTGCTAATCACAAAGTCAAAGGTTCAAGTCCACAAGCTGCTCCTTTGGAGAAAGATGAGGTTTTTTGCTCCTACAAAGATTTAAAGCCTCAGAAACCCTATACAGGGTTGCTGAATCAGAATGACTCAATTGCACTTAACAACACATGTGACTATCTAGGAGAAAGCAGATGACAGAACAGTAAGAACAAAGGTCCTGAGGTAGGGACAAGCTAGGAATGATCAAAGAGCAGATAAATGAGGGAACCCAATGAGATGGGGTGATTTGGGGATCACTAAAGTGTGTGGTGCTGTGGGTTAATGCATCAGACTGTGAAGCCGTTTGAACTGCAAGGTCGCCATTCAAGCTTACCAGCTGCTCCTCAGAAACCCTATACAGGGTCACTATGGGTCAGAACCGACTTGATGGCACTTAACAACAACAACAACAAAGAGGGGTCAGAATGCTCCTTGGAAGTCAGGATGGCCAGACTTAGTCTCTCATACTTCGGACATATTATCAGAAGGGAGCAATTCCTGAAGAAGTACTTCATACTTGGTAAAGTTGAAGGTAGGAGAAAAAGAAGACCCCCAATGAGATGGATTGGCACAGTGGCAGCAGCAATGGGCTCAATCATTGCAACAGTTGTGAGGTTGGTGCAGGACCGGGCAGTGTTTCCTTCTATTGTGCCTAGGGTCCCTATGAGTCAGTACCAATTCATTGGCACCTAACAACAACAACAAAGGAGGGGTCAGAGATCTCTGCAGGAGCAGAAACTAGACCAAAAAGGGTCTTGCAGATCACAAAGGAGTTTGAGTTTTGTTCTCAGTGAAATGGGGAGCCATGGGATGTTTTGGAGCACAGGAGCGACATGATCTGACATAGGCTTTAGAAAGATCACTTGGACAGCCCCGTGTTAAGGAAATTGTAGGCAGGCAATCATTGACGCAGGAAAAAAAGAAAAAGTAAAATCCTTTGACGTTGTGTATTCCTAGGAATTAAACACACTCAACATCTTTCACGTTCTCGAAATATGCCAGCTTTTCATATTTACTTAACAGCAGGAAGTCAAGGCCATGGTTATTTTGATAGCTGTCTTTGACACAGTCGTTTTCCTGTTCTGAGTCATCAAACCTGGTTGGTTCTTCCATTCCCACAGATCACCTTTGTACACATACCCACCTTCACACCTGCTGATGGCTGCTAACACTGGCTTCCGGCCTGCCACCGGGGGTTTCTCTTTGTCTTTTTCTCCACTAAAAAATGCCATCTATTTTTTCTTTTTTTCAAACCACTTGCAGAAGCAAATACTAAAAAAAGAATGAAGCAAAAGGGGAAAAAATAAACCAAAAAGGATCCATGAACCACATTCTGAAGTAGCCATTATCAAAATGGCATTTCAATATTTTAATATACTTTATTCCTATCACTTTTCTTTCTTTCTTTCTTTAGTTTTAGATTTTATTTGTATCAAAGTTATTCAGGCACATAACTTGAAGAGTCATCTAGTTCTAAAAACGGAAAGCTCTCATTTCACTCCTGTTTTCTCCTCCCCCCAAACCATACTTTTATACTTGCAGCTGATTCTTTTATTAATTAATTCCACGTCTCTAAAACACATGCTTCTACTACTTCTTAAGTACTGGCATACCTCTGTAGGGTAAGCACTGGACTGCTAACTACAAGATTGAAGAGTCAAACCCACCAGCCCCTCCTTGGAAACCTTATACAGGGTTGCTATGCATCAGAACTAACTTGGTGGCACCTAACAACAACAACATAGGTTAAGTATGAACATGTGTTTTGGAGTCTTGGTGTGGTGCTGTAGGATAAGCCCTGGACTGCTAACCATGAGATTAGCATTTTAAACCCACCAGCCCATCCTTGGAAACCCTATACAGGGTCGTTATGAGTTGGAACTGACTCGACAGCACTTAACAACTACAACAACATTACCACTTCTTAGGAACTCTGGTAGCACTGTGGGCTACTAACCAAAAGGTTAGTGGTTCAAGCCCACTAGGTGCTCCAAAGGAGAAAAATGTGACTATCTGTTTCCATAATATTTATAATCTCAAAGACCCTATATTGGGTTACTATAAGTTTGAGTCCTGGTGTGGAGCTGTGGGTTAATGCCCTGGACTACAAGGTCAGTTTAAACTGCAAGGTTGGCGGTTCAAGCTCACCAACTGCTCCTCAGAAACCCTACACAGGGTCTCTATGTGTTAGAAGTGACTCGACAGCACTTCACAACTACAAGTTGGAAGTGACTGGATGGCACTGTGTTTGGGTTTGGCGGGCTAGTGTCACTTCTTCAGAGTTTTCGTTTTCAGTAGAATCTGCCTTCCCACCAGAGGGGATGAGGATTCTGCTCTTTTCTTCTCCATCCACTGACCCACCACAAACACACACCTTCCCATCCTCCTGCCCTCCCACTAGAGTCACCAGGTGGTTTGGCTGTGAGCAATAGTCAGGGCTTACATTATTGTGACTATGTAAATACCACTGACTGAA
>NW_006408541.1:13093798-13102490 GCF_000296735.1 Chrysochloris asiatica | reverse complement strand
GTTGAAGAGCAAAGATGTCAGCTTGAGGACTAAGGTGCGCCTGACCCAAACCATGGTATTTCCAATAACTTCATATGCTTGCAAAAGCTGGACAGTGAATAAGGAAGACCATAGAAGAATTGATGCATTTGAGTTATGGTGTTGGAGGAGAATACTGAAAGTGCCATGGGCTTGAAGAAGTGCAGCCAGTGTGCTTCTTGGAGGCCAGGATGGCCAAACTTTATCTCTCATACTTCAGACATATTGTCAGGAGGGACCAGTCTCTGGAGAAGGATATCCTGTTTGGTAAGGTGGAGGGTCGTAGAAAAAGAGGAAGACCCCCAATGAGATGGATTGCCAAAGTGGCAGCATCAATGGGCTCAAGTAAGGCAGAGATAGTGAGGTTGGCCCAGGATCAGGCAGTGTCTCTTTCTGCTGTGCATAAATTCGCTATGAGTCAGTACTGACTCGATGGGAGCTAACAACAATCTTTACCAGCCACTCCTTGGAAACCCTACACCGGGTCGCTATGGATCAGAACCTCCTTGACAACACTTAACAATATCCTTTATGGAAGGAGGCTTGGTGGTGCTGTGGTTAAGTGCTCAGCTGCTCACCAAAAGTTTCGTGGCTCAAATCCATCAGCTACTCTTCAGGAGAAAGATGTGGCAATGTGCTTCCATAAAGATTTGCAGCCTTGGACTCTCTGTGGGGCAATTCTATTCTGTTTTATAGGGCTCCTCTGAGTTGGAATCGACTTGGTGGCAGTGGGGTGAGTTGTGTTCTATCTTTGTGGGAACAGATCACCAGGTCTTTCTCCTGTAGCGTGGCTGAGTAGGTTCAAAGCTCCAACCTTTAGATTAGTATCTGAACACTTAACCAAGGCACCACTAGGTCCCCTATGTACACATCACAATAAGAGAAAGGAAGGGAGGAAAGGAAGAAGGAAGTAGGAAGCTTCCTGGAGAATTTTGACTTGCTGGCATCTTGACTGTTGCTCTCTCTGGTACAGCTGTTACCCTGGACTTCCCTAAAATCCAGCGTCTCCTCCTGCTTCTTTTGTGCTGGGTTTATTTCCTGGGTTCTGAATCATATTTTTATTTGCTTAACCTTCTGATTTTTTTATACAGCACATCCTCCAGTAGCAACTGGAGAAAGGGTGTGTAAGAAATAGACATTCTTAAACTTTCCATATCTGGAAATGGTTTTATTCTGTCTTCTCCCTTGATGACTGTTTGGCTGGGTATAGAATTCTAGGCTAGAAATCCTTTTCCTCCAGAATTTCAGATGCATTATTCCATCACCTTCCTGTTTCCAAGTTTCTGTACAGAAGTCCAAAGTTAGTCTGCTTCTTGAGACTTTAAATGCAGCCTGATTTCTCACTGTCTTCTGGGAAGTATACATGGTCTTTGTTCTCAGGAATTTGTGATTTTTACCACAATGCTTCTTGCAAGGGGTTTATTTTTATCCAATATGCTGGAAACTCACTGAATCTTTGTCCTTTTTAAAAAGTAGTGTTTGGGGGAAGGTAGAATCCCCACTGAATAGTTTCGTCTTATATAGACGGGTCTGGTGAAAGGATATGGGGATAAGATTTTTGTGATTTAATGTGAATAATTGCTATCATGACTAATTGCAACTGTCACAACTGTAAAGGTACAAATTTTATAACAAAAATGAGGCAGTAGTTAATCTTATAGTCCAGGAACAGAGGACTCTAGGACCATCAAGGGAGAAGAGCACAAGAGGAATGTGGGACCCTATCCAGAGAAGTAGCAACACCAGAGATGGAGGCAGAGATGAGGACATGGAGAAAGGGAGCAGCTGAGAACTCTAGGACTCATGGAAAGAGAGGGACTGGGTGCTGGCAGCCAGGAGGCAGGCTTGCAGAAAGTGCCCTTTTGTTGTTTAAATGATTATATATTCCTGAGTGTTTTTGTGTACATCCCCTCAAAAACAAAACAAACAAACAAACAAAAAAAAAAACAGAACAGGGGGAATAGAAGCAAATACTGTTGGACAATGATGCACGGAGAAGATTGTAATCATTGCAATGAAATGATGAGTGTAAAACTGATGTTCACCCATGTAAACTGTCACTCAATTCACAATAAAAACTTTTTTTTTTTTTTTTAAGTAGTATTTTATTTTGGTTTTGGTGAAAATATACACAGCAAGTTAGGTTCCTGTTTGACAATTTCCATTAAACTGTTCAGTGATGTTAGTTAATATCACTGATGTTAGTTAACGGACACCTGTGTCAGTATTCTCTTTCATTGCGTTCTGGTTGCTCCATTTTCCAGCACTCTACTTCCCATGTCTTCTTATCTTCTCATCTTTGCTTCAGAGTAAATTTTGGCCTTTTGTCTCATACAGTTTTTAATTAAGTTGTTGTTGTTGTTAAGGGCTCCTGAGTTGGTTCTGACTCATAGTGGCCCTGTGTATACGGTTTCCAAGGAGTGGCTGGTGAGTTTGACCCACCGACCTTGCAGTTCAAACTGACCTTACAGTCCACTTTTTATCCTATAATGCCACAACAGGACTTCAATACTTCTAGACATCTCTATTATCTGGAACATCGAAACTTCTGAATAACCAGAACTGATACTCAACATGATGCCACTGACATTCTCCAATGTTCTGTAAGTTCTTCTAAATCAAAGAAAAGAACATTTAATTAAGTTGTTGTTGTTGTTAAGTGCTGTTGAGTTGATCCCAACCCTTAGTGACCCTGTGTAGGGTTTCCAAGGAGCAGCTGGTGAGCTTGAACCACCAATCTTGCAGTTTAAATGGCTTTGCGGTCTGGCGCTTTAACCCACAGCGCCACACAGAGTCTCAATATTATGAGTAATATGCTTCATTATGTGTGCCACTTTGCTGTTCTCAGTGAATTTTTTCCATCTGAAAACACATGTCTAGGGAACTTTTGTGAATTGTTTTATTGGTGATTCATATCCTCTGTTTCTCTGTTCTTTCTTCAAATATTGATTATTCAGATGTGGGATCTTCTAGACTAATTCCTAAATATCTTATCTTTCCTCCTCTATTTTTATCTTTTGGTCTTTTTGTCCTACTTTCTGAAATAAACCTTCAACTTTATCTTCCAATACTTTCATTAACTTTTTAATTTCCATTTTCATGTTTTAAAAAGTAAAGACATCACTTTGAAGACCATGGTGTAGAGCATCTGACCCAAGCCATGATATTTTCAATCACCTTTTATGCCAATCACCTTATACTCAAGCTGGACAATGAATAAGGAAGACTAAAGAAGGATTGATGCCTTTGAATTATGGTTTTGGTGGAAAATATTGAATATACCACAGGATACTTAAAGAATGAACAAATCGGTATTAAAAGTAAAGCCAGAATGTTCCTCAGAAGCAAAAATGGTGAGATTTCATATAACTAACTTGGGACATGTTATCAGGAGGGACCAGTCCTTGGAGAAGGACATCATGCTTGGGAGAGGGCCTGTGGAAAAGAGAAAAACCCTCAATGGATTGACACAGTGCCTACAACAATGGGTTCAAACATAACAAGAATGGTGAGGATGGGACAGGACCAGGCAAGCTTTTGTTGCTGCATTGAAGCGGATTCAATGACACCTAACAACAATAACACTGCCATGTTTTTCTACAGTGTTTTTGGTTTTAGATTTGTTTATTTATTTATTTTTAAGCTTTTATTGTGACTTTAGTGATAGTTTACATGAGGGAACATCGGTTTTACACTCATACTATCGTATTTCATTTCATTACAGTGATTACAATCCCCTCCATGCGTCATCATTCAACAGTATTTATTTCTATTCCCTTTGGGTTGTCTTTTTTTTGTGTGTTGTTGTTTTTATGTACACCAAAACACTCAGGAATACATAATCATTTAAACAACAAAAGGGCACATTCTGCAAGCCTGTCTCCTGGCTGTCGGCACCCAGTACCTCTCTTTCCATGAGTCTAGAGTCCTCAGCTACTCCCTCTCTCTATATCCTCATCTCTGCCTCCATCTCTGGTGTAACTGCTTCTCTGGATAAGGTCCCACATTCCTCTTGTGCTCTTCTCCCTTGATGGTCCTAGGGTCCTCTGTTCCTGGACTATAAGATTAACTACGCCCAACTTTATGTTACAAAACTTCTACCTTTACACTTGTAATACTCTCAATTAACCATGGTAACAACTACTCACTATTGAATCATAAGAATCTTATCCCCATCTCCTTTCACCAGACCCATTTAGACAAGATGAAAACTATTCAGTAGGGATTCTATCTCCCACACACACACTCTCAAACTAAACTTCCTCTTGAAAAGTTGTAAGATAGCCACTTCATGCCTTTATAGCACCCCAATTTTAGGTAGCCAATGTCTAAGTTGCCCATCCCTATGAACCCTGTGTACCAAGGGGCTAGGCTTGGTCTTTGATGTGAAGACCCCTCCCTCTCGGTTGGTATTTTGAGCTACTACATCCATAAATAAAAGTTGTCACGGACTTCATTCTTCTTGGGTCAACTATCAACACTCATGGAAGCAACAGTCAAGAAATCAAATAACATATTGCATTAAGCAAATCTGCTGCACAAGACCTTTTTAAAGTGTTGAAGAGCAAAGATGTCGTCTTGAGGACTGAAGTATGCCTGACCCAAACCATGGTATTTTCAATAACCTCATATGATTGTGAAAGCTGGACAGTGAATAAGGAAGACCATAGAAGATGCTTTTGAGTTATGGTATTGGAGGAGAATATTGAAATTGTCATGGGCTGCTAAAAGAACCAACAGAGCTGTGCTGGAGGAAGTGCAGCCAGAGGGCTCCTTGGAGGCCAAGATGGCCACACTTCATCGCCCGTGCTTCAGACATATTTTCAGGCAGGACCAGTCGCTGGAGACTGGTAAGTTGGAGGGTCAGAGAAAAAGAGGAAGATCCTCAGCGAGATGTTTGGTACGGTGGAGGGTCAGAGAAAAAGAGGAAGACCCCCAGCGAGATGGATTGTCAAAGTGGCAGCATCAATGAGCTCAAGCGTGGCAAGAATTGTGAAGTTGGCCCAGGACCAGGCAGTGTTTTGTTCTGATGTACATAAGGTCGCTATGAGTCAGTACCATCTCATTGGCACCTAACAACAACAGTATCCATAAATATAGGTCAAGTTCTTCAAATTGTAGCAATTTACACTTGGTCCCTTTATCAGATTTCTCTGTCTTCCTCTAGTCGAGCTCTGGTCATTAAGCCATCAAAGCTTGGTCAAATGGGTACTATCTGCAAGTTTGGTCATTCTTGTGCATCTCCTCCTACTTCATATCAGTTGGGCTCTCAGCTCTAGCCTTCCATGTCTAGGTCAATGTACATGGGCTCAGGAGTTCCCAAGTCTCCCCAAACTTTGGACTAACCAGCCCCTCCTCTTCTCACTCTCATCTTATAGGTAGGAATCTATGGAACGTGGTCAAACTCAACCCATATGTTCGTTACTGACTGTCCCCTACTTCCACTCACCTGTAGACCAACACAGTCACCAGCTAGCTTACAGTCCTGCTTGTGTGTTCCCTTTGAGTTTCAGTGTTGGAGAGGGGTTTATCCTGAAGGGACTTGATGGCTTGCTTTTATGGTTCCCCATCAAGAGCTTTTTTAAGTCCTTAAAATATTCCTTTTCACAGCATCCTGTTCTTGCTTCATGGCAGCTGAGAAAGTTTTGTTTGTTCTTTAGTCCTCCCCCTTCTCTGCTTGGCATTTCTACTTTCCCTGATTATTTTTTCTATTTGTTTTGGTTTCAGTTTTCATAGCTTTCTTCAAATGTCTAAAGTTGTCCATCTGCTCATATTGAAAAGTTGGGAAGCAAGAAGTGATCAGTGTGTATTTTGAGAAAGGGGGTATTGACTTTGAGTTGGACCATGGGTTTGGGGAACTCCTGAGTTACAAAATCATTAGGGGAACCCCTCTTCTTAGTCTACTTGGATTTTCCAAAGACCCCTCCAGTCTTTCACTTAATAATGTAAGAGATTGGCTGGCCTGGTTCTGGAGCTCTGTGTGTAATGTCACAACATATTTTGTGCTTGGATCTTCTGGATGTGAGCAACAGGACCAACCCTGGAGGTATGAGAAAGACTTGGACAGGGAGTCTCAGTATGCTCTTCAAAAGCTATACTCATTAAATCCCTGGAACCTGTGAATGTTACCTTATTTCAAAGAGGATCGTTGCAGGTATGCTTAAATTAAGGATCTTGAGATAAGACAATAATCCTGGATTACGAAGGTGGACCCTGAATGTCATCACAAGAATCCTTACAAGAGAAGGGAAAAGGGAGATTAGAGAAACAGAGATGATGTGAAAACAGAGCTGAGAGGGATACAGTTACAAACCAAGGCAGGTCAACAGCCACTGGTAGCTGAAAGAGGTAAAGAGGATTCTCCCCTAGAGTCTTGGGAGGGAGTTCAGCCCTGCTGAGATCCTAATTTCAGGCTTCTCTACTCCACAGCCAGAATGCTCCTTGGAGGCCAGGATGGCTAAGCTTCATCTCTCATATTTTGGACATATTGTTAGGAGAGAACAGTCACTGGAGAAGGATGTCATGCTGGGTAAGATGGAAGGTCAGAGGAAGACCCCCAACGAGATGGATCGGCCAGGTGGCATCATTGATGGCATCGAGTGTGGCAGCGGTAGTGAGGTTGGCCCGGGATCGGACATTGTTTCGTTCTGCTGTGCATGGGGTCTCTATGAGTCAGTTCCGACTCGAGGGCACCTGACAACAACAACAATGACAACAACTACTACTCCACAAATGTGAGAGGATACATTTCTGTTGTTGACTCAGTTTGTGGTCACTTTTTACAATGGCAATAAAGAACTATTACACAGGCATTGAATTAATCTCTGTGTTGTTGTTGCTAAGTGTCATCGAGTTTTTTTCTGATTCATAGAGATTCCGAGGAGCAGCTGGTAAGTTTGAACTACTGACCTTGTAGTTTGCAGTCCAGTGCTGTTCCTATACAGGAAACTGGCTTCAATATGGTATCCCTGCCCTAAGATGTATTGTTCACACGTCCAGACACTCTGTTTATTGTCTCCAGAGGAGCCCTGCCAGGTTAAGCACCTAGCTCCCTGGAGTTAGAGATGGCAGGAGTCTGATCTGAAGATCCAACTGCTTTGGAAACAGACTTAGTGAATTCCTCATACTGTATACCCCCTCCCTCAACACATTTTAATTCTACTTTCAGAGGTACTTAGTTTCACCAATTTCTTTTGGCAGAATCCTGTGGGAGTAAATCAGATTGGTGTTGGCTTTTCTCAATACTGGTTGGAGATTTCATTGTCTCGATTTCTTGATTTTACCAATAATTCATTTATCTGCTTTATTTTCCAGTCTTTGAGAATCTATGCCTTTAAACATTAAATCCCTTCACTCCTGGTGTAGTGCTGTAGGATCAGCACTGGACTTGAATCACAAGCTCAGCAGTTCAAACCCACCAACTGCTCTTTGGAAATCCTATACAGGGTTGTTAGGAGTCAGAACTAACTCAATGGCACCATTAAACAACAGCAACACTGTCAATTCAGTGAAGCTAGAGGTATTGCTGGACTCTTAGTATGATGTTACAGAATCAGCACTGGACTGCGAAACACAAAGTCAACAGTTCAAAGCCACCAGCCGCTTGCTCCTCAGAAACCCTATACAGGGTCACTGTGAGTCAAAACCAACTCGACCGCACTTAACAACAACAACGACAGGAATACAGATTGGAAAAGCAGAAACAGCAAAAAAGAGGAAGATCCTCAATAGATGGATTAACAGTGGCTACAACAGTAACGCAAACATAGCAAAGATTTTAAGGATGTTGCAGGACTGGGCAGTGTTTCATTCTGTTGTACGTAGACAAACTATGAGTTAGAACAGACTTGATGGTACCGAATAACAACAGAAGTTTAGCAAAAGTAGAAACAAGTGGTTAGCCTGCCATCTTTTCCCCAAAGTCTCACTGAGCTCATGTTAAAATCGCAAGCTCTGCATCTGTTGAAATCCCACTGCCTCCTTCTCTACACACTTGTTGCTGACTAATCTCTCCATTTCCTGTGCCAGGAGTGGGGCCTGACCCCTGGAAAGCAACAACAGGGTGATTTATTAACAGGGTCATACTCAACATGGTTATCAAGCATTTGTTGTTGTTAGGTGCCACCAAGTTGGTCCGAATTCATAGCAACCCTATGCACAACAGAAGGAAACACTGCCTAGTCCTGTGCCATCCTCACAATTGTTGGTACACTTAAGTCATTATTGCTGTCATTGTATCAGTCTGTCTCCTTGGAGGTCTTCCTCTTTTTCGCGGACCCTACACTTTGCCAAACATGATTTCCTTCTCCAGGAACTGGTCCTTCCCAGTAACATGTCTAAAGTATGAGAGACAAAGTCTTGCCATCCTGGCTTCGCAAGGATCATTCGGGCTGTATTTCTTCCAACAAGATTCTTTGTTTCTGGCAGTCCATAGTGCATTTAATATTCTTCTCCAGCACCATAATTCAATTGCACTGATTCTTTTCTGGTTTTCCTTATTCATTGTCCAACTTTCACATACATATGAGGCCACTGAAAATACCATGGCTTGGGGCAGGTTCACCTTAGTCCCCAAACTGAACTCTTTGCTCTTGAATACTCTAAAGAGGTCTTTGGCAGCAGATTAGCTTAATGCAATACATTGTTTGATTTCTTTTCTTTTCTTTTTTTTTTT
>NW_006408541.1:13085919-13092818 GCF_000296735.1 Chrysochloris asiatica | reverse complement strand
TGGGTCTTATTTCCCTTAAGCGATCTTCCTTTCTCTAAAGCATTTAGTCTGTTTTGTGAACCTTTGTCTATTTACTCTTGGATCATATGAACGAGACTAATATCCCTAGACATTTGATTTACACATTGTTTGATTTCTTGACTGCTTCTTTCAAGAGTGTTGATTGTGGATCCAAGCAAACAACCTCAATCTTTTCTCCATTGATCATGAAATTATTTATTGGTCCAATTGTGAGGACCTTTGGTTTCTTTACAATGAAGAGCAGTCCACACTGAAGAATGTGGTCTTCGATCTTCATCAGTATTTTCAGTCCTTTTCGTTTCAGCAAGAAAATTTGTATCATATGCATATCTCAGGTTGTTAATAAGTCTTCCTCCAATCCTGTTCTTCATATAATCCACTTTCTCGGGTTGAATAGGTATGGTGCTCAGCATGTAGACTGAATAAGTATGGTGAAAGAATACAATCCTGGCACACATCTTTCCTGATTTTAAGCCATTTAGTATCCCCTTATCCTGTTTAAATGACTGTCTCTTGGTCTATGCACAGGTTCCTCATGAGCACAATGAAGTGTTCTGGAGTACCCATTTTTCCCAGTGTTATCCATAGTTTGTCATGATCCATATAGTTGAAAGCTTTTGTATAGTCAATAAAGCACAAGTAAGCATCCTTCTGATTTTCCCTGCTGTCAGCTGCCTAACCTCAGCAATGATATTTCTCATTCAACATCCTCTTCTGAATCCAGTTTGAACTGGTAGCTCCTTGTCGATGTACTGTTGAAATGGTTTTGAATTATCTTCAGCAAAAAATTTAGTTGCGTGTAATATTATTTGATGATTTCCACATTCCATTGAGTCACCTCTCTGAAATGGCACAAATATGAATCTTCCAATCAGTGGGCCAGGTAGCTGTCTTTCAAATTTCTTGGTATAGATGAGTGAGTGCCTCCAGTGCTGCATCAGTTTGTTGAAAGATTTTAATTTGTATTCCATAAATTACTGGGTCTTGATTTTTGCCAATACCTTTAGTGCACCTTGGATTTCTTTTTTCAGTACCATTGGTTCTTAATTATATGTTACCTCTTGAAACGGTTGAACATGGATCATTTATTTTTGATACAATGACTTTGCATGCCATCTTCTTTTGACACCTTCTGCATCATTCAATATTTTGCTCATATAATCCTTCAATATCGCAAGTCAAGGCTTTAATCTTTTATTCAGTTCTTTCAGTTTGATAAATGCTGAGCATGTTCTTCTCCTGTGGTTTTCTAACTCCAGGTCCATGTACATTATTAATTATACTTGACTTTGTCTTCTATAGCTGCCCTTTGAAATTTTCTGTTCAGCTCTTTTACTTCCTCATTTCTTCCATTTACTTTAGCTTCTCTACATTCAACAGCAAGTTTCAGAATCTCTTCTGACATCTATTTTGGTATTTTTTTCTTTCTTGTCTTTTTATGGTCTTTTGCTTTCTTCCTGTATGATGTTCTTGATGTCAGCCTATAACTGCTCTGGTCTTCAGTCATTTGTGTCTAATGCATCAAATCTGTTCTTGAGACGGTCTCTCTAAATTCAAGTGGGATATACTTAAGGTCATATTTTGGCTCTTGTGGACTTGGTTTAATTTTCTTTGGCTTTGGCCTGAACCTTATAGGCTGTAATTGATGGTCTGTTCCACAGTCTTCCTAGCCTTGTTTTGGCTGATGATATTGATCTTTTCCAACTTCTCTTCTCAACGATGTAGTCAATTTGATTCCTGTGTAGTAAATTTGATACAGTCAATTTGATTCCTGTGTAGTAAATTTAATGTAGTCAGTTTGATTCCTGTGCAGTAAATTTGACGTAGTCAATTTGATTCATGTGTAGTAAATTTGATGTAGTCAATTTGATTCATGTGTATGGGTAGTGGTGATAGTGAGTGGTGGTGTGCCGTGGAGTCAATTCCAACTCATAGCAATCCTGTATAGGGTTTCTGAGGCTGTAAATCTTTATGGGTGCAGAAATCCTCATCTTCCTCCTGCACAATAGCTGGTAGTTTCAAACTGCTAACCTCGAGGTTAGCAGCCCAACTAGTAACCACTACACTACAGAGCTCCTTAAGGTTCATATGTATAGCCACCTTTAATATTGTTTTTAAAAGACACTTGCAATGAGCAAGTCATTGGTCTTGCAAAACTCTATCATGAGATCTCCAGCATCATTTCTGTCACTAAGGCCATATTTTCCAACTATGAGTCTTCCTTTTCATTTCCAACTTTTGCATTCCAATCACCAGTAATTATCAATGCATCTTGATTGCATGTTTGATCCATTTCAGACTGAAAAAGTTGGTAGAATTCTTCAATTTCATCATCACTTGGTTTAGTAGTTGGTGCACACATTTGTATAATAGTAATATTAACTGATTTTCCTTGTTAAGTGTATGGATATTATTATCCTATCACAGACAGCATTGTACTTCAAGATAGAACTTTATAATCTTTTACAGGATGAATGTGACATCATTCTTCTTCATGTGATTGATTATTAGATTCAAAATGGCCAATACCAATCCATTTCAACTCATTAATGTCTAGGATATCAAAGTTTATGTGTTTCATTTCATTTTTGACAACTTCCAATTTCCCTAGATTCATACTTTGTATGTTGTTGTTGTTGTTGAGTGCCATCGAGTCGGGTCCGACCCATAGCGACCCTATACAGGGTTTCCGAGGGTGTAAATCTTTACGGGAGTAGAAAGCCTCATCTTTCTCCCGCGGAGCGGCTGATAGTTTCGAACTGCTGACCTTAAGGTTCGCAGCCCGATTCGTAACCACTACGCTACCAGAGCTCCTTGTATATAGTCCCTATTCTAATCAATCATGAATGTTTACAGCTGTTTCTCCTCATTTTGCATAGTGCCCCATCAGCAAATGAAGGTCCCAAAAGCTTTGTTCAATGCGCATCATTAAGGTCCACTCTACTTTGAGGAGGCAGCTCTTCCCCAGTAATATTTTGAGAGCCTTCCAACCTGAGGGTTGGACACTAAGTCTGACAAAGATCTCCTGCTATTCATGTTTTCAGCATTTGGCACTACATGTGAAAATGTTCTACTGTTATTCCTAAGATTTTCACAAGTGGTCTGCCTCTCCTGTCTTTCTTCCTAGTCTGTCTTAATCTGGAAGCTCTGCTGAAACCTGTCTACCATAGGTAACCCTACCTAGCCTTAAAATACTGCATAGCTTCCAGCATCACAGCAACATGCAAACCACCACTTGATAGATGAGTGGTGGTACCAAGCATGGTGACAATAAAAAAATTCTTGAGGGGTGTGTCTGAGTTTAGTTTGCCCACATGCAGACCCCAAGATAAGGATATGACTGCAAGTAGTTGGTTTAGGAAGCCCCGCTGGTGCAATGTTTAAGCGCTCAATTGCTAAGTAAAAGGCTGATGATTTGAATCCACTCAGCAGCTCCATGGTGGTCTACTCCCGTACCAATGTTGCTGCATGCCATCGTGTTTATTCCGACTCACACTGATCCTTTAGTTCTATACAATAGAACTGTCTTGTAGGATTTCCTAGGCCAACTGACACATCTTACACCTAAGGAGCAATTTGTGGGCTTGACCCATCAATCTTTCAGTTAGTAGTCAAGGACTTCAGTGAGCAGCTATGTGGAGCGCACTTTAGATGGGTGACTGATTTAGAACAAGTGTTCCTCAGATTCTTCATGTTGTTGGGTAGCACCATGTTCATTTTGACTCACAGTGGCCCTATAGGATAGAAGAGAGATGACCTACAGGGTTTCCTAGGCTGTACTCTTCATGGGAGCAGATTACCAGGTCTATTCTCCCTGAAAGTTGTTGGGTGGGTTTGTACCATCAGCCCTTCAGATAGCAGCTGAGCGAGCACTCAACCACTGTGCCAGTAGGGTTCCTTCCCACAAAGACTGCAGCTTAGAAAACCTTATGGGCATTAACTCCCTACTCTCCCCCGACTCCTATCCCACCGCCCCCAGCACAGGCGGCTTGTGCTGTTTGGAGAGGAAGCCCTTAGTCAGAGGATCATTGGTGCTTGCAAGAGTTATGAGCAGACACTACGTCAACCCCACTGTTGTCTAGTCCATTTCAACTCCTAATGACCCCATACAGAGTAGAACTGCCTCACAAGGTTTCCAATGAGGTGTGTCCTCACAGGAGAAGACCGTCACCCCTTTCTCCTGAGGAGTGGCTAGTAGGTTCAAACCACCAACCTTTTGGTTAGCAGCTCAGTCTCTAATCCACTGTGCCACCAAGACTCCTTATAGAAATGGAGTTGTTGTTGCTAAGTCAGTACTGACCCAGAGTGATCCTATATAGGGGTTTCAAGGAGCAGCTGGTAGGTTTGAACTGATAAATTTGTGGTTAGCAGTCCAGTGCTTACCCTACAGTGCCACACCAGGGCTCCTATAGGAATAGAGAGGCAAGTGGAAATTCAGATTCCCAGACCTCGCCCCTGAGAGCCAGTAAGACTATGGTAGGACTAGAATAATTTTTCTACAAATTCTCTAAGCTGAATCTCTTGCACCTAATAAATCCAATTTTATTTTTTTTATTTCTGCCTAGTAATTCCAGTGCCTGTTTATTGAGAATGTAAATGTCCAGGGATAGGTTAAAACATTACAGTCCGGAAGCATTAAGAGATTGTGGCCAGACTTCCAGTATGGCAGGACAGCCAGGAAAGTCTTTTAGATTACACATCCCTCCTGGAGGTGGGAACTTATCCTCCCTACGTCCCATAAGAAGAAGTAGCAATAATGGCCATATAGCCAAGCTACAACATAATACTCCACCACTTAGACAAGACCCAACAACATTTGCTATGCATTACAGACGAAAAGGGAAGCCCATCTCCTGATCATATTAATAATAATAATAATAAAACAATAACCATGACCAATAAGAAGCAATCAACTTTATCAAAGCATGTCCAAAAACAGAAGAGGGGAGCTGACGCAAATGAACTGGAGACAGTCAAAGGCTTTATAGAGGAGAGGAGCGGGTTTTTGGATATGCCTGAGAGGGAATTCAGAATCTGAAAAGGGGTCGAGGAAAATAAGGAAAAAGTAAAAAAAATTCTCCAGGAACAATCAAATAGGATTCACACAATTCAAAACCTGCAAAAAGATGCCCAGGTGATCAATAATAAGATATCAGAAATAGACAATAGCCTGAAAGGGGAAAGGAGCAGACTAGAAGAGATGGAAGCCAGAACTAGCGAGCTGGAAGACAAATCTCTCAATACTGCCAAGGTAGAAGAGCAAGCAGCTAAAAGGATAAAACAATCTGAAGAGAGTCTAAGATTCATGCTGGATAACATGAAGAGGAATAATGTAAGAATTATTGGCATTCCGGAACAAGAAGAAACAGAGAAATCCACAGAAGAGATCGTTGAAGAGCTTCTGGAAGAAAATTTCCCTAACATCTTGAAAGATGAGAAGATAAGCATTCAAGAAGCCCAGCATACTCCAGGAAGGATAGACCCCAAAAGAAAATCTCCAAGACATATAATAATCAAGCTCTCAAAAATCAAAGACAAGGAAAGAATATTAAAAGCAGCCAGGGAGAAAATAAATATAACCTATAAAGACAAGCAAATAAGATTAAGCTCTGACTGTTCAGAACAAACCATGCAGGCGAGAAGGCAATGGGGAGACATATACAAAACTCTGCAAGAAAAAAACTGTCAACCAAGAATCGTCTATCCAGCAAAGCTATCAATCAAATATGATGGTTCGATCAAAACATTCCAGGATAAACAGAATTTGAGAGATTTTATGAAAACCAGCCCAGCACTTCAAAACATCCTAAAGGGAGTTTTGTGGACAGAGAACCAACAAGAACAGACAAGTTCTTGAGATTGACAAGTATGGCAACACCACCTGGAACACAGCCAACAGATAGTGGAGTCCAGAACAGAACGAGACTACAACGACAAAATCAAAAGAACGGGGAGATCAACTGAAGGCCAAAAACACATCAATGTCAAAGAAGGGACAAACCTAGCAATGGAAGCCCAGGTGGTGAGGATGCCAGGTAAGTTACAGGTTACAATGGAGTATCCTAAATGTAGAGAAGAGTTAGTAGACTACAAGGTAATCTCAAAGAAAGCTAACCCTCCACAACATATTATTCTCCCAAGGAGAATAAGTGAACAGAGAAACTAGGAGGAAACCGACCAAAAACAACTCAAAAGACATAAAACCAACACAAGAAAGAAAGCAGAACCAAAGAATGATCAGCACTGCCAAAAAAGTAACATAATGACAGCAATCAATTTGTACTTATCAATAATTACATTGAATGTCAATGGATTGAATGCACCAGTGAAGAGACAAAGAGCGGCAGAGTGGATAAGAAAACAAGATCCATCAATATGCTGCCTGCAAGAGACACACCTTACATACAAAGACAAAAGCAGACTAAAAGTTAAAGGATGGAAGAAAATTTACCAAGCCAACTGTAACACTAGGCAAGCAGGAGTCGCAATATTAGTATCCGACAAAATAAATTTTAAGATGAGAACCAGCATAAGAGACAAAGAAGGGCACTATCTCATGATCAAAGTGTCAATCGAGCAAGACGACATAACTATAATAAACATATACGCTCCTAAGGAAAGAGCACCAAGATACACGAAGCAAACCTTAATGGAATTGAAGAAGGAAATAGATAAATTCACATTTATAGTGGGGGATTTCAACACACCACTCTCGAAAATGGATAGAACAACCAGAAAGAAACTCAACAATGCTACAGAGGAACTTAACAACACAATCAACCAACTTGACCTCATAGATGTATATAGAACATTCAACCCAACAACAGCACAATACACATTCTTCTCCAGTGCGCATGGAACATTTTCCAGAATTGATC
>NW_006408541.1:13073977-13082131 GCF_000296735.1 Chrysochloris asiatica | reverse complement strand
CCAGGGATGGGCAACTTGGACATTGGCTACCCAAAATACGGGGAGGGATACAAAGGTAAGAAGTGACTGGCTTACAAGCTTTCAAGAGGGAACCTAGATCCAAAGGGCGTGGAGGAAGGTAGAGTCTCCAGTGAATAGTGTCCAGTCTGTCAAGGAAGGGCTGATAAAACAAAATACAGATGGGTCTCTTGTGATGCAATAGTGAATAATTGTTATCAGGACTGACTGTGAGGGTTGGAAATCTAAAGGTGGACATTTTGTAGCAAGGAGGGGAGTGATTAACTTTTCAGTCTAGGAGCGGAGGACCCTAGGACCATTAATGGATAAAAGCGGAGAGGGGGATCCTACCCAGAGAAGCAGTGAGGCCTGAGATGTAGGCAGAGAAGACGACGTCAAGAGATGGAGTGGCTGGGGACTTGGGATCCAGAGAGGGAAAGGGACTGAGGACTGTGGTGGGGGGATGCAGGCTTATACACCCTTTGGTTGGGTGAGGATGCATGGACAGGATGGTAAATATGCCAATGAAAAGATTGATGATAGAATGAATGTAAAACTAATGTTCTCCCATGTAGACTATCACACAATTCACAATGAAACATTTATTTAATTAAAAAAAAGATCATCTAAACTCCTAACAGAGATACCTTAAAGTTCCACGGTTGGCTATTTCTGTTTGTAAGTCTTATTTTGTTTGATTTCCTGTGTGTTTTCAATTGTCTTTGTCTATGGAAATTGCCAGTAAATTTCTGGTCTTTACTCAAAACTAAAAAAAAAAAAAGATTATGGCCAATGCTTCCTCCTATGTAAATTATTATAAAATAATACTAATGGTAAAAATAAACAATGAGAAATCTAACACAGACTGCTTTTCCCATGATGTCATAGATAGAGTGACATTCTCCCACACCCTCAGGATGTCCTTGTGCTAACCCCTGAAAACCGGGACTATCGTGTTACATGACAAGGGGGAAATGAACTTTGGTGATCAGCTCACCTTGAGATGAAGAGATTGTCCTGGATTAATTGGGTGGGCCCATTGTATCTACAAGGATTTTTTGTTTCTTTTAAACTGTGATTTGGGTAACAGTCTACAGAACAATTTAGCTTTCCATTCAACAATGTATACATATTCTGTTTCATGGCATTTGTTGCATTCCCCTCAATGAAACAGGAGGCTTCCCACTTTCTCCCAGGGTTCCCTGCTTCTACTCATCCTTCTTTCCATCCCTTCCTGCATTCTAAGCTTTGTTCCTAGGTTTTGGTTTCATATGGTTGGTTTGTGTTGAGTGCATTCCTCGTGAGTTTTATTACCCACTTTGTAGGTCTGTCTATATTTTAGCCGTAAGATTGTTCCTGGGGGTAGGTTCAGTGTCAGGATTGAAGAATGTCTCAGAGGTTCCACCAGTCTCTATTGGACCAGTACATCTGGTCTTTCTAATGAGTTTTAAGTTTTGTTCCATAGTTTTCTCCCATTCAGTCTAGGACCTTCTTGATCAGAGCAGTCCCTCCTGATAGTTGGACACCTCTAGTTTTCTGGTTTCTGTATTGTGGGAGCTGAGATTTATGTGATCCATTAATCACTTAGAATAAGTTTTTTCCTCGAATCTTTAAGTTTCTTTATTCTTCTTCGCTCCTGGTAGGGAGAGACCAATAATTGCATCTTAGATAGTCATCACAAAGGTTTCATAAGTAAAAGTAGGAGATAGGAGAGTCTAAGTCAGAGATGGAGATGGGATGACAAAGCAGAAGTTGGAGTGCTGGGCTTGCTGGATTTAGAAATAAGTCAAGGAAAATGGGCATCTTCTGGAAGATGGAAAAGGAAGAAAACAGATTCTTGCCTAGAGCCTGCAGATGAAAAAACACCCCTGCTGATAGCTGAGGCGTCTAATCTACAGAACTGTAAGGTAATAAATATGCTGTTTTTTAAAGCCAATTCCTGTGATAAATCTCCTAATATATATCTCCTACTGGCTTTACTTCTCTAACTGATACGCATGTGAACCACTCTGATTCCCTTTTTAAATAAAAAGAACTGTTGAGTACCTCAGAGACACTAATGTTTGAAACCTTAGACCAGAGTTTTACACAGTCCATGAATGAAGAATGGCTTTTACAGTTTCAATTGATTGAGAAAAAAAAAAAAAATCAAAAGAAGAATATTTCATGACACATGAAAATGATGAAATTCAAATTTCAATGTCAATATGTAAGGTTTTGAAATGACTCTCTGGCACACCACCATCTCCACCATATCAGACTTTATTGGAGCAAAGCCAGACCTATTTCTATCATCTCTGACTCCATTGCCACTACAAAGTCAGCAATGAGTCGTTGTGACAGGTTGTAGGTCCAAAAAGCTTAAAAATATGAGGGGGCTTCAAAAAATGTGTGGAAAAATTCTATTATATTTCAATTCTAATTTTTTCCCCCTTCTTTTCTCCTTTTTATTTTGAATTAGGTGAAGGATTATGGAGCAGAGCAGTTTTCCAGTCAACAATTCATACAAATTTAGTTTTATCTTCAATTCCACTTTTTTACATGAACTTTTTGAAGTCCCCTCATATTTATTGTCTGGCCCTTTACAGAACAAGTTCACCATACTTACTGCACACTGAGTGATCTGGGAGGGCCTCTCTGAGGAAGTGACATTTGTATTAGAGCCTGAAATCTAAAAGCATTTGGTTTTTGGAAGACTACAGTCAGCAGTCAGAGCCCTAAGTCAATCTTGAGTCTTGCCATCTTGTGTACTGAACATGCTGCTGATAGCGAACTGCCAAAGTCACCAAGGTGAAGCGGCTTCACCTTTGATCAGAGTGTATTTGAAAGTGGAGTAAGGTCACTCCCATAATCAGCCCAGAGAAAGGCAGTCATCTTGTGGACTTGCCTAGGTGTGCCCCTTAATAGAAATTGGGGCTCTGGGGTCCATGCATGATGATGAGTCAGATCCCAACTGTCGGAGGGCCTCAGGGCCAATCCTGTAAATTTAAAACTTCTGTAATGATCCCCTTCCTGCTTCCCTAATGATAACAAATTGATGTACCACTAGTCATGCCTTTGTGATGAAATTCCTTGTGTTCTGTGCCCTGTAAGTCGGCCACATGGATATGAATCCTTTAGATACCATTATGGCGTCTTCCCAATGATCTATCTCTGTCCTGTTTAAGACTTAATAAAGGGGGTCTTTATAATATACATTTGACGGTGGAGTCTTTTCTCCATTATCTGAATGATGAGAAAGTGGAGAATTGGTAGGTGGGGCGGAGTAGTCCAGGCAGAGGGAACTGAGAACAAAAAGGGAGCTTTCTCTGTAATCCTATAACAGCTTTCCCTTAATAGGGAGGCCCTCTATCGAAAAACTGAGGTTAGTCCATGGGTTCTGAGGGTGCAGTGGTCTCCCTGGGCCATAGAGCCCAGATAGGCTGAGTGGTGGTTAGGAGCTGAGATTTTGCATGTCCTGTGTCAGTCCCTTCTTAGCCTGGCATGGCACAGGAGACCAGGAACTGCAGGCTGAATGGCTTTACCAGTATTTGCTCTCCTGGGGGCAATGACCTGGAGTCTAGGTTCATTCTCAGGAGAAGGTGAGAAGAAGAGTGTGTGACCCATTAGCCTGAGAACAGGTGTTCCACAGCCTCATGGTTGGCAGCCAGCCTAGAGGAGGCCTAGGCTTAGAGCCCCATGACTGTCAAAAGCATTGATCTGGACTTGATAGCAAGACAGTGCGTGTGTGGCGGGGGGCGGGGAGTGATGAGCAGAGCAGGGTACCCTTGGGTGCATTCAAGGCTCAGTCATTCTAACTGCCCCCAGTCTGTAGCCTGCTGCAAAGGACCTACCCCAGCCTGTGGGGGTTCAATTCTAGCCAGGTGGGGTTTTCTGGAGCTCAGGAAGAATGACAGTCAATTCATGAGGTACAGAGAGCTATACATAGAGCATGAAATCTGAAGGCTTTTTGCCTGTGAACGACTACAGTCTGGCAGAGCTGAATTCCATCTTGGGTTCACATGCCAAGATACACCTCATGCACCTCTGACAGCTGAATGCCATGGGTCTATGATTTCCCTCACTTGGGTGATTTATGTTTGTCTTTGTTTCTTATTTATTCTTGTTTAAGGCTTAATAAAGAATCTGTATAATCTTTGAAGATGGGGTCTCTTTTCTCCCCTAAAACAAGAGAGAACCCAGTTCTCAATCCTTTCTGGCCAATTCACTCCCAGCTAAGGTCTGTGCTAAGGGAACAAAGTCTGCCATTAGTCCCATTTTGTTGTTGTTGTTAAGTGCCGTCGATGGTTCTGACCCATAGCGACTCTGTATAGGATTTCTGAGGAGCAGCTGGTGAGCTTGAACCTCCGACCTTGCAGTTCAAACAGCTTTGCAGTCTGGCGCGTTAACCCACAGCACCACACTAGGACTCCAGTCCTATGTTAGAGCTGGAGAAATTAAGGCAGTATTGGGCACTAAGAAGGAAACAGGTTAAAAACACAGCCTCAGACAAGTGACTGAACTTCTGTTAGCCTCAGTTGGTGAATAATCCACTTTAAAGAAATGTAAGGAATTAATGAAACAATAGCGTGACACCAAACCCCATAAGGAAGGGCCTCATAAGCTAGGCTGATCCTCATCCCATTCATATTCTCTCAGTTTTGATAGATGAGAATTCGGAACTCAGAGTTTGAGCCAGACAGATTTCTCCTCCACCCAGTTCTTTAGGGCCAAAACTCTGACATCATCATCCTCAACACTTCTTTCTTTGACATGTTCCAATCTGTCTGTAAATCCTTCAGTACAAACCCAATATCCAACCATTCTTATTACCTCCCAGTACCACCTTCACCCAAACTGCTATTGGCTCCTCCCATCTAAATCATTGCAAAGTTTTCCATGGGTGGCCCCCTATAGTCAGCAATCCACACACAGCCAGAGGGGTCCTCATGAAAGACATCTCCTGGCACTATGTTTAAAACTTTCCAGTGACCTCTCAACACACCCAGAATTCACTGGTTTATTTATTCATTCATCCACTAAAGATTTAAAAAAATTATACTATTGGGTTTTCCATGAAAGTTTACACAGCAAATCAAGTTCAATAAAGATTTATTACTAAGTGGCACTGTGGGACCACAAAGTCGTTTGAACTGCAAGGTCAGCAGTTCAAGCTCACCAGCTGCTCCTAGGAAACTCTATACAGGGTCGCTATGTGTCGGAACCAACTGGACGGCACTTAACAACAACAACAACACTTTAAGACTTCGTCTCACATACTTTAGACATATTATCAGGAAGGACCAGTCCCTGGAGAAGGGCATCATGCTTGCTAAAGAGTCAATGAAAAAGAGAAAGATCCTCAGTGAGATGAATTGAAGTGACTAGGCCAATGAATTCAAACAAAGCTAGACTGGGCAGTGTTTTGTTCTGTTGTTAGAACCATCTAGAAGGCACCTAGGGAGTCCTGGTGTGGCACTGAGTGTTAATGCGCTGGGCTGCAAGGTTGGTTTGAACCACAAGGTGGGAGGATCAAGCGCACCAACCACTCCTCAGAATCCCTATACAGGGTTGCTATGAGTTAGAACATGAGCCAGGTTGCTCTGGGTGTCACCAATGTTTAAGCGCTTGGCTACTAACTGCTATGGCCTTGTTCAGCAGCACCTCTGAGTGAATTTGAACAGTCAACCCTTCAATCGGCTTCAGTAAATCCTATGGAGTTCAGTTCTACTCTGAAACACACGGGGCCACCAGGAGCAAGAATTAACTCAATGACAACCAGTTTTTGGATGTTTTTTTTTTTAAAAACAAAAAACAAAAACCACTATGTGCCAGGTATTGTTCTAGGCAATGGAGATACAACAGAGAACAACACAGCTCACTTTCTCGTGGATGGAGACAGACAATAAATATGAGCCAAAGTATGCCGCACCACTTGTCTGTCAGTTTGTTGTACTGTGGTGGCTTGTGTGTTGTTGTAATTCTAGAAGCTGTGCCACGGATATTTTAAACACCAGCAGGGTCACCCATGGTGAACAGGTTTTGACTGAGCTTCTAAACTAAGACAGAGTAGGAAGAAGGAGAGACAGACTACTTCTGAATATTTGGCCCCTGAAAAGCTTATGAATAACAATGGAACACTGTTAGGTAGCACCCGAATGTTGAATATTGAGAAATGATGGAGAGCGCCAGGATATTGTCAGATACAGTGCCAGAAGATGAGCCCCTCAGCTTGGAAGGCACTCAAAATACGATTGGGAAAGAGCTGCCTCCTCAAAGTAGAGTTGACCATGATGACGCCAATGGAGTAAAGCTTTCAGGGCCTTCATTTGCTGATGGGGCACAACTCAAAATGAAGAGAAACAGCTATAAACATCTAAACATCCATTAATAATTGGAACATGGAATGTATGAAGTGTTTTGGATATATTATCTCAGGAGGGTCCAGTCCCTGGAGAAGGATATCATGTTTGGTAAAGTGGAGGGTCAGAGACAAAGAGAAAGACCCCAATGAGATGGATTGGCACAGTGGCAGCATCAGTGGGCTCAAATGTAGCAACGATTGTGAAGTTGGTGCAGGACCGGGCAGTGTTTCATTCTGTTGTGCGTAGGGTTGCTATGAGTAGGTATCATAGCATTGGTGGAAGACTGGTGGAAGCCCAAGTTAGTGGACGTTCCTGTGGCACCTAACAGTAACAACAACCTGTAGTATGTCAGGTGTTATGGAGAAAATGAGCACAGGAAAGAAGGAAGAAACCCTTGGATTTTTATTTGTTTATTTATTGTTTATTATGACTTGGGTGAAGGTTTACAGAGCAAATCATCAGCTTTACATTCAACAAATCACACACACTTCATTTCATCTCACTGATGGTAATTCAATCTATGTAAAACCACATAGCCCACTTCCTGCCTGTGTTTTCCGTTTCCATTCCACCTCCTCTCCCAACCCTTCTGAGCTTTGTGCTTGTGTAAATGCTGCCCTTTTGATCTCAAATGGTTGACCATTCTGTGGTGTGAGAACCTCACTAGTGTTGCTGTTCCCCCTATAGAAATATCTATTGCTTGGCTGAAAATTATACCCTGGGAATGTGCTCATTTCCAGACCTGAGGGTGACCAGGGGCTAGAGTTTGGGCTTCCACCAGTCTCTATCTGACCAGTAAGCCTGTTTTGTTTTGTTTTTAATGATTTTTTTGGTTTTGATCTACATTTTCTGCCATTCTGTCTAGGATCTTCTAATGCAATCTCTTTCAGAACAGTTGGTAGTGATAGCTGGGCACCACCTGATTATTTTACTCTCAGACTTGTAGAGATTGATGTTCCTGTGGTCCCTTAGTCCACTGGACTACCTGTTTCCATGTGTCTTCAATTTCCACTACTCTTCTTTCCTCCAGTCAGGAAGAAACCAATAATTGCAACTCAGATGCCGTTCATGAGTTTTAAGGCCCTAGTCCTGGTGTGGTGCTATGGAATAAGCACTGGACTGCCAACCACAAGGTTAAGGGTTCAAACCCACTAGCCATTCCTTGGAAACGCTCTGCAGGATCACAACAACAAGAACAACAACAGTCACTTCTCACCAACAAAGGATGTAGAATATTGCCTTTGTGGATTATGCTATGCCAACTGACCCTGTTGTCCCCTGAGACTATGGTCCTGAGCCCCTCTCAGGCCCAGTGATTCATTCCCTCAAGGTGTTTGCTTATGTCTAAAAAGCTTTCATAACTTTATCCCCTGTATGCTCCATCACACTCATGGATATATTTGCAGCAAAAGTTAAGTACTCGTGTACAAATATCCTCTGTCAAATAATCTACTTGTAAGTGTACTCCCAGTCTCCCTCACATACCCGTTTATCCATGCATCTAACCATGTTGTTGTTGAATGCTGACCCTACAGCACCACACTATTTGTTGTTGTTGTTAAGTGCTGTTAAGTTGATTCCAACCCATAGCAACCCTGTATAGGGTTTCCAAGGAGTGGCTGGTAAGCTTGAACCACTGAACTTGCAGTTCAAACAGCTTTGCAGTCTGGTGCATTAACCCCCAGCGCCACACCAGGACTCTGTTGCTATGTTGTTGCTGTGGTGGTGGCACTTTTTAAAGTGTAGGATTGTGTATGTAACAGTATTTATTGTAGGATTGTGTATGTAACAGTATTTATTGTAGGATTGTGTA
>NW_006408541.1:13046092-13073877 GCF_000296735.1 Chrysochloris asiatica | reverse complement strand
AACAGTATTTATTGTAGGATTGTGTATGTAACAGTATTTATTGTAGGATTGTGTATATAACAATATTTATCTCTGTTGGCTTTAACTGTTGCACTCCCTCCCTGTCTTCTCCTTCCTCCATCTTCTTCTTTTTTCTTTTTGCCAACCTCCCTCTTACTGTATATTGTTGAAGAGCAAAGATGTCAGCTTGAGGACGAGGGTGTGCCTGACCCAAGCCACGGTATTTTCAATAACCTCATCTGCATGCAAAAGCTGGACAGTGAATAAGGAAGACTGTAGAAGAATTGATGCCTTTGAGTTATAGTGTTGGAGGAGAATACTAAAAGTGCCATGGACTGCCAAAAGAACCAATAGATCCATTTTGGAAGAAGTGTAGCCAGAGTACTCCTTAGAGGCCAAGATGGCCAAACTCCATCTCTCATACTTTAGACATATTGTCAGGAGGGACCAGTTGCTGGAGAAAGACATCATGTTTGCTAAGGTGGAGGGTCAGAGAAAAAGAGGAAGACCCCCCAATGAGATGGATTGGTCAAGTGGCAGCATTGATGGACTCAAGCATGGCAACAGTAGTAACGTTGGCCCAGGATCGGGCAGTGTTTCGTTCTGCTGTGCATAAGGTCGCTATGGGTGGGTACCGATTTGATGGCACCTAACAACAACATGCTGTGGCACTGTGGAGCCCTGGTGTAGGATAAGCACTGGACCACAAGGTTGGTGGTTCAAACTCACCAGTCGTTCCTCGGAAACTTTATATATACAGGGTCGCTATAAGTCGGAAATGACTCGACGGCAGTTAACAACAACATGGTGTGGCACTGTAAGATAGGCACTAGACTGCTAACCACAAGGTGAGCAGTTCAAACCCACCAGCCTCTCCTTGGAAACCCTATACAGGGTCGCTATGAATTAGAAATGGACTTGACAGCACTTAACAATAGCCACACACCCCTACGTGGCACGAAGTAGAGACCTACCATCAAGTTGATTCAGAGTCCTCGTAACCTTGTATACAACAGAGCAAAACACTGCTGTGGCCTGCATCATCCTCACGATCCCCAGCATGTCTGAATCTACTATTGTGACCACTACACTAATTCCTCACTACAGGTCTCCCTCAGTGATTGACCCGTCCTCACGACAGGTCCGAAGCAAGCAAATAAGACAATGTTCTGTTAAGATCCATCAGGTCTTCGTTGGCTGGTTGTCAGTAGATCACCAGATCTTTCTTAGTCTGGAAGCTCCGCTGAAACTCATCCACCCTAGATAACCCTTTTTGTTGTTATGTGCCATTGAGTAGATTCTGACACATAGTCACTCTATATAGGGTTTCTGAGGCTTTACATTTTTGTAGGAGCAGAAAGACTCATGTTTCTCCAGCAAAGAGGCTGGTGGGCACGAACTGCCAACCTTGTGGTTTGCCGTCCAGTGCTTATCCTACAAAACCACTACTATACTCCTTGGGTGACCCTGGTGGTGGTGGTTATGTGCCGTGCAGATCGATCCGACTCATAATGACCCTGTACAGGGTTTCCGAGGCTGTAAATCTTTACGGGAGCAGAAAGCCTCATCTTTCTCCCACGGAACAACTGGTAGTTTCGAACTGCTGACCTTGAGGTTCGCAGCCCGATTCGTAACCACTATGCTATCAGAGCTCCTTTTGAGTGACCCCGCTGGTACTTAAAATACCAGTGGCATAGCTTCCAGCATGGCAGCTATACGCAAATCACCAGAGTACAATAAACTGATAGAGGGACGCTGTCGTTGTTAAGTGCAGTGGAATCGGTTCTCACTCGTAGCCACCCTGTATAGGGTTTCCGAGGAGCGGCTGGTGAGTTTGAACCGCAGATCTTGTGTTCAAACCGACTTTGTGGTCCAGTGTTCATCCTGCAGCGTCACACCAGGATCCCGATAGAGTGATGTCAGCGCATAATGGGAGCCTAGTAAATAATTCCTTGAGTAAATGAACAAATTAATGAATGACCCACCCCTCGATCCTCAGCATCTGTTTTAACGCCAGAGTTAACCAATGTTTGCTGAGAAAATATTAACTGAACAATTCTGCGATGTCCAGATGGTCATTCCTCTTTATGATTGAGGAAAACTGAGGCTCAGTCTATAGGAAAGTATCCGCCTTGCTCCAAGTTGAGCGTCTTCCTTCCTCTAGAATCTTGTCTGGGGAAAGTACAGGGTGCTGGGTAGAGGGTGCTTGCACTCAGGGTGACTCGGTGACCTCAAAGAGTTACCCTTAAAAAGCCCCCGCCCTATGAGACGATATACGATAGAATGAATGTAAAACTAATGTTCTCCCATGTAAACTATCACATAATTCACAATAAAACATTTAAGAAAAAAAAAAAAAGCCCCCGCCCTGTGGGGTGTTGGGGGTGGGTGAGTGGAGCCAGACCCTCAGGCCAGACGGTCACAGGATCATAACCAGACAGACAGGTGTCCAGGAAGCCCCTGGGAGAGTCCTCCCAGGTGCCGCCTCCCACCTTCGGGTCACTGAGACGAGGGGCCAGAAGGGCCGCCCACGCGCTGTCGAAGCTCCACCCTCTTTTGTGGGCTTGCCTGCGCCTCCAGCGGAAGCCGGAAGCAATTGTGGGCTGTGCGAGCCCGCGGCTCTGAACTCGGTGGTTGTGGAGGCAACGCAGATGGGGGAGAAGATGGCGGAAGAGGAGTGAGTGGGCTTTCCCCGGGCGGCGAAGGCACCAGGGCTGGGCTCCGGCGGGTGACAGCGGTTGCCTCAGGCCGCCCTCTGGCCCCGGCACGCGGAGCTCCTTTTCCTCGTTGGCCAGGCCCGACCGGCCGGCGCCAAGAGGAGGGAGGGAGGGAGGGTGGGACGGGTTTCTACAGCCTCCTTGAGGTCTGACCCTCCGGCTGGGGATGACCTCCTAGAGCAGGCCTGGAGAGCTGTCATGCGGAAACCAAGCCCAAATTTCACCTTCTCAGTTTTCGGCTGTCTGTTGATTACTGAACGCGTCGTCGCCTCCTCCAGGAAGTCTTCCCAGGCCCCCGCCCACGTCACCCACTTAGCTGGTACCCTCCTTCACTATAAGATTAGTTTTCACTTCTGAGTTTTATTCGTTCACCCAGACACCATTGGGTGCCCCAGGCACCTAACATTGAAGGAGCTAGCCAGAGGAGCCTCCACCACCAGGGAGCTTCCATTCTAGTGGGAAAAGACCATAAACAAAGATGATTTCAGATCCTGACAAGTGCTCTGAAGGAAACAGAGCAGTGTTAGGGTAGGGTGGGGGGGATCTAGTCTGAGGGAGAGGTGACTTGTGAGCAGAGACTTGAATGGCCAGAGAAGAGGTTGGGGAAGGGGGCAGCCAGTGCAAATGGCCTGAGGCAGGAACAACTTTAGTGCTTTTGAGGGACTGAAAGAAAGGCAGAATGTGTGGAGTGCAGGGAGCTGTAGGTGAGCTACAGAAGATGAGAGAAGAAGGGGTCTGGGTCCTCCAGGTACTTCTGAACAAGGACCACAGATGTCCATTTCCCTCCATGCCCATATATGCCCTATCCTTATTTGTAAGGAGCTCTGGTAGCGTAGTGGTTACGAATCGGGCTGTGAACCGCAAGGTCAGCAGTTCAAAACAACCAGCTGCTCTGCGGGAGAAAGATGAGGCTTTCTGCTCCCGTAAAGATTTACAGTCTCAGAAACCCTGTTCAGGGTTGCTATGGATCAGAACCGACTCGACGGCATTTAAGAACAATAACATCCTTATTTGTATTAGGGAGTCCTGGTGTGGCACTATAGAATAAGCACTGGACTGCTAACCACAAAGTTGATGGTTCAAATCCTCCAGCTGCTCCTTGGAAACCTTACACCATAGAGTTGCTATAAGTCAGAAGTGACTTATTGACATTTAACAACAACATCCTTATTTGTGGAATGAGTATGTGAAAATTAACAAGAATGCTCATGATGAATGTTTGGCACATGCCTGACAGCATTTCAGAGCAATCTTTCCACCAAGTGGGAGTCATTTCATTTGTTGTTAGCGTCACTAAGTGCTGTCAAGTCAATTCTGACTCATAGTGACATTGCATAGGGTTTCTAAGGAGCAGCTGGTGGGTTTGAACCGCCAACCTTGTGGTTTGCAGTTCAGTGTTTATTCTACAGCACCATACTAGGAGTCCCATTTCATTTAGTCAGCTTATTTATTGAGCATCTATGTGGGCACAGACACTAACTGGGCCTTAAAAGGACAAAGCAAAGGAGGTGAGACAGTCTGGTGGTTTCAGGGTTTGGTTTGAAGCTTGAATTTGCCACTGAGAGTGAGCCAGTGTCAAGTCATGTAACCTTTCTGAATCTGTTATACATGGGGAAAGATGGAAAGTAATAGTACCTAGCTCAGCGATGTTGTACCTGTTAAGTGAGAGTTGTTAGCTGCAATTGCATGGCAGTGCTAATGCTTAATGTATTCTGTGAGGTTCAGAGCCACCTCAGAAGAAAGACCTAGCCGTCTCCTTCCCCAACATGAGCCACTGAAGACCCGGGGAAGCAGAGTCTACTCTGATGTGAATGAGTTGGAAAAGGCTTGACAGAGCTGGTTATATGTTAGCTAACCCCTGGAATGAAGCAAGTGTTCAATAAATATCATTGTTGTTAAGTGTCCCCAAGTCAGTCGGTTCCAATTATAGTGACCGTGTATAGGGTTTCCGAGAAGTGGCTGGTGGGTTTGAACCACTGACCCTGTAGTTCAGTGCTTATGCTACTGCTGCTGCCTGCTGTCGAATTGAATCCAACTGATAGCAAACCTTTATAGGGTTTCTGAGGCTACACATCTTTATAAGAGCAGAAAAACCTCATCTTTCTCCTGCCCCAAAGGGAGACAGTTAGCAACCCAACGCGTAACCCACTACACAACCAGCTAAGGGACCACATTATATTAATATTGCAGTAGCTCACAATCCCAACACAATGAAAAAACTCCTGGAACATTAGCAGTAGGGAAGGATGAGTTGGGATCTGGTGGGGTATTGGTGGTGGTGGTGGTTATATGCTGTGGAGTCAGTTCTGACTCATAGCAACCCTGTATAGGGTTCCCAAGGCTATAAATCTTTACAGGAGCATAAAGCCTTATCTTTCTCCTGAGGAACAGCTGATAGTTTCCAACTGCTGACCTTGGGGTTAGCAGTCTAACTTGTAACCACTATGCTCCCAGAGCTCCTTAGTGGGGTATTAGAAAGTTATATTTGAGCCTTTGAAAACTGAAAGATTTTATAAGGTGAGGGAAGAATATTCCAACCAGATGGGTAGCTGAACAATTATGTGACTTCTTCAATATGAAGGAATAATCCAGGAAAAAGAACATGACCTGGAGAAATAAAGATGCTCAGTAATATTGGGCCTTGACATGTGATGGAACTCTCCAGCTTGACCCCCTTTTGTTGTTGATGCTCAGTGCCATTGAGTTGATTCCGACTCCTAATGACCGAGACTATAAATCTTGGCAAGAAAAGCCTCATCTTTCTCCCGCAGATTGGGCTCAAACTGTCCAGTGCTTATCCTACAGAGCCAGCGTTTCTCAATTGAACACCTTAAGGTTCCCCGTTAAGTTCCCAGAAAGCAGGCAGCCTTCTGTTTCTACAGAGACCCTGCTGCCCCTGCCCTGTGCTCTCTGGTGGCCATCCCAAAGCACCTGGACCATTGGCATGCTCATGATCCAGCCAGCTGGAACTGACACCCATCAGCTTCTCTTGGAAGCCTGCCTATTGGTTACAAGATTTGTGAATTGCATAAAGCTCTTTGCATAGTTCTTCTAGTTTGAGGTGTGTGTATCTGCCTCAGAGTCCTTTCCTAATCCTGCTGCTTTTTTTGTCCTCCAACAGATTCCCCAACACAACTCATGAGGGTCTCCTCAATGTCACCCTCCACACCACCCTGGTCGTCACGACAAAACTGGTGCTCCCGACGCCTGCCAAGCCCATCCTCCCTGTGCAGACCGGGGAGCAAGCTCAGCAGGAGGAGCAGTCGAGCGGCATGACCATTTTCTTCAGCCTCCTTGTCCTAGGTGAATGTGCTTCGTCACCACGGTCGGTCGTCGCTTCTGTGTGTGCTAACACTCCCGCTCCACTGCAAACACTGAGGGAAAGTGATCATTGCGTAACAAGGGCACCCTTTTTCTTTTACAAAATCATGTCGCTGTTACTGTTGTGTGCTGTTGAGTTGATTCCAACTCCTAGCAACCAAATGTGACGGAGTAGAACAGCCCCACAGGGTTTCCAAAGCTGTAAATCTTAACAGGAGCAAATCACCTAGTCTTTTCTCCCATAGAGCAGCCGGTGGCTTAAACTGCTGACCTTTTGGTTAGCAGCCAAGCACTTAACTGTTGCTAGTACAGAGTTGTTGTTGTTAAATGCCGTCGAGTTGGTTCCAACCCATAGTGACCCTGTACAGGGTTTCCGAGACTGTAAATCTTTATGAGAGCAGAACGCCTCATCTTTCTCCCATGGAGCGGCTGGTAGTTTCGAACTGCTGACCTTAAGGTTCGCAGCCCGATTTGTAACCACTACGCTGCCAGAGCTCCTACAGAGTAGCCCTTATGTAATATTTCTTAGACATCCTCTGAAGGAAAGAAATCATTTTTTTACCTGGAAAGAACCTTAGGCATCTTCTAGATTAGTGGATTTCAACCTGTGCTCAAAGGGATACTATTTGGAGTGTGGAGTGTGTGGGGGGGTGGGGGGCAGGATATGGGGGAGTCAAGTAGCAGGACTTCCTGACCTTAGCTTCAGCCAGAGCGGCATAAGGAGCCCTACTGGTGCTGTGGGTTAAGCATCAGGCTCCTAACTGCAAGGTCGGCAATTAAAGGAAGGAAGAAAAACTCCAAGGAAGAAAGATGAGGCTGGCTGCTCAGAAACCTTGTACAGGGTTTCTTTGAGTTGGAATTAACTCAGTGGTAGTGCGTTTGGGAGATAGCTAGTAGATTTGGCTCTGTAGAGTAAGCACTGGACTGGTAAACTGCAAGGTCAGCAGTTCAGATTGCTCTCAGCAATCCTTTACAGAGTTGCTGTGCATCGGAACTGATTCAATGGCACACAACAATAGTAGTTTCCCGTGTAGAATTTTATTTAGTCAAAGATTAGAAATCCTTGATCCAGCACGGTTTTCTCATCCTCTGTCGTTGCCATTCATCATGGCCAACAATCTGTGAGCTACCTGTCCTGTTGTTGACTTACGTACTTTGTTTTTCTTTCTTCCTGGATCCACTCTTTCAAATTGGTTCCACCTCCTCCTTTAATGAAGGAGCTTTGGTAGCGTAGTGGTTACGAATCAGGCTGCGAACCTTAAGGCCAGCAGTTCAAAACTACCAGCCTCTCTGTGGGAGAAAGATGAGTCATTCTGCTCCCGTAAAGATTTACAGCCTCAGAAACCCTGTACAGGGTCGCTATGGGTCGGTACCAACTCGACGGCACTTAACAACAACAATCTCCTTTAATGAATGAGGAAACTTAGGCCCGAGAGGTTGATTGACACCACTGGTTGGTGACCCACAGGAGATGGGGATCGAAGGGGACAGATGTTGGTTGAGGGGTTGAGATGAAAGAGAACAGCAGACAGCAGACAAGTGTTTTAGGTAAAAACTACCATTGAAATTACAAAACCACCGTGGATTCGCCAGCTAAGGGAGTAAATAGTCCAGAGTTTGACCCAAGACTAAAGTTGGCACCTTTACAGTTTTTGCATTTTAAAAAAATGATACTGAAGTCATATTTCTAATTTGATCAGATCCTTTCAGAAGTGTGAATGGTGAGCTTTTATTGAATATTTCTTTAATGTCTACAAGGACTCTTTGAAGAATAGTAACTTCTTTCACATTTACATTCAGACATTTATAAAATAATGGTCAAAGAATTTTAATAATATAGTCATTTTTTTTGAAACTTTTGGACTCATCCTGGTCCTTTACAGATTGGCAAGAAAAAAAAAAGACTTATGGACTACAGAAAAAGTACACAAATCAGAAATATACAATGTCTTATATAGATTAATACACCCAAGTAAATGTCTCTACCCTATAAATGTCATTGAATTCTATTTCTAGGGAATTAGATTAACAACCAAAGATTTTTTTTCTTTTTCTTTTCCTTTTGTGAGTGTATTTAAGAGTGAAGAAGAAAAAGAATTCTTGTCTTGATGAAGAAATCTTTGGCACCTGAACTCTTCCTCCAGGCTGAAGTAGCATTATTAGCATGTCTTGAGATACTAGAGTGCATAAAAGGCAGGCCTGTAAAACAATTTTGTTTGTATATAAAGTAACTTTCAGGGTGTGGAGCATTTAAGATTAGCTTGTATCAGAGACCACAAAACAGGTTTTTTATAAAGTACTTTTAATCCAGGCAAGATCCTGTCCATTGTTAATACATCTTTTATGTTGTTGTGTTTTAAGTGAAAGTTTACATAGCAAATTAGGTTCTCATTTTTAAATTTTTATAAAACTCATTGCATGACATTGGTTACACTTTTTACAATGTGTCAACATTCTCATGATTTCTATCCTTTGTTTCCATTAATCTAGCTTCCCTGCCCCTCTTTAGCTTCTCATCTTTGTTTTAGGGTAAATGTTGACCATTTGGTTTCATCTTGCTGATTATTTGAGTGAACACAGCTTTTGTGGGTGATTCTGTACAGGGTCGCAATAAGTCAGAACAACTCCACGGCACATAACCACCACCACCACTGTTTTGTGGTGCTGTGAGTTAATGCGCTGGATTGCAAAGTCAGTTTGATATGCAAGGTTGGCAGTTCAAGCTTACCAGCTGCTCCTTATACAGAGTCACCATGGGTTTCCGACCCATATTCGATGGCACTTAATAACAACAATAACTGTTTATTTTTAAAGGCAGTCTAATGTGGATGAAAAGTGACGACTGGTAATAGAACCTTTAGTTCCAACTTCAAAGGGTATTTTAGGTGATAGTCTCGGGGTTCCTCTAGTCTCTTTTGGTTCAGTGAGTCTGGCCTTTTTAAAGAATTTGAGTTTTGTTCTGCAATTTTTCTCTCCTTCTATTCAAGACCTTCTATTGTGGCCCTGGTCAGAAAGGGTAGTAATAGTAGCTGGGCACCAGCTAGTTCCTTTGGTGTCAGACTCGATGAAACTGTGGGTCATGTGGACTGCCCCTCCTGGAGACTAGTTTCTTCTTTGAATCTTTGATTTCTTTCATTCTTTTCTGTCCCAGACAAGTTAGAGGCCAGTGCAAGCTTTTAAGACCCCATACCCCGCTTATCAAACTATGACGTATACAGTTGTCTTTATGAACTGTGTTTACAAATAACACCTGTATATGCACACCTGTAAGGAGTTCTGGTAGTGTAGTGGTTACAAATCAGGCTGCAGGGTCAGCAGTCTGAAACTACCAGCTGTTCCATGGGAGAAAGATAAGGCTTTCTGCTCTCGTAAAGATTTACAGCCTCGGAAACCCTGTACAGGGTCGCTATGAGTTGGAACCAACTCCACAGCACATAACCACACCACCACACACCATCATCTACTCATGTTTCTTCTTATATGCATGTGTGTATACATGTCCACCTATGTGACTACACATATGAATACACATCTTTGGGGCCAGAAAGGGCTGAGCTGTATTTAATAGTGCTCTGATCTCTAGTCAAATACTAACATCAGGTAGATTCTGTGTTCACTTCATCATCCCCTTGGCAGTTGATGAGTTGATAGCGCCATTTTTTATGTGTAGGTTGGCATACAGTAGCAGAGTGGGTTGATACCCCCCCCCCCCTTTTTAAACGTTTTATTGTGGTTTGGGTGAAAGTTTACAGAGCAGATGAGTTTTCCATTCAATGGTTCTTTAATGTTTTGTTTTCGTGGCATTGATTACAGTCCTCACATTGTAACAATAATACCCTTCCCACTGTCTGTCTCCCTGGGTTCTCTGTCTCCATTTGTCCTTCTTTCCTGTGTTCATTCCTGCCTTCTGAGCTCTGCTGGACAAATGCTGCCCCTTAGGTCTGACATAGTTGATTGTTCTACGGAGTGCGCACCTCCCTGGTGTCATGTTCATTTTATCACTCACTGCCGTGAGTCTGTCTGACCATCGTGACCCTGTAAGATGCAGTAGAATGCCGCCTTAGGGGAATCTTTGCAGGAACAGTCTGTCTCCCCTTTCTCTTGCAGTGACTGGTGGGTTTGAACCACCAACCTTGTGGTTAGCAGCTCAATGCTTATGCTTAACTCACTACATCACCGGGCTTAACCTAATAGGCATCTCTGTTGTTTGGTGATTTCTTTTAAAAGAAAATAAATTTAAAGCATTTGTCCCCTCTGTTTTTGCATAGTATTTTTTATTCCTATTGAGATGTACAAACAGTACAAACCAGATAGAGGTTTTTTTTAAAAAAAAAAAAAAGAATGGCTGTTAATAAGTAACTTGCTAACTAATTTAAATTACGAGGAATCAAACTTAGTTTCTTCTATACCCCGGGAACCTTGATCCGGAACACATTTGCTACTTTGTTTACTATTTTAGATAAGTCAAACAAATTCTGCCTTTTGTATCTTAGAAGCCTGACACAGGTTGCATATGTTCCCAGGTTGCTTAGAGGGCAGGGATGCAGAAGTTGGACTTGCTGGTCGTCAGCGCCACAAAAAAACAACCTCGAGTCATTATTGTTGACTTACAGGAGAGTTGACCATTTTCATCATTTGACACATGTATTTTATGGGCCACTAAACTTGCTAGTCCTGGTGTGGTGCTATGAGTTAATGCACCAGACTGAAGAGTTGTTTGAACTGCAACGTCGGCGGTTGAAGCTCACCAGCTGCTCCTCGGAAACCGTATACAGGGTTGCTGTGGGTCAGAACTGACTCGACGGCGCTTCACAACACCAACTTGCTAGAGTGATTAAAATTCACATATCTGTGTTTTGATAATCCCATCATTACTGCTTCCGGCATGAAAAATTAGAAGGTCATTAACTAATTGTACACACACCCCTGCCTAGCACACAGAACCTTTTGTCCCTTCTTGCTCCGAGTTGTTTTTTCTTAAAATTTACTTGAAAATGTGTGCTTTGTTCCTTTGTGTGTACACATGTCTGGGTACATGTAGTTTGGAGTTTGTTTTAACATAACTGATGTGCTATGAAGGAGCCTGGTGATGCAGTGGGTCAAGCACTGGCCTTGCTAACACATTAGTGGTTCAGATCTACCATTGCTCCACCTGAGAACATGAGACTGTCAGTTCCCATAAAGATTTCTAATCTCAGAGTGTCGCTAGGAGTCATAATCGACTCCTTGGCATTGAGTTTGGGCTTTGGGTGCTATGAGTTGCTTTTTCAATTTAAAGAATGTCTTGGAGAACTTTTTAAGTTTTTATTGTGAATTGAATGATAGTTTACATGGGAGAACATCGGTTTTATACCATCATATTTCATTTCAATGATTACAGTCATCTCCATGTATGATCATTCAACAGTATTGGCTTCTATTCCTTCTAGATTTTTGTTTTTGTTTTTTTGGAATGCACACAAAAACACTCAGGAATATATAATCTTTCAACAACTGAAGAGCACATTCTGCAAGCCTGCTTCCTGGCCACCAGCACTCAGTCCCTCTTTTTCCATGAGTCTAGAGTTCTCAGCTGCTCTCTCTCCCCATGTCCTCATCTTTGCCTCCATCTCTGGTGTCACTGCTTCTCTGGATAGGGTCCCATGTTCCACTAGTGTTCTTCTCCCTTGATGGTCCTAGGGTCCTCTGTTCCAGGACTGTAAAATTCACTACTCTCCTCTTTTTGTGACAAAACTTCTACCTTTGATGTTGTGACATTCGCAATTAGTCATGATAACAATTACAATTGAATCATAAGAATCTTCTCCTCATCTCTTGGAGACCTTTTCATGTTAGTGTTTTTGCATCTTAGTATCTGAAGACTCTTACCCGGCGTTGATAGATCTGATTTGCAGCTCTCCCTACTGACAAACAGCTTTCCCCTTTACTCATAAAGCTAAAAGAGAGTTGCTTAATTTGCGTTTGATACTAAGCATTTTAGTTTTGTTTTTCTTTTTGCCGGTGCAGAGGAAGAGCGGGAACTGATTCAAAGTCCTAGATCACTCTTAAATTCTCTTTCCACAGACTGTCAGTCACATGGTCTTCGGTCACATGCTGTGCTTCTCCTTTGGAACTTTTCTCTTGCTCTTAGTCTCTAACATTGGGTTTTTCTAACAAGGCTAAATATTTATGTTAAAATAACACCACAGATTGATAGTTTAAAACACAGTATGAAAAGAGAACAAAATTTCTATATTTATCATTGTTCTTCCTCTGGCCACCTGGTATTTTATGGTGGTTCTGAAGAAACCTAATTTGTCACTGCGGGTGGCCGGGGAAGCAGATTGCTTAAACATTTCCTCATTTCCTTAAATGTGTGTGTGTGTGTGTGTGTGTGTGTGCGTGTGCGCGCGCGCTGTTAAAATAATGGAGTCCTGGTGTGTGGCTCTGTGTGTTAATGCACTGGACTGCAGAGTCAGTTTGAACCGCAAGGTCGGCTATTCAAGCTCACCAGTCACTCCTTGGAAACACTATACAGGGTTGCTATGGGTCAGAAACAACTTGATGGCACTTAACAACAGTATTAAAATAATGCTGTGTTCAGTGAGATGACATGCCACCATCTATGTCTGACTAAGAGTCATGTATCATGAAATCACATGTAGGAATAATATACATAAATATACACTCTTTCTCTCTCCCTCCGCTCCCCAGAAAGACTTTGTCCTTTTAAATAATGTTGTATCCTCCTCTTCTCTTTCTTTTCTTTTTTCTTTCACTGCAACAACCCTGGGAGGCAAGCCAAACGTCACTCCTATTTTGGAGCCTGCGACATGAAGGCAGCTGGGAGGGAGGTGGGGGGAAGTGTTGTGAAGAGCTCAGGGTTGGAGGCACTCTGCTCCGCAGCGCCACCAGTGGTGTGATCTCTTTACGCCATAGTTCTCTCATCTGAAATTGTCTGAGTCCTCCAGTGCTGTTCTAACAGAAACACCACAAGTGGATGGCTTCACCCAACAGGCATTTGTTCTCTCCCAGTTGAGAAGACTAGAAGTCCCACTTCAGGGTGCCAGCTCACCATTGACCAGGGAAGTCCTTGTCTCCTTTCGGCATCTGTGAGCCTGGCATTCCTTGGAGATCTCAGGTGTCTTGGCATCAGGTCGTAGGAGACCCACAGCTCACGGACCCCAGGTCCAAAGGATGTGCTCCACTCTAGGTGCTTCATCTCTCTCTCTTTTTACCTCTTGTAAAATGAAAGGTGACACAGGCCACACTCCAGGGAAACTGCCGTTAGATCAGGGCTGTGACCTGAGTGAGGGTGTTGCATTCCACCCAGTCCCCTCACTGCTAGCTGGTTGATCCCCTCAGATCCCATCATGGAGGATGATGCCATCATTACATCACTACCCAATTTCATCATCGCGTAATTGCCAAGGTACAATATTACAGAACTGCCAAGCCATTGATAATCGTGGCCCAGTGAGGTCAACACATCTTTTCGGGGAGCAGTTTCAATCCAAGGCAGTAATCAAAGGTGATGATGGTAATAATAGTTGAGAGGCTATTTGGGGGGCTAAATGAGTCAGCGTTTATGAGTCCTTAGCTCCGTGCCTCAACCAGTGGGAGCCGCAGAGCACAGCAGTTGGGGAGACAGGTGTCCCGGCTTTAGGTCTCATTCTTGGCACCAAACCAAAGAATTTTCCTTCCTTATTTGTAGAACACTCTCACTTCCTTCGGTGTTTACAGTCAGTCTCAGTTAGAGTACTCTTCCTGTGATTATTTCCTTGACTTCCTTCCTCCTCACCATTTAGAGTTTTCCAGTTGATTGCTTCAGCAAAGTTAGAAGCAGTTCTCAGAATCAAGACAATGTGAAGATTTAAATAGACTTAGGAGGTTTAACAGCTTATTAAAAATTAGATTTGTGGTTACTGAAGAAGCCACAAATCTAATTTTTTTAAATGAGCTGTTTCAGGCAAAGAAGTGCAGAGTAAAATATGATAAGCGTTGGTGAGGCAACCTTCTGGTCAAGAAAAAGAGTATTAAATATCCAACTTACAAACTCACTTTGCTCTTGCCTGTTTCCATTTTCCTTGTGCCTCTGCCCTCATAAGAAGTCACTGCCTTGAACTTGATGTTTACCCCTCAAAGGTGAGCTGTTTTAACTGTGTCTTACTCTCCCCACAGCGATCTGCATCATCTTGGTGCACTTACTGATTCGGTACAGACTGCACTTCTTGCCAGAGAGTGTTGCTGTTGTGTCTTTAGGTAAGTGCGTAGTTGTCATCTCATAATAAAAGCACAACAAGAACTACACCTTTTTTTTTTTTTTGAGGACCTTCTGAGTACCAGGAACTATAAGAGGTGTAGTACATAGCTGATCTCATTTTAACCCTCCCTGCAACCTGCAAGAGGGTACAGTCATCTTGTTTTACAGATGAGAACACTGGGGCTCAGACAGGGTGGTGATCTCTTAAAGGTCATGTAACACACCATCTATCCAGCTCCAGGGGCCTTGCTCTGGCTAATAGAACTGCACTTGTATGCCTTGACCTCTGTTGCCAGGTTCTGCTGACATTCAGTGTAACTAAGACAAGTAACAGCAATTAACTCCTAGAATGACTGAGTTTTACACCCACAAGGGGCCCTCACTTTATAGTTTAGAAAGAACTGACTCACTTCCATTAATGGCAGAGTCAGATCCAAAGTTTTCAGAGAGCATTCTGTTCTGCCCCACTTGTATGGCTCTCTTTTGGTGTCTATGATAATTAACAGTCAAGCGAATCAGCCCCTATTTAGAGTGAATGAACCAGGTAATAACAGCTGTGAACTCACGTGCAAGTTCATTGTCAAGGTTAGCGCTGGAAGAAGCAGAGGCCATACTCCCCAGAAGTATTTAGTTTCAGTCGAAAATGTCTTTAAGGCTCAAGCAGATACGGTGCTACTGAGCTTGGCCAGAACTTTGATCGGTTTACCACATTGTAGTTTTACTTTTACTAGTTTTGCTTTCCCACTAAGATATTTAATTTTTCCTTGTCATCACTGCTGCTTTATAAGTTAATATTCTTTCCCTTCTCAACACTACTGAACAGAGCCAAATTTCTTTCACAAACTCTAGCTATGGTTAAGGTTAGCTTAAGGAAGTGAACATTTGTACTCTACACACAGACACACACCACCAGTCATTACCTCTATATATTTTGGCAGTGAACATTGGAGCTCTGTCCATTCTTTCTCAATCTCTCTCTCTCTCTCTGTCTCTCTCTCTCTCACCAGTCCATATGTATTTTGCCTGGATTTCCCAGCCCTCCCCTGACTGGTCTGCTGCTGTCCAGACCCATTTTTCTTAACTTCCCGCATCTACCCTGCTGTCATGTGTGTGTTGGCCTATAACACAATTTCTTTCGATTTTACTTCAGTCCTTCGGGTCAAGAAGAAAGCTTTGGTTTGGCCCCAATGTGTCGTAACACCTCCACAACATCTGAGATGATTACTTTTTAAAACAACCACACTGGACTATGAACCACAGGTCAGCAGTTCAAACCCACCAGCTGCTCCTTGGAAATCCTATACAGGGTCTCTATGAGTTGGCATCAACTCAATGGCACCCAACAACAGTAACAACAAAACAGGCTTCGCAAAATAGGCTTGATATTAGGTAAGCAGCAAGTATCTGGCTGGAATTTAAAAGCTTTTTTAAAATTTTTTTCTGGGGAACAACGATCGCCTACTTAAGACAAGGTGTCACTGGTTTTCTGTTTACAGTGATGATATAAAGGCTTTAAAGCAAGTTAATGTAAAGGAAAAAAGAAACCATTTTGTTAAGTGCCGTCGTGTCAGTTCTGCCTCATAACGACCCTGTATAGGGTTTCCGAGGCTGTAGTAAATCTTTGCAAGAGCAGAAAGCCTCATCTTTCTCCCACAGAGGGGCTGGTAGGTTCAAACTTGTGGTTAGCAGTCCAGTGCTTACCGTAGAGTCACCCTGCTACCCAGTTTTGTTGTTAGCTGTGACAAAAATGAGGTGAAACGCTGACTGACGGTGGAGAAGCACTGTCTCATTCCGTGGTTCCTCTGGGCTGCTCCTTGTTCACCGAGTGCCTGCGTATCACACTCGTGTCCTCTGGCCCTTTGTGCGTCTCCTGTCCCTCTCCCTGCAGTGCCCTTCCCTGTCATTAAGCTCATGGGCTGGTGTATTATTTCTGTAACCGTTTTATTGAGATATAATTCACATACCATATACAATTTACCCTTTTAAAGTGTACATTTCAGTGATTCTTCTTGTACTCACAGAGCTGTGCAGCCATTTCGACATTCAGGTTTAGACCATTTTCCTCACCCTCTCCTCCCACCCAAAAAGAAACTTTGTACCTTTTAGTCATCACCCTCCAAACCTCCATCCCCCCACGGCCCTGTGTGCCGTCAAGTCTAACCTAAAGATCGAGCCAATTCACCCTGTTTCTTGTATTCTTAAATTGTCTGATTCATTTCCAGTACAATCATTTACATTATTTACAGAAGAGCCTTTGGAGTTATATGTAGAGTTTGGGGTTGTATTACTTGCTTCTGTTTCACCAGCAATCTTTAATGGACAATCATGACAATAATCCAGGTTATCATCATTGTTTCTTGAACAATTGTGCTGAGCCAGTTATGGTGCAAGAAGGTGTAAAACTCAGCCCCAGCTGCTGAGGAACCCAAGGCACAGAGAGGTAAAAGAGCCCATGCAAGTCACACAGCTGGGGAATGGCTGAGCTGTGACTCACACCTGTCTTCCTGACCCACTGTACTGTGCTGCCTCTGTACTGTTAATCTGAGCCTCTGGTTTTTCTTGCCTCTGTACTGATACCATCGTCTCATTCTCTCTGATTGAATACCAAATCTGCTTAGCCTCTGCTTGTTAAGCCATACTCTCTAGTCCATGTTCATTTCTTCCCCAAATACTCTGTTCCCATAATATGTAGAATTTAGATGCAGCAAAGATATCCTGAACACTGGAGTACAAACTCTTATCAGGACAGGGCCTCTTGTCTCTTTGTTTATTGCAGCATTTCTAGTGCCTAAGGCATTGCCTGGCTCTTACTAAATACTGGGCAAATGAGTAAGTGCATCTCTTCAGTAGCACATTCTGGCCTGTGAGTTTTCACACTGTCATCTCCTTTAAGCCTCATTACCCCCAGGCAAAACCATATTTTAAGGCAGAGATTGTCACTAGATAGTACGGCTCCTCAGTAAAGAGAAGGAAGCCAGTTTTACTCAAAAGAATTCCTGTTTTAATTTCACAGGCTCTTCAGCTGCACATCCTGGTAGATTCTAACAGCTGTTGCTAATGAGATAGCCTCAGAGCTCCAAGAAAGCAAGGATTCTTCAGTAACATTCCTTTCCTGCTATTAGGCATGTTGAAAATAACCTACCTAGCTAACACCCCATTATTTTTGGGTCATTCAGTAAAGGCTTAAAGCCACACCCAAGGAGTTTATAGTTTGGTTTCATAATTGCTTAAGAATAAGAACTGTAGTCGGTATACACTGAGGGATTTGAGCACATGAAAATTAAAATGGAGTTTCTCATGATTTGATTTCAAATGTCAAGCAAAGACTGGCTTGTGAATGCCTGGGTACCTGCAGGTCAGAGAACACCAGTGTGAGTATCAACCTTGCAGCAGACACTGTGTTACCCAAGAGTCCTCTTTCTCCCTTCTTCCTTGAAAATTTAACCTAATGTTGGCCAGGGGAGTGTGATGGCTCCATATCATAAACACTGGACTGCAAACCACAAGGTCTGCGGTTTGAACCCACCAGCTGCTCCATAGAAGAAAGATGAGGCTTTCTGCTCCCAGGAAGATTTAAAGCCTTGGAAACCCTGTACAGCGTCACTATGAGTCAGAACTAACTCCATGGGCACTTAGCAACAACAACAAATGTTGATCGGGTGTCTTGGGAAAATGGCCCCTTCCAAATCCAGATTGGTTTTATGCCACCATGGTAATTATGTTCTTCTTTGCCAATGATTCCTTGAGAGGATTTGGAGCAGCAATGCATTGTAAGACTAGCTAGTAAGACCGTAGGCTAGTATGCGGGTAAGGGGAGGGTTGGGTCCTGGAAGATATTTCCCTCTGATAAAAATAGAAGAGAAATCCAACCCCTTCGTCACTGTGAGGATGTTGTACAGGGATTTGATGGGGTCAGAGCATTGGTGGCCATCTTGACTCAGAGAGAAAAGCCAGGCTGTGGGGATTGCTAGAGGGATAGATGGGAAGCCCTGATGCTTGACTGCATTGTTGTTCTGTTGAATTCATAGTCATCAGTTACCTTTATATGAGACATACACATCTATTGTTTAAAGGACTTGCGTCAGGTGTTCTTTTATCTGCTGTCAAACGTGTCTTAACTAATGTAGGATTCTTCCCATTCAAGGGACAAAGCCCAAATCTAATGGATTCAAAGAAAAGAAATTGTGGGGAGGGCACACCTATTATTTCACATAACTGAAAACAAAAGTACAGATAGGGTTAGCTTCAGGATTGCTGTTCTTCTGCTCCATCAAGTCAGTTTCCACTCATAGCAGCCCGGAGTAGGATTTCTGAGGCTCTAAACCTCCACAGGAGCAGAAAGCCTCATCTTTCTCCTACAGATTGACTAGTGGATTCAAACTGCCGACACTGCGGTTAACAGCCCAACACGCAACTCACCACACCACCAGGACTCCCACATTAGCCATTGTTGTTAAGTGCTGACAAGTCAGTTCCAACTCATAGAGACCCTATGTAGGGTTTCCGAGGAACGTTGGGGAGTTTGAACCGATGACCTTGTGGTTCAGACAGGTCTTGTTGTCTAGTGCTTGCCCTACAGCATCACACCAGGACTCCATTTGGAGAAATGCAAATCAAAATGACAATGAGGTATCATTCTAACTCCAAACAGAAAACAACAAATGCTGGAAAGGGTATGAGGAAATTAGAGCACTCATGGGCTGCAGGGGGGTCCACTGTTGAACACTGAATGGCACTTCCTTAGAAAGTTTGAAATTAGAAATACCATATGACCCAGCAATCCCTCTCCCTGGTATACAACAGCCCTTCCACGAATAGATCTATGTACACACATGTTCATGACAAAAAGGTAGAAGAATGGATAAACAAACTTTGACACATACACACAATGGAATAATGCACAATAGCGATGAATAGTGATAAGTTTGCAACACACCTCAACATGGATGGACCTGGAAGACGTCACACTGAGTGAAATTAGTCACGAAAGGGCAACTGGTGTGTGAAAACCTACTACTGTAAAACGTCAAGAAGAGGTTCTCACACTAACTTGAACATTGTTTGATGATTACTAGGGGTGGGCGGCAAGGAGGGAATTCAGGGGCTAGAGGATTGTTTTTCTTAAGTCAGTCCCGACTCATGGCGACCTTGTTTAGGGTTTCTGAGGAGGAGCGGCTGCTGGGTTTGAATTGTTGACCTAGCAGTCCAGTGTTTATCCTACATTGCCACACCAGACTCGAGGGTAGACACGTGTTAACATGGATGACAAGGAAGGCGATATTGCACCGGAGGAAGATGGGCAGAAGTATGGTGAAGGCAGGGGAAGCCACACGAGGAGTGCATGAGTGAAAGAAACCGAGGTTAATACTGTTCTGTACCTAATCCTAATCTGCGGATAGATACACAGTCTAAATTGTTGTGGGAGGGAGAGGGGGAGTGTACCCACAAATAGAAAAATGTTGGCAGGATATTGATACAAGTAAGCTCCTTCTTAGTTGGATCAAATGCCCTGGACTCAGTTCCTCATTTTTTTTCAACAGTCCTTCCTATCCTTTTGGCTTCAGTCTCAGGCCAGCCCCACAGTTGCAGGCTTCTTCGCCTTCCAGCAACAATTAAGTGGGCAAAGTGGCTTCTTCTCTCTAGTCCCTCCAGAAGCCACAGGATGGACTCTGATTGTGTGGTGGCCACCCTAGATTTGGGGCTATGGTGGGATAGTATTGACAGGGGGCTCATTTCTTCATTAATGCCACAGAACTTTGCAACCTGAACAGCACAGAAAGGGAAAAGTCATGCTTTATTACTTGCAAACTGAGGTGATTGCAAAGCTAATAGTTCTTCAAGGAATGTGTGCTGATGTCCAGACAGTCTTTTTAAAATTTATATTCAAGAGCATTTGATGAGAATTTTTTAAATACTGACAAAGCTATCAGAGTAGCTTTGTATTTCATTAAGGTCTGTAAGTTGAAGGGGGTAATTTTTTTCCTTCCACTGGAGTAAGAGTACAATAGAATATTGAGCTATGCACAGTTTCAAGAATTTCCAACTTTTGTGCCAAAGACGCTGCCAGAGAATGTGAGTGTCCGCTCTCTTAGGGATGAGACGTTTTCCTAGCCTTCCTCTTCCATCCTGAAGTTACTCTGCAGTCTGCAGTCATTCCTAGATGCTGCTGGTGTTTTGTGTTATGGTAAAACATTCCCAGTTCCTAGGAAGTTGTTGGTGTAGGAAATGACTATCTTTACCTTAAAAGCATATTTTCCCTCTTCTACTTTATTCTACTTTATTGTCATATTTTGGCTTAAATACGACGTTGAATATATCCCACCTGAATTTAGAGATCATCTGAAGAACAGAATTGATACATTAAACACTAAAGATCAAAGACCAGAAAAGTTGTGGGATAACAGTAAGAACATCATTCAGGAAAAAAGCTAAAAGTCATTAAGAAGACAAGAAAGAAGGAAAAGATCAAAGTGGATGTCAGAAGAGACATGAAATTGCTCTCTAGCATAGTGATGCTAAAGCAAATGAAAGAAAGGAGGAGATACAAGAGCTGAACAGAAAATTTCAAAGGTCAGCTCAAGAAAAGTCAAATATTACAACGAAATGTGTAACAATCTGGAGTCAAAAAACCAAAAGGGAAAAACACACTCAGCATTTCTCAAGCTGGGGGAACTGAAGAAAAATATTCAGTCCTCAACTTTCATTATTGAAGGATTCTCTGGACAAATTATTGTATGATGCAGAAAGCATCAAAAGAAGATGTGAGGAATATACGGAGTCACTGTACCAAAAGGAAATGGTTGATGTTCAGCCATTTCAAGAAGTAGCATATGATCAAGAGGCAGTGATCCAGAAGAAAGAAGTCCAAGTTGCATTGAAATCATGGCAAAGAACAGGTACTGGGAATTGATGGAATACGCATTGAAATCTTTTCACAAACTGATGCAGCACTGGAGGCACTCACTCATCTCTGCCAAGAAATTTGGAATACAACTACCTGGCCAACGGATTAGAAGAGATCCATATTTGTGACCATTCCAAAGAGAGCTGACCCAACAGAATGCAGGAATCATTGGACAATATCTTTGATATCCCATTCAAGTAATGTTTTACTAAAGGTAGTACAGAAACGGATGCAAGCATACATTGACAGAGAACTTCCAGAGGTTCAAGCCGGATTCAGAAGAAGACATGGAATGAGGGATATCATTGCTGACGTCTGATGGATCTTGGCTGAAAGCAGAGAATACCAGAAAGATGTTTACTTGTGCTTTATTAACTACACAAAGGCTTTCAATTGTATGGCTCATGACAAGCTATGGACAACATTGCGAAGTATGAGTATTCCAGAATACTTAATTGTGCTCATGAGGAATCTGTACATGCACCAAGAGGCAGTTGTTTGAACAGAACATGGGAACACTGAATGGTTTAAAATTAAGAAAGATGTGCAACAGGGTTGTACTCTTTCACCATACTTATTCAACCTGTATGCTGAGCAAATTACCTGAGAAGCTGGGTTCTATGAAGAAAAATGTGGCATCACGATTGGAGGAAGACTCATTAACAACCTGAGAAATGCAGATAATACAACTTTGCTTGCTGAAAGTGAAAAGGACTTAAAATACTTAATCATGAAGATCAAAGACCATAGTCTTAAGTATGGATTGCATCTCAATGTAAAGAAAACAAAAATTCTCACCACTGGACCAATAAACAACATTCTTAGCAATAGAGAAATGATTGAAGTTTTCAAGGACTTCATTCTTCTTGGATCAACCATCAACTCATGGAAGCAACAGTCAAGAAATCAAACAACGTATTGCATTAGGCAAATCTGCTGCACAAAACCTTTTTAAAGTGTTGAAGAGCAAAGATGTCATCTAGAGGACTAAGGTGTGCCTGACCCAAGCCATGGTATTTTCAGTCACCTCATATGCATGTGAAAGCTGGACAGTGAGTAAGGAAGACCCTAGAAGAATTGATGCTTTTGAGTTATGGTGTTAGAGGAGAATATTGAAAGTACCATGGACTGCCAAAAGAACCAACAGATCTGTATTGGAAGAAGTGCAGCCAGAGTGCTCCTTGGAGACCAGGATGGCCAAACTTCATCTCTCATATTTCAGACATATTGTCAGGAGGGACCAGTCGCTGGAGAAAGTTATCATGTTTGGTAAGGTGGAGGGTCCAAGAAAAAGAGGAAGACCCACTGGGGGGTAGGCTTTCAGGGTATGCTCTTTGGTTGGTTGATGATGCATGGAGGGGATTGTAAACATAACAATGAAATGATATAGGATGAATGTAAAACGAATGTTCTCCCATGTAAACTATCACATAATTCACGATAAAATATTTTTAAAAAAAAAAGAGGAAGACCCTCAGCAAGATGGATTGGCAAAGTGGCAGCATCAGAGGACTCAAGCGTGGCAACAATTATGAAGTTGACCCATGACAGGGCAGTGTTTCTGAAAGGACCCGGCGCAGCTCATCAACCACACCTCACACCAGATGGCCCATCTAGAGACCTTTATTCAGGGTGAGGAAGGTAACCTCTGCCAGAGAGAGAAGGCAGGAGGCGGACGGGAGGAGAGGAAGAAGAAGAAGGTAGCATCAGCAGGAAGGGAGGGAATTTATATAGATTCAACAGGAAGGGAGTGGTCATTGCTGGGGTGATTTAGCTCTGGCCTATCAAAAGCCACGTTGTCCTTTAAACTATGTGCCTTGTAGCTTAGGGCTGGGAAACAGACAAAATGGAGTTGGAGGGAGGGGAGAGGGAAGAATCGGAAGGTATTGTAACAGTTTCGTTCTGCTGTGCTTAAGGTCTCTATGATTCAGTATTGACTCAATGGCACCTAACAACAACAACAACTTTATTGTATTTTCAGTTTCTAGAAAAATCGAGTATCAACCTGAAGTTGTAAACATATTTCCTTGGATTTTATTCAGAGTTCTCAGGATAATTTACATGCTTTATGAAATTCTATTAATGGCATGTTTTCTGTCCATAAAAACAAATGCTTGCACAGCTACAGAACTATAGAGAGAAAAGAAAAATCCCTTTCATTGAGGACTTCTCTTTTTATCATGCTTCTTTCTCTAACAAAACCATGTACAGACACACTCATATGTATTAGATGTCTACTTGGCTGACTTTGAGTTTATATCATTTTGGGTGTGACTTTGCTTTTTACTATACTTTTCATATATGAAGGTAAGTCAGAAAGCATTACTACAAAATCATAGAAGCCTTTATTCAACAAAAACACTAAAATGTGAAACTACTTTATCTCCACATGCCCTCCTTCTGGGTCTTTATACTTCTGAAGGCAGAGTTTCCATCTCTCTAACTCTTCCCCAGAGAATTCTGAGCTCTTTGGTTTACATCATGTTAAAATGGCAGTTTTGACATCCTTGAAAGATTCAATCGTGTTCCTTTTAAATGTTTTTTGAGTTTGGGGAACAACAAGAAATCTGAAGGGGAGTGATCAGGGCTGTAGGGTGGATGAGGTAAGGTTTCTCAATGGAATCCTCATAGAACAGCCCTTGCTACCCATGAATTAAGAGCAGGTGCAACTGCCTGGCCTTTTCCTCACCAATGCAGTTTTCCCCTTCCCTAAAACTTCTTCCTAATAACCCCCCTTGCTATGTCTTTTGAGGAACTCTACCAAGATGACTGCTTTGTAATCCCAAGAAACAGTCTCCATAACCTTTGAGCTGACCTCTCTGCCTTGAATTTAACTGGCCCAGCATATCCCCTTGGAAGCCACAGTTTTGATTAGATCTTTTGGAAGGCATCCTGAGGAGACTGAGACACGTGTATTACTGAGAAAACGTCTTTAGCCCCCTACTGGTCACAAAGATATGTTTAAACACATTGTGTTTAGCATGAACCTGGGCATGTATGAACTGGAACCCTGTAACAATACTTTTTGACTTACCCTCGTATTAGTTGAGTTCACATATGCATATTCCATTTGGCCACATAGTGCTGAGTCACTGTTTATATGTTGGACTGATGGAAGGAAAATGAAATGATCATATTGTCTGGCAGTGGTGGTGTGCCGTTGAGTCAGTTCCAACTCATAGTGTCCCTGTAAACGGTTTCTGAGGCTGTAAATCTTTATGGGAGCAGAAAGCTTCATCTTTCTCCCATGGAGAGACTGGTGGATTCAAACTACTAAACTTATGGCTCGCAAGTCAACATGTAACCCAGTATGCCACCAGTTGTGGTTGTTGTTAAATGGTATTGGGTCGGTTTTGACTCATTGTGACCTTGTATAGGATTTCCAAAGAGCAGCTGGGAGGTTTGAACCACCCACCTTGTGGTTAACAGTCCAGTGCTGATCCTACAGCACCACACCAGGACTCTGTGTTGCCCAGTATCTCTGTGGTTGTTTTGTGTGTTTTTTTAAGTGCCATTGAGTCCGTTTTGACCCATAGTGACCCTGTGTAGGGTTTCCGAGGAGCAGCTGGTGAGCTTGAACCACTGACCTTGCAGTTCAAACAACTTTGTAGTCTGGTGCATTAACCCACAGCACCACACCAGGACTCCCCTGTTAGATATAGCAAAAACAGCAGTAGCTAATCTTTTTCACACTCATGCTTTATTTTATTGCAAGGAGAGGCGCAGCTGAGGCTTTGAACAGCCAACCTGTCCAATCTTAAGGATTAGAAGACATGTAAAGTGACAAATCCTGGAAGAAGGGCTCGACAAATAATTATTCATTGCTCCTGGTCCTCTGAATAAAGACAATGGTGTCCACAATTAGGTGTGTGTACAAAGATCCACTGGAGACTAAAAGAAACCACTAGAAGTGATACTTTCATTTATTTTTAAATCTCATTCTTTTATATTTCGTATTTTTAATATACTATTGTGAATTGAGGGAAGGCTTCCAGACAAGATCATTCGTTTTTCGTTCAGCAAATCATGCATTTTTTTCATCTCAATGATTGCCATCCCCTCCATGTAACTACAGTTATCCGTCTTCTTCCCTGTGCTTCCTATTTCCACTCCACTCTCCTTCCCAACCCTTCCCAACCCTTCTCAACTCTCCTTCCCAACCCTGTCCTTACGTCAATGTTGCCCTTTTGATCTTGAATATATACTCATTCCATAGTGAGTATACCTTACTAGTGTTGTTATTCTCTGGTGTGGTGCTGCAGGTTAATGCGCTGGACTGCAAGGTCAGTGTCAACCAAAGGTCAGCAGTTGAAACTCATCAACTGCTCCTAGGAAACCCTATACAGAGTTGCTATGAGTCAGAACCGACTCAGCAGCACTTAACAACAATACACTTATCTATTGCTTGATTGAAATTTGGGTCACAACGATGAGTTTCATTCAAACCTGTAGGGTAGTTGAGAACCATAATCCCGGGTTCATCCATTCTCTTTCTGACCTGTAAACCCAGGTCAGAAATTTTTTTTTATAATTTTGAGTTTTCAACCACTCTCTCTGGAACCTTCTAATGTGATCCCTTTCAGAGCAGTTGGTAGTGGTAGTCGGGCACCATCTAGTTCTTCTGGTCTCCAAGAGTCGTTGTGACTAAGGTCCACCTACTCTATTGGTCCATTGGACTAACTGGTTCCAAGTATCTTCAGTTTTCATCACTCTCCTTTCTTCTGCACATTGAGAGACCAACAATTGCACCTTAAATGTCTGTCCATGAGTGGCTTTGTAAATGATACTATTTTCCTGATTTCTTTTTCAGAGCTGTCTTTATTAGTGTAGAAGAATCCTAGTGATTTTTGTATATTGATCTTGTACCCTGCCACCTTGCTGAATCTTTTAATGAGTTCCAACCATTTTCTTATGTGTTTCTGGGATTTTATATATATAGGAGCATATCATCTGTAAATAGAGTTTCACTTCTTTGCTTATTTGGATACCTTTCTTGCCTTATAGCTCTTCTAAGACTGCCAAGACAGTATTGAATAGAAGTGGTGATAAAGGGCACCCTTGTTTGGTTTCTGTTCACAAAGGAAAAGCTTTCAGTTTCTTACCATTGAGAGTAATGTTACCTGGTAGATTTGTATATATGCCCTAAATTATGTTGAGGAATTTCCCTTCTATTCCTATTTTGTTAAGTGTTTTAACAGAAATGGATGTTTAACTTTGTCAAGCATCTTTTCTGCATCAGTCGATATAATCATGTCTTATTGGTAGTGGATTACATTGATTGTTTTTCTTATATTGAACCATCCTTGCATTCTTGGTGTGAATCCAACTTGGTCATGTTGAATTATGTTTTTGATAATGTTGTTGAATTCTGTTGGCTAGGATTTTGTAGAGAATTTTTACCTCTGTGTTCATGAGAAATATTGGTCTGTAGTCTTCTTTTCTAGGATGTCTTTGCCTAGTTCTGATATGAGGGTTATGCTCATTTCATAAAATGTATTCAAGTGTTTTCCATCCTTTTCTATGTTCTGGAATAGTTTGAGCAGAATTGGTGACAGCTCTTCTCTGAGTGTTTGGTAGAATTCACCAGTAATGAATTCTGTTTAATGAATTCAGTTTAATAAATCAGACTGTTTAAATGCCCTAATCAATTTCTTCTTTTGGCATAGTTCTGTTCAAGTTGTCTGCTTCATTCTTTGTTGGTTTAGGTAGGTTTTTCTAAACATTTGTCCATTTCTTCTGGATTTTCGCATTTGTTGGAGTTCTTCATAGTCTTCTATTATTATCCTTTTTATTTCTGTTGTTTCTTTTTTGATGTCACCAATATAGTTTTTTTGTGTGTGTGTGAATTATGTGATAGTTTACGTGGAGAACATTAGTTTTACATTCATCCTATCGTATGTTGTTTCACTGCCATGGTTACAGTCCCCTCCATGCATCATCAACCAACCATGTCCCCCCGGTCGTCAGCATACAGCCCCTCTGGCTCTCTGAGTCTAGAGTCCCCAGCTGCTCCATCTCTGGCATCACTGCTTCTCTGGGTAGCGTCCCGCTCTCCGCTCTTCTCCCTTGATGGTCCCAGGGACCTCCGCAACTAGATTGCAAACTTAATCACTCGCCTCCTTGCTACAAAATTATTACCTTTACATTTTCAACCCTCACAATCAGTCCTGATAACAATTATTCACTATTGTATCCCAAGGGACCTATCCACATTTCCTTTCATCAACCCCGCCTAGACAGATTGGATACTACTCAGTGGAGATGCTACCTTCCTCCATGCCCTCTGGATCTAGGTTCCCTCTTGAAAGCTTATAAACCAGTCACTTCTTGCCTTTGTAGCCCCTCCATTTTGGGTAGCCAATGTCCAAGTTGCCCATCCCTGTCTACTCTGTGTATGGAGAGGATGGGAATGATCCTTGCTGTAAAGATTTGTTCCCTCTTTTGAGCTACTGCATCTATAAGTGTAGGTCAAGTTCATCAAATTGTATCAGATTACTCTTTTTTTCCTCTTATTTCTTCTTTTAGTTGAGCTCTGATCATCCAGTCATTGAAGCCAGGTCAAGTGGGTATTATCTGCAAGTATGAGTGTTCTTGTGCATAT
>NW_006408541.1:13040494-13042012 GCF_000296735.1 Chrysochloris asiatica | reverse complement strand
TTTTGTTGAGAATTTTTGCATCTGTGTTCATGATGAGTTTGATTTATGTGTTTTGAAACTTTCTCACTGGCAGCACAGACACGTTATGGTTATGTCCTCCTGTTCAGTTGACTCTTTAATTGTGAAATATTGTCCTTCTTTGTCTCTTATGCTGATATTTGCCTTAAATTCTATTTTACCAGAAATTAATGTTGCCATTCTTGCTTGATTTTGATTGTCGTTAGCTTGATATCTTTTTTCTATCCTTTGATTTTGAATCTATTTTTTGTCTATATGTATATAAGGTGTTTCTCTTATAGACAGCATAGTGAGTACCCTGTTTTCTTATCCATTCTGCTACTGTCTCTTGATTAGTACAATTACTCCATTGATATGCAGTGTAATTATTGGTAGGTATAAATTGATTGCAGTCATTTCACTGTGTGTTTTTGTGTGTATGTGGTACTGATGGTTTGTTTGTTCCACATACTTTTCTGTGCTGAGTTCCACATACTTTCTGTGCTGAGTTCATTTTGTTTGCACATTTTATTGTCAGTTTCTTCATTGCCCTTGTTTTAATATTTATTAAATATTCATGGTTTTTCTTGACTTGTAGTGAAGGTATATTAATTTTCTTTGAGGTCACTTTGTAATTTATTAAAACAGTCTGTTTTATTGCAAAATCTACTTGACTTCCTCACAATCTGGATGTTTGGTAGCCACACTTTTCTCATTTTTTGCTTTGTAGTTGTCTTCATTATAAATTGTTTTCTCTAGTTCCTTATTGAGTCCTGGTGTGGCACTGTGGGTTAATGTGCCAGACTGTAAAGCTATTTGAATTGCAAGGTCGGTGATTCAAGCTCACCAGCTGCTCCCCAGAAACCCTATACAGGGTTGTTATGGGTTTGAATCGGCTTGACGGCACTTGACAACAACAACAACATAACTTGTTTGAATTTTGGATGGTGTTGCCATGTCTCAGGTTGTTGTCTCCTGTTGTTGGTCCTCAGTCCAAAGGATTTCCATTGGTTATTACAAATTCCTTTAATTCTGTTTATCTGAAAATATTCTAATTTCACGGTCATATTTGAAGAACAGTTTTGCTGGTTGTACTATTCTTGTTTGGCAGGGTTTTTTCTTCCAGAAGTTTATATATGCATTCTCGTTGCCTTTTTGCCTGCATGGTTTCTGCTGAGAAATCAGAGCTTAATTTCATTGGTTCTCTTTTGTAAATAACTTCATTTTTCCCAAGCTGCTCTCAGGATCCTTTCCTTGTCTCTGATTTTGGAATTTGATTATGATATATTTTGGTGATTTTCTTTTGTGGGGGAGGGTCCTTCCTGTTAAGGGTTTGTTTAGCTTCATTAATGCTTATCTTCGTGTCTTTCATGATGTTGGGGAAATTTTCTTCCAACAACTGTCATGTGAGTAAAGTTTTGCTGAAGGTAATACAGAAACAGCTACAATCATACATTGACAGAGAACTTCCAGAGGTTCAAGCTGGATTCAGAAGAGGCCGTGGAACGAGGGATATCATTG
>NW_006408541.1:13017250-13039753 GCF_000296735.1 Chrysochloris asiatica | reverse complement strand
GAAGAATTGATACCTTTGAGTTATGGTGTTGGAGGAGACTATTGAAAGTGCCATGGACTGCCAAAAGAACCAATAGACCCGTTTTGGAAGAAGTGCAGCCAGAGTGCTCCTTAGTGGCCAAGATGTCCAAACTTCATCTCTCATACTTTGGACATGTTGTCAGAAGGGAGCAGTCGTTGGAGGGTCAGAGAAAAAGAGGAAGACCCCCAGTGAGGTGGATTGGCCAAGTGGCAGCATCGATAGACTCAAGTGTGGCAACAAGAGTGAGGTTGGCCCAGGATCAGGCAGTGTTTCGTTCTGCTGTGCATAAGGTCGCTATGGGTCCGGTACTGACTCAATGGCACCTAACAACAACTAAGACAAATTTTAGCACATACCTTCAAGTTACATTTTAAAAATTAACACAATAAAAATCTTTAAAAAAAAAAGTAAATAAGAGTGCTACGGTACAAACACATTACAAAACATATTAAGAGGAGAGACTGCATGCTGGCACCCAGGTAGGGCTCCCCAATAGTTGCTCTTTTTCCCTTAGCTTTTTCAATTGGATTCAATGTTTTCAAGAGTTTAAAACAAAACAACAAAACAGTTTTCTGTATGCAAACTATTGATGACTATTTTGTAAAATAGTACAAATCCAACAAAAATTCCTTTTGGTCACACCCCACTCCATTCTTCTATCTTAACGCTCTCCTTGCCCCAAGGTAAGACGTTTGGAATAGATTAATAAGTTTGGGGATACTCTACACTTTAAAATGGTGATGCTTATGGTATGTGATCTTTATTTCCATTTTTTAAAAGTCATCGTTTTCTGGCCCCTTCCCCACTGACAGTGGTCTCCAGCCATGGGTGTGAAGAATGGCTCTGCTGGGAACACTCCTGTACCAGCCCCTGTGTGTAAGACCCTTTCCTTCCCAGGGCAACTGCAGAGAGGATGAATGACAGGACATGGGCATTCCTATTCCTGAAAATGGTGTCAAACAGTGTTCTAAAGTGGCGATGCCAGTTGTGCACAGACTGAGAGCATCCCCGCCTCTTCATCTATCCTGGTAAGTTGCGCACAGACTGACAGCATCCCCACATCCTCATCTATGCTGGTGAGTTGCGCACAGAGAGTATCCCCACATCCTCATCTGCTGGTAAATTGTCCCCAGACTGAGAGCACTCCCACATCCTCATCTATGCTAGTGAGTTGCGCACAGACTGAGAGCATCATCCCCACAATTTAATGCTATACCATAGTTAAGCTGAAAAGATTACCTAAGTAATAATAACATCACATCATATTTTACAAAGCTTCTCAGTGTCTCAGTAAATAATAGCTTTGACGTAAGCAGTAATTACTGATTTTCTAATGTAGCCGCTTGATATGTAATTACAAAAGCTTTAATCCTGGTATTAAAGTTTGATTGTGAAACCTGGGTAATGAGTAAAATAGACCAAAGAGGAATTGATGCCTTTGAATTCTAGTGTTGGTGAAGACTATACCATGAATTGCCAGAAGAACAAACACATCTGTCTTGGAAGAGGTACAGCCAGAATGTTCCTTAGAAGCCAGGATGGTGAGAATCATCTCACATACTTTAGACATGTTATCAGAAAGGACCAGTCTCTGGAGAAGGACATTGTGCTTGGTGGAAGGTCAACAAAAAAAAAAAAGAGAAGGACCTTCAGTGAGATGGCTTGACACTGCCCACGACTAAAGGCTCACACATGACAGTTATGTGGATGGTGCAGGACTGGGCAGGACTCTATGTTGTACAAAGGACTCTTTGAGTCAGAACTGACTCATTGGGGCCTAACTGAGGTCCCTAAATGCATTGCCCAGGTTGCACAGTGGTTAAGCACTGAGCTGCAAACTGAGGGGTTGGCAGCTTGAACCCATCATTCCCTGGGAGAAAGCAGTGGCTGTCTGCTCTGTGACGTGAAAAGTCTTGGAACCTCTATGGGCTGCTATGTCCTTTGGGGTTGGTATGAGTTGGAGTTGACTCCACAGCATTGAGTTTGTTTGAGGGGGGCTTTGATACATTGACAACGTCATCCTGGTGTGGCGATGTAGTATCAGCACTGGACTGCTGACTACAAGGTCGGCAGTTCAAACCCACCAGCTGCTGTACAGCATCGCTATGAGTCAGAATAGACTTGACGGCACTTAACTAGAAGGTAGCGTTTACAAGGGAAAGAGAAAATTGAGATTCTATTTTATTTATTTTGAAAGTGGAAGTTTTAGTAGAGTAGAGAAAGACTAGCCTTAAAAATGAAAGCTGAAACCATGAAAAGAGTTTCAGGTTCCCTAGTAGTAATCAGAAAGTGCAAATTGAAACCTTAAAGTACTGCATCTTGCCAGGCAGGTAGGTAAATGGTTCAGGTCTGTCACTTAACCAGCATAGATGAGGAGGAGGGGATGCTCTCAGTCTATGCGAAACTGGCACCGCCACTTTACAACACTGTTTGACACCATTTTCAGGAATAGGAATGCCCATGTCCTGTCATTCATTCTCTCTGCAGCTGCCCTGGAGAAGGAAAAGCTCTTACACACGGGGGCTGGTGCAGGAGTGTTCCCAACAGAGCCATTCTTCACACCCATGGCTGGAAACTATTGTCAGTGGGGGAGGGGCCAGAAAATGGTGACTTTAAAAACATGGAGATAAAGATTACATACCATAAACATTGCCATTTTAAAGTGTAGAATATCCCCAAACTTATTAACCTATTCCAAACGTCTTACCGTGGTGCAAGGAGAGAATTAAGATAAAGGAATGGAGTGGGGTGTGACCAAAAGGAACTTTTGTTGGATTTGTAATATTTTACAAAATACTCATCAACTGTTTGCGTAAAGAAAACTGTTTTGTTGTTGTTTTAAGCTCCTTAAAACATTGAATCCAATTGAAAAAGTGAAGGGAAAAAGAGTAACTATTGGGGAGCCCTACCTGGGTGCCAGCAGAGTTAAAAACACTTTATCTAGTGAGTGGCAGAGCAATCATCAGTTGGACCCGTGGTGCTGCTCGGAGAATTCTTTTTGGTTGGTAATTTATGGGGAGCCCAAAGAATTGATGCCTTTGAATTGTGGTGTTGGAGGAGAATACTGAAAGTGCCATGGACTGCCAAAAGAACCAATAGATCTGTTTTGGAAGAGGTGCAGCCAGAGTGCTCCTTGGAGGCCAAGATGGCTAAACTTCATCTCTCATACTTTGGACATATTATCAGGAGGGAACAGTCGCTAGAGAAGGATGTCATGCTGGGTAAGATAGAGGATCACAGAAAGAGAGGAAGACCCCCAACGAGATGGATCGGCCAGGTGGCATCATTGATGGTGTCAAGTGTGGCAGCGGTAGTGAGGTTGGCCCAGGATTGGACATTGTTTCGTTCTGCTGTGCATAGGGTTGCTATGAGTCGGTTCCGACTTAATGGCACCTGATAACAACAACAACAACAACTACCTGGAGCTGGAGTCCTGGGGTGATGCTGCAGGTTAATACGCTGGACTGCAAGGTCAGTTTGAGCCACAAGGTCAGTGGTTCAAACTCACTAGCTGCTCCTCAGAAACCCTATATAGCATCACTGTGAGTCGGAGTTGACTTGCCAGCACTTGGATCAACCTGTTGCTGAGTTAGAATCAGTGCTGAAGAGGAATTGGTTAACTTTTTATGCCACCTAGCAAGTGAATGATGTGTAACAGCTTCTTTGTAGATATTTTTTACTTGGTTCCTTTAAATATATATGTATATTTATGTAGACCTGCTCAATGTGTGTGTATATGCTTGTTGTTAACTGCTGTTGAGTCATTTCCGACTCGTAACGAACCAGTATAGGGTTTTCAAGGCTGTGAATAAATCTGTGTGGGAGCAGAAAGCCTCCTCTTTCTCTTGGGGAGCAGCTGCTGGCCTCAAACCACTGACCTTTGGTTAGCAGTCCCTGCTTATCCTACAGCCACAGCGCTCCCATAGAAAAGTTCATGGTAAAAATTCCATTATCTCTCAATTCCATGTGTCCCTGAACAGTTTGAAATCCCCTTGTAGTGTCCTGCTTTTGGTGGTGGTGTTAAGCGCTGCCGAGTCAGTTCCGACTCAGAGCAACGCTGTCTAGGGTTTCTGAGGAGCAGCTGGTGCGTTTGAACCGCTAACCTTGCAGTTCTAATGCCCTTGCGGTCCAGTGCTGATCCTACAGCACCACAAACATGTAACAATTCAGCTAGTACAGATGTGTCCTGTAAAATTACTGATCTCGTCTCTTTACCTGAACCCCTGCCTCCTCCTTCAAACACACCAAACATACATGCAACTAATGCTGGTACAGTGTATTTTCCTAATACACTTCTATGTCCTGGTATTCACCTCTCAAACCACCGCCCTCCCCACTGATCTGTATTTCTTCAGTCCTGTGTTGTTGATAAAGAGCCCTGGTTGCTCTGGGGGATAAGTATTGGGCTGCTAACCAATCAGTTCAAACCCACCAGCTGCTCAGAGGGAGAAAGATGAGGCTGTCTGCTCCCATAAAGATTTAGTGTTGGGAACCCCCGTAGTGTCACTGTGCATCACAAAGCACTCAATGTAGTGAGTGGATAAGTAGGTCTGAAGGAAGGAAGTATTGTTCATGAGAAAAGGGAAGCTCCAGTCTCGACAGGGCAAAGATATGTCCTCATCTGTAAGCATCTATGGCGATGGTCTTTCCTCTTACTTTGTGTCACCCTGTTACCGGAGACTCTGATCCAGCAGTTCTGGAGTGGAGTCTTTACTTGATAAAAAGCTCCCATGGCGATTCTGACGTGCCAACAGAGTTTTTTAAAAAACCCTTTATCTGTTGAGTAACAGAGTAACCATAAATTGGACCCATGGTACTGCTCAGAGAATTATTTTTGGTGGGTAATTTCTGGGAAAGTAATGAGCATGTCAGCTTTATGGAAACATGCCTGAACTTAGATGGTCTGTTTTGTTCCAGGATTTTCACAGAGTCTTCACTTCAGGTTATTTTCAGACTAAATATTCTACGTGGAACTGCCATTGGAGTCTGAGAACGTGCTCCTTGGATTCCTTTTTGAAAACAGTAGGAATAAGGAGTGTAAGACAAAGCTAGCCTTTTGGCTTTCTGCCATTTCATCTTGGAACTGGGTGAATGTAGCAAAGCCCACAGGCATTAAATGTCTCCATGGCAGGTAGTCTGTCCTTGGCTAGTGCTCTGTAAAGTTATTTCTCCCCCATCTTTCACCCTCTTGCCCCCACCCTTGGTTTTTTGTAGACTTCTTGATTGTGTGTTTGCCTGGGATGCAGGTGAGGAACCTGCGACTCTTAAAGTGTCACGCTAATTCCCATTCCTAATGTTTTCACATCTAGAATGTCAGCAGAACTCCATAAAAGCCATGTAGAGGCATAATGAATAGTATTCAGTTTCTGTAGAACAATAAAGCTGAGTTGTCTTTCTCATATTTTAACTTGATGGTAAGCGTCACTTTTTCTCTCCTAGGTATTCTCATGGGAGCAGTTATAAAGATTATAGAGTTTAAGAAACTGGCAAACTGGAAGGTAGGTTTGCCCAGCTATACCTTTTCAATGTATTTGCATGTTTTCGTGTTTGTTCTTAGTAACACTCGTGATATGCTGGCTTTCTGAACATTATTTGACTGTTAGTGAAGTTGTGTATGATATCCCTTTAATTTTTTCCTTCCTTTTCTTCTTCTTTCTTTTATTATTATTTTTTTAAACATTCTATTATGTCCAGGTTGTTGTCTTCACATCTGAACTTTTTGATAAAGCGTAAACCCTCCTACTGTTTCAAGGAGCATGGAACGGAACCCTCAATGTCAAGTTTTTGTTTTTCTTTGTTTGTGGTTTTGTTTTCTTTCTAATCAACAAATTCCTTTATTTGAATTGTTTCTAAAAAGGAAAGAAGAGGCGCAAGGCACTTGGCAAATATTGAGTATAGCTTGTCAATGCTCAAAGTCCATGCCCCATCTATTAGTTCTTAGGGTCTTTTTGCAAAGAGAAGTTCAAGATCTTCCTCCCTAAGACACCTAAACACTTGGAAATACAGCAAGCCACACTTTTTTATAAGCCCCTCAAGTATGTTCATAATAAGAAAGGACATAATTTTGCATTTTTACAATTCTAGTCTAATCCACTTGGCATGGAGGGTGGAGAGAATCTAGTTAGCATTAAACATTGTTGTTGTTATTAAGTGCCATGGAGTCGATTCTAACCCATAGCAACCCTCTATAGGGTTTCCAAGGAGCAGCTGGTGAGCTTGAACCACCGACCTTGCAATTCAAGCGGTTTTGCAGTCTGGTGCATTAGCCCACAGTGCCACGCCAGGACTCCAGCGTTAAACAGTAGGCTGGGCTTATTGCTGTCAGTCCCATTCTGATGACCGAGGCTCCTGCACTGCAGAACTTACCAAGGACTGGGCATGCTGTCACTCAGCTTGTCCTCCTGACAACCAGGCATTGTCATTCTGTTTTCACAGAGAAGATGCTCACTGGCACTCAGAATGGGTGGGACGCATCCAACGTCACAGAGCTAGGAAGGAAGTGGCTGTGTGCTGCTTCCATCTGTCTTGCGTGCAGAGTCAGGGTTTTCTATTCTGGACCATGAGGTCCTTGGTTTGTTGATGCACATACCTGGTGTTTGCACAGTGCTTATTAGGGTGTGAGCATCATCTTGTGGTATAAGGACTATTTGAACCTTGATTGCAACTGAACCTTGAGTCTCCATATGCAATAGAGATTAACAAGGGTATTACATAGTTGATTTTGTGAAGGAAAAAAAAAAACAGGAGTTTATAAGGCCCATGTCAAAAAATAAAAGCAATTTGGTTAAAATGTATTACGTTTTCGCCCCCCACCCCTGCTCTGACGCAGCACCCAGGTGCTAGGATTAATGTATGTGAAACTGTAGACTATGCACGTGGCAAAACAAGGTTTAGAGTCCAACCTATAACAGTTTGACACTGTTGTAGCTGATACTCAGGAAATATTTTATGTATTTCATGAACTCTCAAAATGTATATTGAGTACCTAATATTTATAGACTTCCCTGTATAAACTGAGAAGTGGTGGCAGCGAAGGGCTGAGCAGGGCCCAGTAGAGAACATGGTAGGTGTATGGGATCTCTCCTTCCAACAGCTTGGTTAAACCTTAACAGTGGCTCTTTCTAAGACAAGTGATTTTAAAGATAGAAGAAGCTCTGGGCTGCTAACCACTAGATCAGTGCCTCAAACCCAACAGCCGCTTCTCAGAAACCCTATACTGGGTTACTATGAGTTGGAACTGTCTCAACAGTACTTAACCACAGCAACAATATCGACTCCCTCCCCTTAGTTGGGAAGAAGGTTGGGGCAAGGGGCTGGGCAGGACCCACTGGAGCACATGGTAGGTATACAGTATGTTTCCGTCCTCCAGCTTGGTTAAACCCTAATGACTAATCCTAGGACACGTGATTTTAAAGATTGACTGGTAAAGGAAAAAGCAGGGGGAACTGCTTCCAAACACAGTAAGTAGTATGCTGTTAGCCTATAGGGGCTGCAGGTTATAAATCCTATCTCTACCTCAAGACAGGATATAAGTTGATTTCACCTGCTAACCCCATTTTGTTTGATCTGCAGTACTTATCATTTAAAATATTAATTTATATTAAATTCTAGAAAGTTCACATAAAAATCAGAACTTGTGAACCCTCTGGAAGCAGCAGCCACACTAACACTCGGCCCACATTCTGACCAGCAGCCATCACTCGGCAGGAGTCGTGACTGCTGGCCAGCGTGATTCTGCGTGGCCTTAGGAAGCTTGTTAAATTTGTGACCCCAGTTCTAAGTAGTGGGAGTCAGAGGGTGTGAGTTTCTCTTTTTCCTTTTGTTTTAGATGCTTCAATATTGCTAACTTCATTGTTCTCAGTAAAGTAGTAATTAAATATGATTCGAGCCCACCAGCTGCTCTGCAAGAGAAAGATGTGGCAGTGTGCGCTTGGGGGCAGTTCTACTCTATCCTGAAGGGTCGCTGTGAGTCTGAATCAAGTTAGTCGGTTGGCTTGGTTTGTTTGTTTCTTTCTTTCACTAGTCCGGACAACTGGAACAGTGTTGGGTGATAAAAGGACCAGAAGCCGAGGTTGCTCAGCTAGGATAGTTGGAGCAGGCTGTGTGTAGGAGGAGTCGTTTGTAGAAAGCCAAAGTTAGAAGCAGAGCACCTGTTAGGAACAAAGGGCACAAAGAAAGAGAAGAAAACCAATGAAGGAGCTTGGTGTCTTCTATCCATGAAGTTCTGTTTCTTAACTGTCCTTGGAGAGGCTTAGTATTTTCCTTTAAATTTGCTTGACTTTTTGCTTATAGACATTTACTTTAAAGCAAGCATTGTCGTTTTTTAAGTGCTGTTGAGTCAGTTCTGACCCATAGTGGCCCTGTATAGGGTTTCTGAGGAGTGGCTGGCAGGTTTGAACCATCAACCTTGTAGTTCAAACTGACCTGCAGTCCAGCACATTATCCTGCAGCACCACACCAAGACTCAAAGCATACATTCTCATCCTATTTTAAATCAGAAACCAATATTTTTAAACAAATAGAATAAAAACAAAGGGCAGATGCCCGATCTCTAGGTGTTCGCAGAACTGTGGTGCCTGGAATTTCATTGGGAATGAAAATTAATTGAAAGAGACCTTTCTCACTCTGTGGAGTCAGTAGTATTGAATGCCTACTACCCAGGTACCACATTTTGGGAGGAGTCTCAGCTGTTTCACGGGAGAAAGATGAGACTTTCTGCTCCTGTAAAGATTTACAGCCTTGGAAAGCCTGTACAGGGTCGCTATGAGTCGGAACCGACACCACGGCACATAACCACCACCAGCAGCAGCTAAAAGAACCCGGGGCCTTTTTGTAACACAATTCCCTGGGAGGTAGGTTCGACTTTTTCCCAGAGGGGTTTAGTTTTTGAAACCCCCAAAGGAAACTACCCAGTATTCCCACTGCACAGATCCTGGGACTAGGTTGCCCACAAAAGAGAGCTCAGCCCATTGCTTCTCACATAGGCCCAGTCTGAGTCACGTGTTTGTTACACAGCCAGTTTATTTTAAAACTTCTGAAGGCATTTTCAGAAGTCATCATTTGCTTCTATTTTAAGATTTTCTTTTTAAATGTTATTTTAGTCTTTATGGTAACAGCTGTATATTTGTAAGAATGTAATTAGTCATTCTTTAGAAAAGGGATTTTGACAGGAAATCAGACGACCGAGATTGTAACTTGGAAATTTTCATGTGAAAAGGGATCTGACTTTGCAGTCTGAAATAGACTGAACTGTAGGCAGTCATTTGGGTTTGAGGACTAGTATACAAGGGTCTTCTAAAAGTTTGTGGGGAAATTTCTCTATCTTTTGATTCTATTTTTCCACAAACTTTTTGAAGCCCTCTTGTATATTTTCTCCAAATTCCACCAAGAATTAAAAGACATGTTAGTAAAGGAAATTAAATTCTCACTTTCATTCCCCTCAAAGATGGCCATGTTCTAGAAGCAAGTTTCATATGGTACTTCATATCTGAATCTGAAAGCATGGCAGGGGGATCCCTTTATATTCATGTCACAAGTGGCAGGGACATCAGGTGGAGACTGTTTCATCAGAGCCGGGCTCAGGAAGTGGCAGAGTTGTCTATGACAGTCTGGAAGAAAACAGGGAACTTTTACAAATGTGTAAGATTTACTCCAAGTCCCTGGGTGATACAAATGGTTTACATGCTCAACTGCTAACCAAATGGTTGGAAGCTCAAGTTTACTGGGTGGTGCCTCAGAAGAAAAGCCCAGCAATGCACATCTGAAAAATCGGCCATTGAAAACCCTGTGTAGTTTTACTGGGGTGGCCAGGAATCGGAATCAGCTTGATAGTATCTGGTATTGGTACTGGTCAGGTTCACTCTTCCTCTAAGTGGATTGTTTTAGAGCTCACCTTTGCTGGGCTGCTTTTGATTGTGTTCTAGCGGAATTAAATTTTTTTCTATACCAAAATTCATAACCTTACTAAAAATAATAAACATACTACTGTGTTTAGAAGCAGTTGATTCTGTTCTTTCTTTTACCAGTCACCTTATAGAATCACTAGTGCTGTGTTTTAAAATACAGCTTATTTTATTTATTTCTTTTTCTCTCCTGCTGCCCAGTTTGGCTGTTAGGTAGTCATTTGAACATTGGACATTTCCACTAAGCCAGACCCTTAAATGAGAATTACGTTGGCTCTTCATTAATGTTTGTTTTAATAACACTTTATTGTGTTTTAGGTGAAAGTTTGCATAACAAATTAGATTCCCATTAGACAAATTTTATTCAAATTGCACTGTGACATTGGTCACAATTTTCACAATGTATCAGCACTCTCATGATTCCATTCTGTTTGTTCTGTTTCCATTGATCTAGTTCCCCTTCTCCTCCTTGCCTTCTTGTCTTTGCTTTTGACTAAATGCTGACCAGTTGGTTTTGCATAGTTGATTGGTTAAGGGAGCATATTGTTGTTGTTAAGTGCCATCGAGTCGGTACCGACTCATAGAGACCTTATGCACAGCAGAACAAAACACTGCCCAATCCTAGGCCCACCTCACTCTCGTTGCCACACTTGAGCCCATTGATGCTGCCACTTTGCCAATCCATCTCGCTGGGGGTCTTCCTCTTTTTCTCTGACCCTCCACCTTACCAAACATGATATCCTTTTCCAGTGACTGGTCCCTCCTGACAATATGTCTGAAGTATGAAAGACAAAATTTGGCCATCTTGGCCTCCAAGGAGCACTCTGGCTGCACTTCTTCCAATACAGATCTATTGGTTCTTTTGGCAGCCCATGGCACTTTCAATATTCTCCTCCAACACCATAACTCAAAAACATCAATCCTTCTACAGTCTTCCTCATTCACTGTACAGCTTTTGCATGCATATGAGGTTATTGAAAATATCGTGGCTTGGGTCAGGCACACCTTAGTCCTCAAGCTGACATCTTTGCTCTTCAACACTTTAAAAAGGTCTTGTGCAGCAGATTTGCCTAATGCAATACGTCCTTTGATTCCTTGACTGCTGCTTCTGTGAGTGTAGTTGATCCAAGAAGAATGAAGTCCTTGACAACTTCAGTTTTTTCTCTGTTGAAAAGAATGTTGTTTATTGGTCCAGTGGTGAGGATTTTTGTTTTCTTGACATTGAGATGCAATCCATATCGAAGCACATTACATGTGGGTAATGCAGTTTTTTATACACCAATCTATTTTGGGCTGAAAGGTGACCTCCCAAAAGAGTTTCAGTTCTAAAGTCAAAGGTTATCCCTCGGTTGATTGTCTTGGGAGTTCCTCTAGTCTCTGTTGGCCCAGTTGGTCTGGCATTTTTTAGGAATCTGAATTTTATTCTACATTTTTTTTCCCATTCTATCTGGGTGGCCTTATATTATGACCCTGGTGATATAGGTATTTCTTAATTACACAAATTTTATGACTCTGAAAAGACTCATTTTCTATTTACAGGAAGAAGAAATGTTCCGACCAAACATGTTTTTTCTCCTCTTGCTCCCACCTATTATATTTGAGTCAGGATATTCACTGCACAAGGTACGACTCGGGCACACATCCGTGTTTTAGGTCTGGATGGCTTTTCATGTTGGGCTAGGCTAGCTCCTTGAAAGCTTGGGTCTTTGTTTACCGGCAGTGGCCTGTGTGGAAGAGCATTATTCTTTCCTTTGAGGTGTACATGGCAGAAGCTGGACTTGGAGAGAAGTAATCACAATCAACTGACTGTTTTAACAGTTCCAGGCAGTGTGGTGTATACACCAGTGTTGTCCACAGAGGGGTACTTTGTCCCAGATGATGGGTGCAGTGACTTCAAGTGGTGCACAGACAATATGCAGACTCCTCTTTGGGACACAGGCTGACGCGTGGTGACCTGGGAAGACAGGGACCTGTGCCCCAGGCTTGTTGCTCCTCCCAACTATGCCCCTCCTTCGGCCCATCTGCCCTTCAGTGCCTCCCCTTGGTGCCTTCATCTCCTCCACCCTTTCCTTGCCCACCTGCCCTCACCAGATGCCGCACTTACCCTGTCCACCTCTTGGTCCCAGTGCACTGTCCTGGCATTTCCAGTCCCCGCCCACCAACCCCCAGTGGCCCCTCTGCCTCAGGTGGGGCAGCGTCTTGATTGTCCCCTTGATTGTGTGTGTGCATGGATTTTTCTTGGTTTGTAGGTTTTCTTTAAATATAAATGTATTTAGGTTTTAAAGTAAGAAGTGATCTAACATAAAATACGAATACAGTAGCTGTTTTGTGGATGTGATAGGAAAATTGTTAAGGTAAAAAGGATCAAAGTTTGGCCAGCCTTTGGAGAGAGGACTAAAAGCTTGGACTTTGGGCAGAGGAAGCCAGGTGTAGTCATGCTCTGCAGAAATGAGACCCCCAGCTCCCAGCCCCCTAGAACCCACCCTCCCAGGAAAGCTCTCAAAGCGTTTGTCCTGCAGTGTTTATGTGGAATGGTACTATATGTTGCTAAACTTGATAAGTGAATTTGTAAAGAGCTGTTTAGTTAGAAACATAAACATGAAATCTCTAAATGTCCACCTGGCTGCTAAAGCAAAAAATTTTGTAAGATGTCCGTCCAGTCGAGATTTTTTGAAAGTTGTTATTATGTGTCCGTGAAAAGGAAGTTGAATGTAAAAAAATTCCCAAGTCTTACAAACCATTGCTGACATCAGAACATTGTTTAAAAGGAAACAAGCAAAAAGAATTGAGGCTCAACATCTCTTTCACACTTGGATTTGTTTAGGAGTCCTAAAAGAACTGGGACGGAAGCTCCTGAGCAGATGGAGTTGATTTTAACCTAAAAACATGACATTTTGGATACCATATTGTTGTTGGTATTGTTAAGTGCCATTGAGTCCGTTTATTTTCTCGGGAGTGGAGATAAACTTGTTCAAAATTTGAGAAAAATAATAGTTTATCAGAAAAACATTACTTTAACAATGACCTTTCCAGTAGAAAATGTACAAATATATATGAAAAGGACCAATATCTAGACTGGGAAATGCCAATTCAGAGATTTGTGTCTACTACCTTCCGTCTTCCAGTGAAGATAGGAAGTTGACTTTGAATGTTTTATTTGTAGCTGTAATTGCTAATGCAAATTTGGATGTGAAATACATCAGTTGATGCGTATTAACTAGGCAACTACTGGTTCTTTAAATTTTAAGTATCCTATAAAGAGTAGACTCGACGGCACGTAACAACAACAACAACAACATAAAGAGTAGAGTCCTGGTGTGGCACTATAGCATAAACCCTGGGCTGTTAACCACATGGTTGACAGGTCAAAGGTATAACCCGCTCCTTGGAAACCCTGTACGGGGTTATTATGAGTAGGAACTGACTCTACAGCACATAGCAACAGCAACATATAAGGAGTAAGATGCTAACTATGCTTTATGTAACTTATCATTTGAATTCATGTAAATTTTCAGTATCTAGATTAGTATTAACCAGCTGCATAAATTATATAAACTTTTGTTGTTATTTGTTGTGAAGTGCTGTCGAGTCGGATCTGACCCATAGCAACCCTATACAGGGTTTCCGAAGAACGACTGGTGAGCTTGAACCGCCGACCTTGCAGTTCAAATGGCTTTGCAGTCTGGTGCATTAACCTAAGTGCCGTCAAATCAGTTTCAACTCAGAGTGACCCTGTATAGGGTTTCTGAAGCTATAAATCTTAACAGAAGCAGAAAGCGTCATCTTTCCTCCTCAGAGTAGCTAGTAAGCTTGAACTCTGACCTTGTGATTTAGCTTGTCCTACAGAGCCACCATGTTCCCATGTCAAAATTAGATCCCTGTAAATAGATTTCCCCCCCCACAAAAAAAAAAGCAGTGAGCTCTGGTGGCACAGTGGTTAAGCGCTTGGCTGCTTTCGTCAAGATTACAATCTTGGAACTCCTCTGCAGCGGCTCTGTGCTGTCCCAGAGGGTCAATCTGAGTTGAGATTGAATTAATGGCAACAGGAAAAATATATCAAGACTGATTAATCCTGCTTATTTTTAAATAAAGTTCCTGTTTTCAAAGAAAAGAATGTCATAGATGAAAGCCATTTATTTAGAAAGAAAAACAAATCATTGTGTTTATAATTTTGATGTTCCTTATATGATAAAGAAAGGAAGTGAACATCGGACTGTGGGCAGCCAAATAAAAACTTAGAAATCCTATTAGCAAATACAGCAGTAAAGGCTGAAGCATAGAAACTTCCTAAAGGAGATAGGTTTATGGGGCTGCCAGTGTTGAACTGCGGACCCTGTTGAAGGGAACTTTAAAATGTCAACTCCTGGTAGCCATGACTCTCTGCGTGAAAGGAAGAAGCCCATGTCCACGCGCACAACCAAGAATCATCAAGGCCCCTAAGAGGAGTTCTCAGGATTCAAATGTTTTGTTGTTGTTGAGTAAGTTCTGACTCATAGCGACCCTGTATAGTCTTTCCGAGACTTTAAATCTTTTTCCACAGAGTGGCCGGTAGGCTCGAACCACTGACCTTGTGGTTCACAGTCCAGTGCTTATCCTACAGAGTCACCATGCTCCCAGGATTCAAATATGCAATCTAATTTCCTCAGTTTTATGGAAATTTGGATGATGTCTCCATGCTGCTTGGCTGACAGTTTTAAATGCTACAATATATAGAAGGAAACATATTTTTTCTGTAATATTTGATGATGATTCTAGTGTGGAGTGATCCAGAGACCAAGGCAGCAAAAAGGGATTTCTAGGAATAAAACCATCTTGTCTTGACATTCTTTACAACTATGTTTCTTTTTTCTTAATGAAATGAAGCATACATAATAGTAAGGACTTTGGACTGTGCTAAGATATGAAACTGTTCATTCATCTGGTTCATTGCAGTGATGTGGTACATATTTATCAAGCACCTTCCATCTGCCAGGTATTCTGTCTGTGACAGTGCTATACAAAAACAGGTGGGGTCATTGCCCCCATTGAGCCTGCAGTTGAATAGAAAAGACAGACATCAATAAATAAATGTCAGAGTCAACCAGTACTACCAAGCAAGACGTTACTGTGCTTTAAGAGCCTAGAATAGTATTTAACCTGGCAAAGAAACAAGGGAAGGCCTCCTTCAGGAAGAATCAAAACCCTAGAATGATTAAAGTTCATGAAGCAAAGAGAGAGGAAGTGTGTCTAAATCAAGGGAGCACCATAGATCAGATGAAGTATTGACCTTCATAGGGGTCCAGCCATCCAGACCGAGGTTAGGATTTAGCCTGGATAAAGTTCCGTGGAGTAGGGGTCAGGGTGAGGGTAGCACGTTCAGATTTGCCTTTTGCAAATCTAGAAGCACATGGTATCAGAGAGTCCTGGTTGTGAGGAGACTTTTAAAGCTGCTGCAGTGGACCAGTGAGAGGTGACCATGGGTGAGAAGCAGGGGTGATGGGGAGTTGGTGTAGCCACCAGACTTGGCTCTGGGGGAGATGCGGGAGCATCTGAGGAGAGCCATACCTTCACTGACTGAATCAGCTTTTCGAATGATTCCTTTTATTTTCTCTTTTTCAAACAGGGCAACTTCTTTCAAAATATTGGTTCCATCACCCTTTTTGCTGTTTTTGGTACCGCAATTTCTGCGTTTATAGTAGGTGGAGGAATTTATTTTCTGGGTCAGGTAAGACAAAAACCTTCGAACCACTCCAAAAATCTTATACTATTTGAGTTCAGGGAGGCTGGAGTGGGTACCCACCATGGGGCTTGAGCTTTATTTGGGAGATAAAATGCCCTCTTTGAAATAAATCTGGACTCCTATGAGGTACAGTAAAGGCATGTTAAATTGTCCCTAAGTGTCCTAGAGGAACATTGGTATCTGGGATTGAGTGATTATTTTCCATTTTTCAAAAGCATTTGCTCTTAATTGCAAACCAATACTGTATTAAGTGTTGGATTACCTGAAAATAGAATGTACGTCAGTTGTCTTGGCAGATAGACTAAATCAGGGTTGATTGTGGTGTTTTCATAAAAATATATATATTTTAAATCAAAGATGACTCTAAATCTGTTCACTCGATTCTAGACTAGGCCCTGTAAAATTTATCCTCTGGATTCCCACCATTGCTAAGCCACATCCCAGGGCCATCAGTTGAGTATTCTGTACTTTGGAATTCAAAATGAATTTGCCCTTATTGCAACCAAAATCGTGTCTCTAGTTTTGCATTATGCATGGCAGGGCTTTTCCTTCATCATCAGTGACAGACGATTGCCTGCCCCAGTTTCGTAAAGGGATGTTGAGGTTCTCGCGTTTAGAGAACTGACAGGCTCCTCGTACACATGTCTGACCTGCTGCTCTCTGCTGATAGCTGTAGTCTTACAGCCCATTCCCTCTGATTGTCACCTTTACTGCAGCCTCCATGGCTCCCAAAGAAATCCATCTGTTATGCTGCCCTCTTCATTGCTCAGCTTCTAGAATCAATAGGAGTACAGTTCAGAAACAAAAACTGCAGTTAATTGAACTTAAACAAGGTAGCATTCTCTTCCCTGCTTGTGTTGGATGGTGATAGACTAAATGCCCTTTTAAACTAAGCCGTGGGGGTTTTCTTTATTTTTCAAATGGTCTGGGAACTGAAGATTAATGTTCTTATTAGTTTGTAATAAGACACTAATGGGCATTTTAATCTTCTTGGCTGTTCTCCAAGGTTTTTTGTGTGTGTCTGTGTGTTTGTGTGTTTTCTTTTGCAGGCTGATGTAATCTCTAAACTCAACATGACCGACAGGTAAAGCCTTCATGCTGTAACACCACTGGCGCTGTGTTCTCCACATTGCCTCCTGGGGGTCCTACTGCTGTTTTATCTCTTTCTCTTTCTCTCTCACTCTGTGGTGATGATTTTTCTACTGTAGAATCTATTTTGAATTAGCATGTGTCTCTGAATCAAGTTAAAATTATAGGGAGGAATTTTGAGGATCCCTAAGGAGAGTATTTCTAATTGAAACAATGAATTTAAACTTGGGAGGGAATAACTGATCAGCCAGCTACCCTTCCCCATGTGCACACATATACTACACCATTGTCTTTTGATTATTGAGAATCATCGTCAGTGAATTTCTGAATCTTTTTTACTAGCCTTGAGGACAAACTGTCTTCCTGATAGATTGGGCTGGCAGAGGGCGTGAAGCGGAGGTTATCTCACTGGGATTCTCAGCCAGCACCTGGAGGAAGGTTTCAGTCTGAGGCACCTCACTTGAGCCTGCTGCCTGGAAGTCCAGGCCAGGAATCTCCATACTGGCCTAGGCAGCTGGCTCTCAGAAAGTGCCCAGTGATGTGCTGGAGACTCACACAAGCAGGGAAGCCCTGTGAGAGCACAGTCGGCTCTGTGCCTCTGCACCCCTATCAGTGCTGCGGGCTGTGGATCCAGGATGTGGGGCCCCCTTACCAGGCAGCCTGTGGACTCTCAGATCCCCTGCCATGAGAAATGGGCCATTTTCCCAGGCACATAAATTTTGAAACTTTTGTCGTGAGATTACGTTAATAAATAAAGAAACCATGAAAGTCACATTCATGTCCCAAAGGAGCTGCAAGGAACACAAAAGGGTGCCCTGCATTTTTGAAGGGGGTGTACAGTGAGCATAAAGGCCCCCAACCCGTTGTGTCTCCGTATCCAAGCTTTCCTTCCATTTTTGGGACAACAAATTACAAACACAGAAAGTGCTTTATACGTTTTTGTGAAGTTGAATTCAATGGATGGTTGGGATATTCAGGCTAGATGAGTCAAGGAATTGCCTTAGACAAGCAGAGGGAGAGCCAGGTAGTTCTGTACCTGTGTGGGAACTTCCTTCCCCAATCCAGAAAGCCAAACCCACTGCCATCAAATTGATGCCAATACATGATGACCCTATGTGGGGTTTCCAAGACAGTGAATTTCTACAGATGCAGAAAGCCTCATCTTTCTCTCTCGGAGCAACTGGTGGCTTAGCAGTCCAGTGCTTATCCTACAACGCCACTAGGGTTCCTTCCTGATAAGAAGTAACTATTCCATGGGTGCACCAAGACCGAGCCAAGGAAAACCCACCCAGTTTTGGGGCCTGCAGAGCTTCTGACAGAGGGAAGCTGGCCAGGTGTGAGTCACAGGTGGGACAGTGGTAAAGGAGAGTACTTACCCTGTCTAAAGGGGACCCCCACTTTCAACTCCAGATAAGAATTATCATGGGGAATGGGAGGCCAGAATTACTAGAGAGTTTAAACCACCCTAAGTTAAGCTGGTCTATGACTTAAGCAAGGCATTGTTTCCCAATTTTCAAAGTCACATGCATGGCCCTGGCCCGCATTGGACATGCTGGGGCCCCATGCCCACTCCTAGAGCCCCTTAGGACTGCATGGGCAGAATGGGACAGATGTGGTTCTCCAGAGGAAAAGTGAGATGTGATGCTGTTGCCAGTACTGGGATGGGGGTAGGGAAGCTAAGCAGATAGGACAGCAGATGTCCACTCCATGGACTCTGGTGAGCCAAGCACAGTCAGCACCCAGCCCCTCACCTCATCTGTCCCTTCAGGAGCCACTATTTAATATCCTTTTTGTCCCGGGCTCTCCTGCTCTTGTGGGGAGTGATGGAAGTGAGGCTGACAGAGACAGGGAAGTGGAGAAGCTGTGTGTGTCTGGGTGTAGTATGAGCCATGGAACTGCTGTCACGGGGGTAACACCACATGGACATCAATAGGGCTGGTGTCACCTGCCACCCAGTGCAGAACCCATCCTTACCCCCTCCCCCACCCCGTCGTCCCCCAGTCAGGCTGTGGGTGTGTAGAGAGCCACAGGGGTGGGGGGCCAAGCCCTGTGAGGATTCAGAGTCCAGAAGGAACCATGACTGAAACACAGCCTCCACCCCTCAGAGGCCCAGTGCCTGTGACAGCCTTTGTGAGGACAGGACGTCCGGAAGTGAGGTCAACCTGAGGCCATGTTTTGGGGTCTAGACCTCAGCTTGGGAGCCAGAATCACCCCTTGAGGTGATTAGCCACTTGGGTGAATTCACATGTGTCAGACTCATGGGGAGCTGTCCTTGGGGGCAGGTGGCCTGATGACTGAGTGCCATAGAGAACTGAACAGGTGAGTCCCCAAGCTCTTCCTCCCCAGCGCTCCTCTCCTCTGATGGCTGCCGGCTCACATCACTGTCACACAGCCCTCTCTCCAGACTGCCAGCATGGTGAGGACAGGAAATAGAGTGCCTATGGTCTCCTTAGGGCTGCCCACATTAGGCTGCCCCTTTAGGCTCCGGACCTAATGTCCTGTTGAGCTAAAAAGCAAGCTGTGCCAGATGATCAGTTTAAGGGGAAAAAGGATCAGTCACCCAGACTCCTCAGACAGCTCACAAGGCCATGGTGTGGTCTGGCCCGCCTCCCTCACCAGCTGCTGCCACACCAGCCCTCTTGATTCTCAGATAACCAAGCTTGCTTCCATCTGACAGGTCACGTTGCTGTCTCTTCTGTCCTCAAATCTCGGCCTGATGGGCTACTGCTTGTCATAGAGGTCCCTGCTCAGATAAGTGCCATCTCTTCTGAGAAGCCTTTCCCGATCAGTCTGTAGAAGTGGCCCCCATAGCCTAAAGAGTGACTGGCCCAGTCACTCTTATGTATGCAATCCCATTTACTTCTTGTGTAACACTTGGTGTTTTTGTCTTCTCTGGATAGTGCTGTGTCTAGTGTTGTGGTTAAGAGGACCGACCCTGAACCAGGTAGCCTGTGTCTGAATTCTGGTTTTGCCACTTGTTAGCTGTGTGACCTTGGACAAGTAACTTCATCTCATTGTCCCTCTGTTTCCTCTTACGTTGTAGGGTCTATAGCAGTACTTTCTCATACGGTTACTGTGTGAATTCTTGAGTATAAGAGCCGAAAGCATAGAGGTTCAAACCCACCAGCCATTCTACAGGAGAAAAGACCTGGTGATCGGTTTCTGTAAAGATTGTTGTTGTTGTTGTTAAGTGCCGTCGAGTCGGTTCTGACCCATAGCGACCCTGTATAGTCTTTCCGAGACTTTAAATCTTTTTCCACAGAGTGGCCGGTAGGCTCGAACCACTGACCTTGTGGTTCACAGCCCAGTGCTTATCCTACAGAGTCACCATGCTCCCAGGATTCAAATATGCAATCTAATTTCCTCAGTTTTATGGAAATTTGGATGATGTCTCCATGCTGCTTGGCTGACAGTTTTAAATGCTACAGTATATAGAAGGAAACATATTTTTTCTGTAATATTTGATGATGATTCTAGTGTGGAGTGATCCAGAGACCAAGGCAGCAAAAAGGGATTTCTAGGAATAAAACCATCTTGTCTTGACATTCTTTACAACTATGTTTCTTTTTTCTTAATGAAATGAAGCATACATAATAGTAAGGACTTTGGACTGTGCTAAGATATGAAACTGTTCATTCATCTGGTTCATTGCAGTGATGTGGTACATATTTATCAAGCACCTTCCATCTGCCAGGTATTCTGTCTGTGACAGTGCTATACAAAAACAGGTGGGGTCATTGCCCCCATTGAGCCTGCAGTTGAATAGAAAAGACAGACATCAATAAATAAATGTCAGAGTCAACCAGTACTACCAAGCAAGACGTTACTGTGCTTTAAGAGCCTAGAATAGTATTTAACCTGGCAAAGAAACAAGGGAAGGCCTCCTTCAGGAAGAATCAAAACCCTAGAATGATTAAAGTTCATGAAGCAAAGAGAGAGGAAGTGTGTCTAAATCAAGGGAGCACCATAGATCAGATGAAGTATTGACCTTCATAGGGGTCCAGCCATCCAGACCGAGGTTAGGATTTAGCCTGGATAAAGTTCCGTGGAGTAGGGGTCAGGGTGAGGGTAGCACGTTCAGATTTGCCTTTTGCAAATCTAGAAGCACATGGTATCAGAGAGTTCTGGTTGTGAGGAGACTTTTAAAGCTGCTGCAGTGGACCAGTGAGAGGTGACCATGGGTGAGAAGCAGGGGTGATGGGGAGTTGGTGTAGCCACCAGACTTGGCTCTGGGGGAGATGCGGGAGCATCTGAGGAGAGCCATACCTTCACTGACTGAATCAGCTTTTCGAATGATTCCTTTTATTTTCTCTTTTTCAAACAGGGCAACTTCTTTCAAAATATTGGTTCCATCACCCTTTTTGCTGTTTTTGGTACCGCAATTTCTGCGTTTATAGTAGGTGGAGGAATTTATTTTCTGGGTCAGGTAAGACAAAAACCTTCGAACCACTCCAAAAATCTTATACTATTTGAGTTCAGGGAGGCTGGAGTGGGTACCCACCATGGGGCTTGAGCTTTATTTGGGAGATAAAATGCCCTCTTTGAAATAAATCTGGACTCCTATGAGGTACAGTAAAGGCATGTTAAATTGTCCCTAAGTGTCCTAGAGGAACATTGGTATCTGGGATTGAGTGATTATTTTCCATTTTTCAAAAGCATTTGCTCTTAATTGCAAACCAATACTGTATTAAGTGTTGGATTACCTGAAAATAGAATGTACGTCAGTTGTCTTGGCAGATAGACTAAATCAGGGTTGATTGTGGTGTTTTCATAAAAATATATATATTTTAAATCAAAGATGACTCTAAATCTGTTCACTCGATTCTAGACTAGGCCCTGTAAAATTTATCCTCTGGATTCCCACCATTGCTAAGCCACATCCCAGGGCCATCAGTTGAGTATTCTGTACTTTGGAATTCAAAATGAATTTGCCCTTATTGCAACCAAAATCGTGTCTCTAGTTTTGCATTATGCATGGCAGGGCTTTTCCTTCATCATCAGTGACAGACGATTGCCTGCCCCAGTTTCGTAAAGGGATGTTGAGGTTCTCGCGTTTAGAGAACTGACAGGCTCCTCGTACACATGTCTGACCTGCTGCTCTCTGCTGATAGCTGTAGTCTTACAGCCCATTCCCTCTGATTGTCACCTTTACTGCAGCCTCCATGGCTCCCAAAGAAATCCATCTGTTATGCTGCCCTCTTCATTGCTCAGCTTCTAGAATCAATAGGAGTACAGTTCAGAAACAAAAACTGCAGTTAATTGAACTTAAACAAGGTAGCATTCTCTTCCCTGCTTGTGTTGGATGGTGATAGACTAAATGCCCTTTTAAACTAAGCCGTGGGGGTTTTCTTTATTTTTCAAATGGTCTGGGAACTGAAGATTAATGTTCTTATTAGTTTGTAATAAGACACTAATGGGCATTTTAATCTTCTTGGCTGTTCTCCAAGGTTTTTTGTGTGTGTCTGTGTGTTTGTGTGTTTTCTTTTGCAGGCTGATGTAATCTCTAAACTCAACATGACCGACAGGTAAAGCCTTCATGCTGTAACACCACTGGCGCTGTGTTCTCCACATTGCCTCCTGGGGGTCCTACTGCTGTTTTATCTCTTTCTCTTTCTCTCTCACTCTGTGGTGATGATTTTTCTACTGTAGAATCTATTTTGAATTAGCATGTGTCTCTGAATCAAGTTAAAATTATAGGGAGGAATTTTGAGGATCCCTAAGGAGAGTATTTCTAATTGAAACAATGAATTTAAACTTGGGAGGGAATAACTG
>NW_006408541.1:12959649-13017150 GCF_000296735.1 Chrysochloris asiatica | reverse complement strand
GGAGCAGCTGGTAGTTTCAAACCACTGACCTTAAGGTTGGTGGCCCGATTCGTAACCACTACGCTACCAGAGCTCCTGTAAAGATTACAGCTTTGGAAATGCTACTGGGCAGTTCCGTGTCAGAGAGTGTCACTATAATTCAGAATTGACTCGATGGCAACTGGTTTTATATGTAAAGTACTTAAAACAGTGCCTGGAACATGGTAAGTACCATATAAATGTTTGCTATAATTACTAGCCTCAGTGGCTGACACATATTAGCAACTCATAACGATTCATTGCAGAGGACCAGAACTTTACGGGGACTTCAGTGAGAGCCACTCACCTGATTGGGAGGCAATATTAGTGTTGGTGTCGGCCAGCCAAGCCATCCATCACCTGAAGCTTCCTGAAGTTGTTACTGGCTTTTGGAACTTTGTTAAATGTTACAAATCCGAGTGAAGACTGGGTTGGTCACACATGACACTTAGATGGCCTGGTGGCATGAGGCAAAGCAGAAGTCAGACCCAGAAGCTCATGGGTAATTTGAAGGGAGGCACTCACTCCATCATGGTTCCTTGTGCTCTGACCAAGAGGATTGGGAAGTTGTATGGTGTGACACTGTAGGATAAGTACTGGACCAGAGGTTGGCTTGAGCTGCAAGGTTGACAGTTCAAACTCACCAGCCACCCCGAGGAAACCCTGTACAGAGTCGATATGAGTCGGAATCAACTCAAAGGCACTTAACAACAACAATGTACTTAAACAAAAAGTCTTCCACCCATCGCTGATCAAAGTAAAGACTCGGTATTTTCAGTAGAAACCCAGTTAAAATTGTGATAGAAATATTCGTAACAAAACAGTTGCCAGTTCAACCATCTACACATGTGGCTTGGTGCCATTGCTTCAGTTCCTCGTGTTCTACCAGCCCCTTATTCCATCACAAGCAGTTCCTCTGTGGGAGGACCCTTCACTGCCCCACCCGCAGTCGATCAGCAGATACTAGAAATGGGAAAGTACACAGCCTTATGTAGTTTCAGCTACATTGTCTCAACCTCAGTATGTGCCTTACCTGTTGCCATAGGTAGACCACGTGGTTACTTGCCCACTCTCCCCTCTCTCTTCCTACAGCTTTGCGTTTGGCTCCCTGATATCTGCCGTCGATCCTGTGGCCACGATTGCTATTTTCAATGCCCTTCACGTGGATCCCGTGCTCAACATGCTGGTGTTTGGGGAGAGCATTCTCAACGATGCCGTCTCCATCGTCCTGACCAAGTGAGTGTGGGGTGCGAGGGAAAACACTGGCCTCTTGAAGAGGCAGAACTCAAGGCTCTCAGAACAAAGGGCTGAATATTTCTGGGCAGCTAAGTGTGTAATTGCTTGTCCTGAGGGGGACTGGTTTACTACTGTCTCGCTGTGTGTTTCTGTCTTGACAAACCATGACATGCCCCAGGAATGTGGTCAGGGTCCAGGGGTGATTCAGAGAACAGGATCTGCCTTTTATCACCTACCTTTTGGCAGTGGCTTTGGGGTCCAGCTTCTCATTAGCATCACATGGCATGCTTATTAGAGGTAATGTTCCTGGGCCCCACCCTCAGAGCTGCTGATTCACTTGGTGTGGGGGTCCTCACATGGAAATGAAGCAGCCAGTTTAGGGATCCAAGTTTGAATAACATTGTTGTGCCTGGTGACACAGACAATAATGTGCTCAACTGCTAACCACAACGTCGGCGGTTCAAGTCTACCCAAAAATGCCTTGGAAGAAACACCTGGTGATCTATTTCAGAAAAATCAACCATAGGAAACCCTGACACCTGGGCTTGCCATGAGCCGGAATTGACATGCAGGCAGTTGATAACTCTTTGCAGCCAAAAGCAAGCATCAGAGGCCGAGTCTCCCACTGCTGGCTGGCCGCTTTTTGCCTTTGTTTTCACAGCTGTGAAGTAACAGTAGGGATACAGATGGGCATCCGACCATTGCTGTGATGTGCTTTCCTGGAAGCCATTCATCTTGAGATGTCCATTGGTATTACAGCCATAGTTGAGAGGCTCTGAGAAGAAAGACGAATTGTAAATGTCAAGACATCAGTAGTAACAGGAAGTGAATTTCCAATCCTCTCAGGGCTGTTCCCTTGCGCTCTGGCTGTGGGACTTGTTATCATGTGTGGGCCAGCAACCCAGACAGCTGTGCCAACAAACAAGGCACTGGGGGAGAGAGCTCTGGGTAGTATATTCCAGATGAGCTAAGAATTTGGGGGGCCAATGGGTGTTCTGTTAGTAGAATTCTCGCCTGTCTCAGTACTGACTCCATGCCTTTGCTGTAGAACTCCTTATTAAGCATAATCATCACTCTGTGGTAGTTTGCATTTTATTCATCATGGACTACATGCAGGATTCTCATGCTGACAGTGCTTTAGAATGGAAAGACTCCAGGTTTGGGAGTCAGATGGACCTGGCTTCGAGTCCCGGCGGTGCAGTGCCCCTCACAGTTGTGTGTCCCTGGGCCTTCACCTCTGTCAGCTTTGAAGGAGGTGGTGATGCCTCCAGCCAGGATTGGATTGAGGGTGAAAGAGTCCATTATGATGTGAAAAGCGCCTAGCTTTCCCCTTCTCTGTCCCTCCCTCCCCACCCCAAGTGATGGTTTGACCATGTCGACCTTACACATACAAGTAAAATTTTGCTAAAAATCATTCAAAAATGGCTGCAACAGTACACTGACAGGGAACTTCTAAAGGTTCAAGCCAGATTCAGCAGAGAACGTGAAATGAGGAGTATCATTGATGACATCAGGTGGATTTTGACTGAAAACAGAGAATACCAGAAAAATGTTTGCCTGTGCTTTATTGATTATGCACAGGCTTTTGATTGTGTGGATCATGACAAGTTATGGATAACACTGTGGAGAATGACTATTCTGGAACACTTAATTGTGCTCATGAGGAACCTGTACATAGACCAAGAGGTAGTTGTTCAAACAAACCAAGGGAACACGATTGGTTTGAAATTAGGAAAGATGTGCACCAGGGTTGTACTTATTCAATCTGTATGCTGAGCACATAATCTGAGAAGATGGATTATATGAAGAAAAACGTGGCATCAGGATGGGAGGAAGACTCATTAACAACTTGCAAAATGCAGATGATACAACCTTGCTTGCTAAAAGTGAAGAGGATTTAAAATACTTACTAATAAAGACCAAAGACCACAGCCTTTGGTATGGGTTGCACCTCAATGTAAAGAAAACAAAAATTCTCACCACTGGACCAATAAATAACATTAAGATAAATGGAGGAAAGATTGACGTTGTCAAAGACTTCATTTTGCTCAGACCCACCATCAACACTCAGGGAAGCAGCAGTCAAGAAATCGAACGATGTATTGCATTAGTCATATCTGCTACACAAGACCTCTTTAAAGCATCCAAGAGCAAAGATGTCAGTTTGAGGACTAAGGTGCGCCTGACCCAAGCCATGGTATTTTCAGTAACCTCATGTGCATGTGAAAGTTGGTCAGTGAATAGTGAAGACCATAGAAGAATTGATGCATTTGAGTTATGTTGTTGGAGGAGAATATTAAAAGTACCACAGACTGCCAAAATAACAAACAAATCTGTGTTGAAAGAAGTACAGCCAGAGTGCTCCTTAGAAGTTAAGGGGGCCAGACTTTGTGTGTCTTATACTTTGGGCATGTTATCAGGAGGGACCAGTCTTGGAGAAGGACAACATGCTTGGTAAAGTAGAGGGTCAGTGAAAGAGAGAGGAAGACCCCCAACAGGATGTATTGGCACACTGGCAGCAGCAGTGGGCTCAAGCGTAGCAATGATTGTGAGGTTAACGTACAACTGGGCAGTGTTTCATTCTGCTTTGCATAAGAGCTCTATGAATTGGAGCCAACCCAACAGCACCTAACAACAAACCCTACATGGAAAAACTAAAGCTCTGGTATGGCACTGTAGGATAAGCACTGGACTGCTAACCGTAAGCTAGTAGTTCAAACCCACCAGCCACTCCTTGGAAACCTATGCAGGGTCACTATAAATCAAAACCGACTCCACTGCAGTTAATAACAACCTCCTTTCGCAGCAAGAGCTTACCCAGTGTTGTTTCATTCCCAGAGATGCTAAGCAGCTCAGCAGACCTGAGAAGAAACAAAGAACAGAACAAGCTAGGCCAGGATCACCTACAGTGACAGTCCCCAAAAATCAGTCTGTGAATCACATGTGTATGCATACTATTTTTGTGACCCTCAAAGTAATGCACCGTTTCTTCACACGCAATTCAGAAAACACATAGCAAAAAAGAAGGAAATAACAATTACTTGTGCGGTCACTACTCAGAGATCATCCGTGAGCAACATATATGCCTTACGTATACGTACATGTTTTATTTCAGTGGACTTCTGTTGCAGTCCTGGTAGCACAGTGTGGTTAAGCACTCAACTGCTAACCAAAAGGTCAGCAGTTCGAGCCCACTACTGGCTCCTTGGGTGAAGAGACCTGGCAGTGTGCTCCTGGAAAGGTTGTTGTTAAATGCCGTCAAGTCACTTCTAACTCTCACTGATCCTGGTGTATAGGGTCTCCACTGAGTGGCTAGTGTGTTTCAACTGCCAGCCTTGTGGTTAGCAGTCCAGTGCTTATCCTTCAGCACCCCACCAGGAGTCTCCTGTAAAGATTACAACCTAGGAAACCCTACGGGGTCGTTCTGCTCTCTGTTACATGGGGTCCTTATGAGTCAGAATCACCTCATGGCAGGCTACCATCACCCCCAGCACCGCGTAGTTCATGTACCATGTTTTAACCTTGCCGAGTTGGTAGAATAGTCTTTGGTGGCCTCATGTTACTTTTGCAGAGTACCCTTTCGTTCCCCATTATTGGTATTTTCACTTTGTTCCTGGCGGAAATTTCTATAGCTTTATTTGGAAAAATTACCATGTATCACGCCTGAAGACCTTTTCAGTACCTCGTGGCGGTGTTTTTATTTAAGATCCGCTCTGAGAGCTGCATAGTCTAATGCTTTTTTACTTTCCTCTCCTGTCTTGACAACACATATGGAACATTTGTGATAAAGAATCTGGCCCAGCTTGGAGGTGACATCATGAGTTATTTTTATACATTAGGAGTGAAGCGCAACTGCTTTTGTCTCTGATTTATTTAAAGAAAAAATCTGTCAGAGGTATAGGATCTTTTCTGCATTTTTTCCAGGTCTCTCTGTCACAAAAAGACTAAAGATTAAGAGATATTTTCTTTTTCTATTTAAAATGAAACTTGAGTCCTTGCAGGTAGCCCAAGGGTCTTGTTGGAAAAGTGCTTTTGAAGGCCACGATCACTTACAATGACAGGCCCTCCAAGTAGATGTGTGGGTCACGTGCATAGAATTTCAGCGCCCCTGCCCTCATTAGCCACAGTCACTGCTGGTGACAGGCTGGGTTCAGAATTGATGCCTCGAAAGAGGCTTACTGAAGGGCTACCATCAACATTTGGTCAGGGCCCTCAGTGTGCTGAGGCTGTTCTAGGGGGACATCCCCCGAGACCTGGTGGATTTGAGCTGGGGCTGAAGTAGGAGAAAGATGTTGACTGAGAAATGAACACAAAACTCTGGGTGCAAGCGGCAGACAGTCATGTGAAGGATTCGTAAGCTGGGCCTTGCAGGGTCAGCAGCTCCGTTAGCTGGAAAGAGGGAGCCCCAGGGGCTGTGGCATGCTTGTTGCACCCTTGTCTTTGCCGGGAAGGCTGTGGCCAGCTGTCCTTGCTTACAAGGTCAAGTCTGTCCAGATACTTCACAGAGGATCATTTTCCAAGTCATCTAACACTTTTGCTTTGCAAGTGAATAGTTAGTTGAATGAACCACCCGATTTTTTCAGGTTTCTTGTTTCTGCAAGAAACAAGCTCCATATCTTGTTTCTTCATTAAGTTATGGAAGTATTATTAACTTAGAGATGTTACTGTGACGATGTATTTGCTTGACAATTCATGTTATGAAAATCTTTTGTTCTCTTCAACTGCAATTTAAGCTCCCCAAATGAATAAAAGATAAAAGGCATTGTCTTTTATTCTTCAAGGTGTGAGGAACATGACCTGAAGGACAAAAAAAATTAGGAAAATGACCAGACCAGAAAAGTCAGAATTCTGCTTTCATCGACCCCCAGCCCCACTCCAGCCCTGGCTCTGTGCCAACACTTTGGTGTCCCTGTCAGGTTACTGTCTTCGGGCTGGCCTCTGACATTGACCTTGTCCTTTGTTCAAGTCAGACCCCTGTGCGTGCTGGTGGCTTCCAGCATCGCTGATGGTGCGGTGTCCGGCTGTGCTCTGTTGGGAATGAGAGGGGAGAGGGGACAGGGTGCACTCAGATGAGTTTGGAAAACTTGAGTTTAAACAGAGCTAGATTTATTTTTTTGGCAGAACTTCTCAGAACCCTCATTTTATGATTTTGAGCTATGAATACCTGAGAGGGGTCATCTGCAGGACTTTCTGAAGTTGACCTAGCTGCCCTTTTCTGAGAGATTATCCTGTCATGAAATGACTAATTCCTGGCACACTGACTACTGAAACAGAATTACCACTGCTCACTCCTCTTCCTGTTTCATTTACTGATCCAGCAAAATGTATTTGTGTGCCTGCTAGCTGCTGCAGGAGCCGTGAACAAGATGGTCAATCTTGGTCCTCATGGATGAACTCATGATGGCTTTCACACTCTGTGAATTTCACAAGTCAGATGCCAGGAGGGCCTCTCCGTGGGGCTGACCTGTGTAAAGGGGTCAAAGCTGATGACTCTGAGGAAGGGGCCAGGGAAGAGTGAAAGAGGACCCACAGGGGCCCCTGCCCTGAACCAGGAGAGAAAAGCAGAGAGGTGCAATGGGAAGGGGGCCAGGTCAGAACTAGGCTGCCTCTTGGAAGCCAGTTGAACGAAGGCCATTAGTGGGTTTTGAACAGGCCAGGAATCTAATGAGATAAGCCATGAAAAAGGCTGAATGGAGAATGGGCGGGTCATAGGAAGACTAGCCTGTTCCCGCTGCCGGTTCTGACTCACCGTGGCCCTAGCGGGCAGAGTAGAACTGCCCGAGAGGATTTCTAAGACTGTCCTTCATCGTTATGGAACCAGACCGCTGTATCCTTCTCCCATAGAGCCGACCTTTTGGTCAGCAGCCGAGCACTAACCAGGGTGCCACCCAGCACCTATACGAAGACTAAATATGTGTCTAGGGAGAGAGAAGGTGGCACCCACCCTCAGACCAGAGGGGAGCAACAGAGAGAACAAAGTGGGAGGGTTGTATGGTTGTTGTTGTGAAGTGCCATTGAGATGGTTCCCACCCATAGCGAGCGACCCTGTATAGGGTTTTCAAGGAGCAGCTGGTGAGCTTGAACTGCCAACCTTGCAATTCAAACGGCTTTGCAGTCTGGCACATTAACCCACAGCGCCACACCAGGGTTGGATGGTAGGAGGAAGATATTTAAGGAGACTAAACTTCCAGTTTCCCTTTGAGGATAACACCAACAGTTCAATGCAATTGCTTCTGACCTTTTTCTCTGTTCTGTTACCGTGTCCCCTCAATTCTCTGCCTCCCAAATCCACCCTCTCAGCCTGGTACCCAGTGTCATTTCTTCTTGCTAATCTGACTTCAGATCATAGGCTCAGTTTCAGATTTTTTCACAGGATTCCTGCACCAGAAACGCATCCCATGGACTCACCAGGGCCCTAGGAATGGAATACTAACCCCTCACCTTGGTTCATCAGAAGCTTTGCCAGACCCTGCCACTGGCTGCCTGCTTCTCTCGCTTTGATGTCATTCTCTCCTCCTCCCCTCTTTCTCCACTCCACCTAGCATGGACCTGTTTCCTGTGTTCTGTCTACACCTATGTACAAGAATGTTTCCAGAATGTGCTTTATCTACCCTTGGGCTCCCTGCCTACTTACCTTTGCACATGCTCTTCCCTCTGCCTGGACACTTTCACTCCTTTCCTCACCTGGTTAACTCTTCATGTCCACAGTGCATCAAGAAACTTCATGACCCTCTCCCCCATCATTCCCCACTTTGAGTTAGAGCCCCTGTTTTGTTCTCACAGCCCCTTGCCCTCCCCCAACCCCACTGATTATCATTATTGCTTGCCATGTGTTTTTTCCCTAATTAGACCGGAGGGAGCCCCTTGAAGGCAGATACTTTGCCCTCTGAACCCCCAACTAGGAATGCAATACCTGGAACAAAACAGGTGAACAAGTAAAGATTTTGGCAGATTGATTGAATGATGGGATGAATGAATGAACAGATAAATGAGAGAACAAGCAAGAAAGTAAGTTTTGAGGTCTAAGTTCATTTCTCAATAACTTTGTCTATAACATTTTAACTTCTTTCTGTTTTTCTTTTAATTCCTAGCACAGCTGAAGGCTTAACAAGAAAAAATATGTCAGATGTCAGTGGGTGGCAGACGTTTTTACAAGCCCTTGGCTACTTCCTCAAAATGTTCTTTGGCTCAGCAGCTCTTGGCACGCTCACTGGCTTAATTTCTGCATTAATATCCTTTTAAAGTGATGGGCACATACGCGGCAGCAGAGTAGATTATTCCTGACTCCTTCCTTCTCTAGACTTTTTCTGTTCCTGAAAGAGCCTCCCTATAGTCTAAGGTTTTGCCTGAAGGAGGATGTTGGTTTGGGAGAACACTTTCATTGAACCTAAAGACTTTCAGTTTATGTGGACTGTGTGATGTCACTTTTCTAAGCTTAAAATCCATATTTATACATTGTTAGCTGTCAGCTGTGACTCGGGGTTTCCCAGTTCCCAAGCCTGAGGGCCTCATTCAGGTGACTTTCATTCCCTGTCATCTCATTTTCAACTTCAGAAAAGTGGAAGATCATTGACTTTGGAAATGTCAAGTTGAGAAAATCTTGACCACACGGAAAGTGTTTCTTGGGAAGGGTTGGAGAGGGATCTGTGAAAAAATGAGCTCCTTGGGACATATTTGCCTGATTTTGTTGCTTAACCACCTAGGAGCATCCCCAGCCAGAGAAGCAAAGAGACTTGTTGAGGCCAGTACCACCTCTGTGGCTGTGGAAAACTCTCCTGTTTAAACTAGGAACCGGCCCCAGCCCTCTTGTCTGAGCACCCACCACCTGAGTCTCCTGCTCAAGCAGTGGGTTGTTCCGATGGCCAGAGGAGGCGCTCTGCCTGGTTATATCCACTCCTTTGTCCAGAATCCTAAAAGCCCTATGGAGTTGGTCTACAGTTTCTCTTACTGTTCCAGTAACTAAAATACTAGAGATTACTTTCAGTAATTCCCTCCATATTTACCTTTTCCTGGAGGAAAAAGAAATCTATGTAAAAGATCATCTATTGTCATGAAGGAGTCCTGGGGTGGCGCTGTGGGTTAATGCGCTGGACTGCAAAGTCAGCTTGAACCACAGGGTTGGCAGTTCAAGCTCACCAGCTGCTCCTCGGAAGCCCTATACAAGGTCGCTATGGGTCAGAAGCAATTCAGCGGCACCTAACAACAACAACAATTGTAATGAAAGGTTACCACTCGCCTGTCAGTTTGTCGTACTGTGGTGGCTTGTGTAATGCTGTGATTCTGGAAGGTTGGAAGGTGTCCTACTGATATTTAAAATACCAACAGTGTCACCCATGGTGGACAGGTTTCATCTGAGCTTCCAGACTAAGACAGCCTAGGAAGGAGAGGTAGACCATTTCTGAATGGTTAGCCACTGAAAACCTTGTGGATAACAACAACAACAGTTGCAGTGATGCTAATTCAGTGGGTGGTGAATTGCAGTGATCTGGGAACAGTGTTTAGGGTAATGACGATAGACCCCTTTCTCAGGTTCAGAGTAGCAATCTCCAGAAACAGGAAAGGAGGTCGTTTGATGGGGCATTGAACCCCCTCAGAGTTCTGGAACCAAGATGGAAATCCATTAGTGACTTATGCAGATGCCTAGGTAGGGGCACAATTGAGAATGACAAAGCCTTGGAAGGAGTCTGGCAGTGGAAGGAGTCTGGCAGTGGGGGCTGCCCGCAGCCCCAGGACACTCCCAGCTTCAGCATTTTTTAATGAGTTGATTTTCATCTTCTGTCTCCACACCCTCCTCCCCTCCCACAAACATAACACATCTTTCCCTCAGGAGATTACTTTTCCCCATCTTGTGACATCAACCTCCCAACAGAGAAAACCATCAATGATGATGAATTTTCAGCTGTAATCTTGGGGTTCTAAAACTTTCTAGACCCAGGGGTAGCAGTTTTGTGACTTCCTTTGATCTCTCGCCAACTGTCCCTAGATTCTCTTTCCTTGACAACTGTCGTTCACGTGTTAAAGCACATTGATTTGAGGAAAACACCTTCCTTGGAGTTTGGCATGATGATCATTTTTGCGTATCTGCCTTACGGGCTTGCAGAAGGAATCTCCCTCTCGGGTAAGTGGCAGCCGTGATGTGCGGTGCTGGTGGCGTGTTGTCCTGCCTGGTAAAAGAGGCGGTCTCCCTCAGGCCACTATTGCAGGAGACGGAGACAAACCCCAGGAGAGTTTAAGCAGTAACAGGGTTTCATCGGCTCTCTGAGGAAATATCTGGATTGGACATTGGCCTGGAAATGGAGGACATCTGGAATATTGACTCTACTCTCTTCCACGAGAGCGGGGAGTAGCTGAGCAGGAAGTTGGCCTTCAGTGTCTGACCCCCTTCCTTGAGTGACGGTCCTGCAGAGGTAGTTTTGGACAAAAAACAATATTGGAACAGATCCTTTCATCTCTGCTCCAGGTTCTTTTGTATTCATTTGGTTAGGGTATAATTTACCCAAAATCTGTACACTCAGTGTAAGTGTAGTTCCATGAGTTTTGACAAATGTGTACCATCAAATGGCTGTCACCACAGTCAAGAATTAAAACATTTCCGTCCCCCAAACCGTTCCCTGTGCCCTCTCTGGTTGCCCCAGGGCCTGTGTTCGGTCACTGGAGTTTGCATTTCCCAGCATGCCGGATAGTGAAAGCAGAGTATGCAGCCTTTTGTGTGTGTCATTTCTTTCACTTTTCCTGCTGTTTTTAAGATGTATCGGTGCACATATTCATAGTTTAGATGTTCTTACTGTACCATGCTACACTTAGCCATTCACCGTTTGAAGGATATTTGGGGTATTCCCAGAATTCAGCCAGGAACATTGGTTCATATGTAGGCATGAGATGACTGCGTCGTGCAGTGAGTATAAGACACCGCCAACTCTTTTCCAGAGTGATCTTGCCATTTTGCCACCAGAGTGTTCCTGAGAGCTCCAGTCATTTCACACTCTCACCAACACTAACTTCAGTGTTTGTAAAATTTAGCTGTCATGACATGGGGTGGTGGTGGTTATGTGCCGTGAAGTCGGTTCCAACCCAGCGACCTTGCATAGGATTTCCAAGGCTGTAAAGCCTCATTTTTCTCCTGAAAGAAGGTTGGTAATTTCAAACTGCTGACCTCGAGGTTAGCAGCTTGACTCGGTTCCACTACACTACGCGGGGTAGCAATTTGATTCTGCCTTGCTTGGTGTGGTTGTCTTTAAAGTGTGTCTGTGGTTTGTTGAGCTTCTTGGATTGAAAGTTAATGTGGGCTTCTCGTTTTCATCATATTTTGTAAGTTTTTATGCATTTCTTTAAGCTCTGTGTCGTTGTGTCTCTATCTTCTCTCTTATTGGGACTCCAGTTGCTCCTGTTATCATAGCATACTGTTGTCCCAAATAATGCTCTGTCCTTTTTGTGTGTGTGTGGGGGGGGGGGGAGTTTTTCTAAGCTTTCTTTTGGTTAGGTTCTATAGTTCAAGTCCACTGATCCTGCCGAATCTCCTGTTAATCCCAGCCAGTGTATTCTTTGTTTCAGGCATTGTATTGTTCACCTCACACATTCCCTCTCGGTCATTTTTATGTCTTTTCATTTCTTTCTCTATTTTGTTCACGTTTTCCTCTGTGTTCTTAAGTGTAGGCGCATACTTAAAAAGATCTGTTCTTTTTTGTTTCCTTTTTAAAAAATTCTGGTTTTACATAATATATATTTGTGGTGGTTGTTGTTGAATGCCACTGAGTTTGTTCCAACCCATAGCGACCCTGTGTAGGGTTTTCGAGGAGCAGCTGGTAAGCTTGAACCACTGACCTTGCAGTTCAAACCAACTTTGCAATCCAGCGCCACCCCAGGACTCCATATATACATAGTCCTGGTGACATTGTAGGATAAGCACTCGACCAAGGTTGGCGATTCTGACTCACCAGTTGTTCCTCAGAAACTCTATACAGACTTGAAGGTGCTTTATACATATGTATATATAAATATATCTTCTTTCTCGAATACAGAGAAACTGTGGCTCTAATGATCCTCAATCAGTATACTTTTTTTGTTGTAGTCCAGTATAAACAGAAAGTAGTTCCAGAATTGCTAGATATTTACCCAATTGAAAGCACTCTTACTAATTCCAGCCCTTCTGTCTAGCTATGTTGCTCTTTTCGCCTTGTCTAGAGCATTCCACAGGTCCTTGTCATTCTCTTCTCCCCACAGCCACCTCTGTGGCTTTGTTAATTATTGTTCATACAGTTAGAGCCATTTGCTTGATTTATTTCATTTTGAGTTACACATGTCCTGGTTGGTTTTTTGGTTGCTTGTTTTTGTTGTGTGTTTTTTTTTTTTTAAACTTTTTTTATGTGAATTGAGTGAAGGTCTAACAGAGCAGATAATCAGTTTCACATTCAACAAATCATACACTTGGTTCCATCACAGTGATTGCAGTCCATTCTCTGTAATGTCACGTACCCCACTTCCTCCTCATGTTTCCTATTTCCACTCCCCCTCCTTTCCCAAGCCTTCTGAATTATGTCCTTTGGTAAATGCTGTCATTTTGCCCTTGAATGGTTGACCATTTCATTGTATAGTGTATACACCTCACTAGTGTTGACCTATCTATTCCTTGGCTGAAAATTGAACCATAAGGATGAGTTCCGTTCCAGAAGGATCAAAGGCCACAGTCTCAGCAGCAGTCTCTATCTGACCAGTCAGCCCAGTCTGTTTTATGATTTTGAGTTGTGTTCTGTGTTTACTCCCACCTTCCAGGACCTTCAAATTTGATCCCTCTCAGAGCAGTTGGTCTTGATAGCCGGGCACCATCTTGTTCTTCTGGTCTCAGGGTCATGGAAACTGCTGGTCACTTGGGCCATTAGTCCATTGGACAAATTGTTCCCAAGCGTTTTCAGTTTTCATAACTCAGGATGAAAACAGGGAGAGACCAATAGTTGCATCTTAGATGGCTGCTCATGAGTTTTCAAGATCCCAGCCTCTACCCATTGATAAGAGCCGTTTTAAGGTCCTTGTTTTGCTAATTTCATCAAGTCTGTCAATTCTATATCCATTTCTACTAATTAATTTTATTTCTGCTTATGGGTCAGAGTTTCCTGCTTCTTTGCTTTCCTATTTTTTTAAAATGTTATGTTACTGTGGTAAAGTATATATAACATCAAATTTGTTGTTTTAGCTATTTCTCTGTGTACCATTTAGTGGCATTAATTACATTCACAATGTCTACGTTTTCATCAATCACTCCAAACAGAAACTGCACCCATTAAGTAGTAGTTTACCACTCTCCCCTCCACTCAGCCCCTGGTAGCCTCTAATCTTCTTTCTGACTCTCTGAATTTGCCTATTCTAGATTATTTCTTATGTTGAATCATACAATATCTGACCTTTTGTATCTGGTTTATTTCACTTAGCATTAATGGTTTCATGGTTGGTTCATGTTGTTTCAGAATTGCATCCTTTTTGTTTTGTTTCATTTTGTTTTGCAGCTGAGTGTGATGCTGTAGGATCAGCCCTGGACTGCAAACCACAAGGTCAGCAGTTCAAACTCACCAGCTGCTCCTCGGAAATCCTATATAGGGTTCCTATGAGTCGGAACCAACTCTATGACACTTAACAACAGCAACAATATTCCACTAGGGAACTGTTGGCACTGTGGTTAAAGCGCTTGACTGCTAGCTGTAAGTTGGCAGTTCGAACCCTCCCACCACTCCATAGGAGAAAGATGTAGCTGTCTGTCTCTGTAAAGATGGACTGCTCCCAGCACCCTACGGGGCCATTCTAGTCTGTTTGTCAGGTTGCTATGAATCAGAACCTACTCCACAGCAGTGGGTTTCATGTTCCATTTTAATGGATAGACCTCATTTTGCTTACCCTTTATTTGTTGGTGGATATTTGAGTTGTTTTTACCTTTTGGCTATTGTGAAACATATTATGCACATTGCTGTACAAGTGTCTGTCTGAGTCTCTGCTTTCTATTCTTTGGACTGTATACCTAGGAATAGAATTTCCGGGCATGTGGCAGTTCTGTGTTTAGCTTTTTCAGGAACCGCCACACTGTTTTCCACAGCAGGTGCACCCTTTTACATTCCCCCAGCACCGCATGAGGGTTCTGGTTTCTCCACATCCTCGCCAACGCTTGTTATTTTCATAATAACCATCCTACTGGGAGTGACATCTCACTGTGGTTTAGATTCACATTTCCCTGTTGACTAACGATGTTGAGCGTTTTTTCATGTACTTATTGGCCATTTGTGTGTCTTCTTGGGAGAAGTATCTATTCAAGTCCTTTATCCATTATTGTAATTGGGTTGTTGGGGTTTTCTGTAGTTGAGTTGTAAGAGTTCTAGATATTGATCTTTTTTTTATATAAGATACAGGATTGGTGAATATTTTCTCCCATTCTGCAGGTTGTCTTTTCATTTCTTGGTAATGGTTTTCGATGCACAAATGTCTTTAAATGTTTGATGAAGTCCAGTTAATCCAGTGTTTCTTTTGTTGCTCATGCCCTTGGTGGTGTGTCCAGGAATCCATCACCAAAACCAAAAGATTTTACCCCTCTGTTTTCTTCTAAGAGCTTTATGGTTGTAGCTCTTCTAAGACATTCATCCATTTGAGTTCACTTTTATATATGATGATGTGATGTAAGTAAGGCAAGAGTCCAACTTCATTCATTTGTGCACAGAAATTTATTGTTATCCAAGCACCCATTTGTGGAAGAGATTTAATTTTTTAAGTGGATGCCATTCATTGGGCACTGTGTACTGTTAGGTGGGAGAGTTTGCTGTATTCCTTAGTTCTTCCGGTCTTTGTTCTGGTATGTGGCATCTAAGTTTCTTGGAATGGTTTTATCCTTTTGAGGCTTGCTGTTAAGCTTTGTTAGGGAACGTGGTGGCTCCGTATGATAAGCACTGGACTGCGAACCACAAGGTCCATGGTTCAAGTTCCTTCAGCTGTTCCATGGGAAAAATGAGGCTTTCTGCTCCTGAAAAAATTTAAAGCCTCAGAAACTCTATACAGGGTCAATATGAGTCAGGACCGACTCGAGGGCACTTAACAACAACAGGGAGGTTCCAGAGTAGCACCAAAGTAGTGTCCTTCCGAGGACCCTACCCCTCGCCTGGTGTGGCGCTGTGGTTTAAGGCGCCAGACTGCAAAGGCATTTGAACTGCAAGGTCGGCGGTTCAAGCTCACCAGCTGCTCCTCGGAAACCCTCTACAGGGTCGCTATGGGTCAGAACAGATTCAATGGCACTTAACAACAGCAACAACAACCCCTCGCCCCACATGCTTGCTGGTAGAAACACAAACTCTTCCCTGTGAGCGTGGGGACTTGCTTGTTAGTGGCTGTTTCACGTGTGCAGACCGGTCCTTTCCAGGTACAAGGGCCTCTACTGTAGATCCCAGAACTCACTCACTGACTCCCCTCGGGGTTTAGTGAGCCGTGTTCCCGCATCAGTCTCCTCATCTCTGCCGGAAGCTGAGTCCCAGGTGGGACATGCATTTCATGTATTCCTCCCTTCCCCACCACCCTTGAGGAATCACAGTCCTTCCCTGATAGGAAGCTGTTTATTTCTATTTTTTTATCAGAGAGCGTTTATCAGAGTGGTAGTTTTCTTTTACACTGATTTCATTTCCTTGGGGACCTCTGCTGTAGGTTATAGGGCTGTCTTTATCCACACTGCATCTTCAGGAGTATTTGTCACAGTGGTCTGTGTGACCATGGGCATGCAGGGTTTTCAGAAGCATTGTAGGATAGCCCTGGTGTGTGTGTGTGGACCCTCCAAACCCCACCGTACAAGGACGAAGGCAGGCAAGGTGGTACTTTTACTCCCTGTTTTCTGACGACCACAGAAGTCTGGTAGAGAGTGAGTCCCATCACTCCCATGAATCATTTACCTGCAGCCACATGTTTGGGACGCAGTGGTTAAGAAGTGGGGCTGTGTAACTGGACAGACCTGAGTTTAAATCCCACTCACCCTCTCATTAGCTTTGTGACCCCAGACAACAGACCTAGCCACTCTGAGCCCCCACTACTTCCTCATCTAGTAAGAAATCATAAAAGTGTCAACCTAGTGTGGTTGTGAGATGTGAGAATTGAAGGGAGCCGGTGTTAGGGAGACGGCAAGGGCGGTAGGAGCTGCTGTTACTGCGGGGTGCCCGCACATCCTCATTTACCCTCAACACCCCCAAGTTTACTCTCTTAACACCGCCTTTCACCCCAAAAAATGTCCTGATTTCAGAAAACAAAAATTAAACTGTCTCCCTAATCCTTATCAGTAAATGTTAGTATTCTCAGAGTCATTGTTCTGGTTGTATCCATTGTAGGCTTTTTTTTATGGTTCATTCAAGCCATTTGTGAGGGCCACTTTGCCCTCAGGTTCTAAAGACTCAAGTCCTTGTCCTCAGCAGACACAGTTTAGTAAACATGCGGTGCTGAGGGCAGACTCTGTCACTGTGAGGCACAGAGGATGGGGTGTTTGGGGTTGGAGAATGGGTTTGCAAGATGGATCAAGATACGGCGATATAGCTAGCACTTTGCATAAACCATTGGGAAGGTGTCTAATGAACTGACTAAGGAGCCAACCTAGCTCCTTCTGTGCCGGCTTCCTTGGTGGACAGACCTGGGTGGCAGGAAGCTCTCAAGGCCCTGACAGTGGGTTTCCCAAAGGTTCAGTCCACAGCCCACTGTCAGACCTTACTTCCTGGAGTCCTTGGCCGTCTGGAGTGGCTGTTTTATGTGGAGGACTCCTGTGTGCTGTCGAGGGCCTCACTGTGTGCAGGGCAAGAATCTGGGTGGAAGGAAATTTGTGTTACTACTTAAACATGGCTCAGATTCCCCTTGGGTTGACTTTTACTCCAAGGTCAGAGTTATGCCATCTAAATATAAGTTTTTCCAGTGGGTTTATAGTCCCTGTGCATGCACAGAAGCCTGGTGATGGCTTTGTGCCCCCACTCAACAACAAGAACAAGAGAAAATGTCCCAACTGCCATTGTTACTAAAACCAGTGTCGACTGGCTGGTACGAAGACTAGTAAGTAGTGTGTCTCTGTTTTGTCCGGTGCTGTTAGTAAGTTTAGCAGTTGAAGTGTCTCTGATGCAGTGCTGTGATTTTTAGTAAGTAGTATGGTCTCTGTTTTGTCCGGTGCTGTTAGTAAGTTTAGCAGTTGAAGTGTCTCTGATGCAGTGCTGTGATTTTTACCCGCTTAGATGAGGGGGCTTCAAAAAGTTCGTGGGAAATTTACACTGTCTTTTCATTCCAGTTGTCCATGAACTTTTTGAAGCTTGCATTATTAAGTGGAAAACGGTGGAAGAGAGGCAAATTTTGCTTATGAAAGTTTGACTTACAAGTCATATTTGATGGCTCTTCAGAAATTTTCAGCTTCTTTACAGGAAATGGTCCCTTTCTCTCTCGCTATCCTGAGGAAACCTATGTAAAGTGTTAACTAGAGGGATTGGAGGGGCGGGCAGTAGACAAAAGTTGAGGTTCAAATCCTGAGTTAGCAAAGAACCTCTAGTAGGTACTCTTGTGAAGGGCTTTGACAAGAAGATACATTACCTTTTCTGAAAAGTACATCTCTTTTTGTATTGCAAAAGTAACACATGATGATTATAGGAAAATTCAAAATTAAGGAAAAATGTAGACAAGTACATAAAAATCACCTATTCTCCATTCTCAGACTCTTAACGCTCCATTTCTGCCCCAAGAGCGTGTGGTTTGCCTGCCTCCCTTCCACCCCTGGGTGACTGTCAGGGAGGGGCCCTTGATGTGACTTATCTTCACTTTCCATTCTGACAGTTCTTTGAGTGTGAACTAATATTAGTCCCACTAAACAGATAGGAAAACCAAGGCTTGGAGAGAGAAAGTCACTTGTTCCAAGATCACTCAGCCGGTAACTAAGGTGCCAAAGAGAAGGAGTCCTTGGCATTCCTGTGAAGTCCCTGGGAGAGCTCGGGCATCACTCCTGTCTCCTTTTTTATAAAACACGTTAATACTCCAGGAAGTGTGATTTGTGGGCTTCCCTGCTGTTTATGTTTGTGCCCTTTGCCCCCATGCCCTCTTTAGGCATCATGGCCATCCTGTTCTCCGGCATCGTGATGTCCCATTACACACACCATAACCTCTCCCCGGTCACCCAGATCCTCATGCAGCAAACTCTGCGGACCGTGGCCTTCTTGTGCGGTGAGTGCTTCCTCTGCCCGGCGCTAGCCTTGTTTCCTGCCCTTTGCTAGGATTTCCCCTGGCTGAGCAGGCAGCAGAACTCCTCAGAGCCACCTCCATCTCTCCTGTATCTTTTGTGTGTTCCTCTGGCTTTGAAACCCCATAAAATAAACCTAATGCCTAATCAATGGGACAGTAGACAGAGGTCTACGATTAAAACCAGAAACAGTAAGAACTGCTAATTAGGAACATTTGAAAAGCATGCATTTTTATTGTATTAAAGTGACATATTTATGAAGGTTAAGTGAAAAAAAAAAACTGGGAACTGTTGGGTTAAATAAAGCATCCTAAATTTATGAACTATAGAATTCTCAGTACCAGCATACAAGTGTGTGTGGGAATTTCTGAGAGAAGATGGAGCGTTTCCCAAACTCGTTCACAGAACATGGGTTCCCAAACGCTCCACGAGGACATAAACTTGGAGAATTTCCCATTAGCTGTGTCATTCGTTGAGGTCAGATACATCACGATAACTTTTTCTGTAAACAATTTCTTTCTGAGTTCTTAGGCATGCTCTTACACTGCTTCCTCCCACGGCGCACCCACGCATGTTTCTATTCCCCAGTTTATACTTGGAAGTGAAGGAAGCACCCTCAGACTCTCTTTAAGCTGGTCCCTAAGGGGCTGTGTCCCAGCCGTCAGCACCAAGCATCACCTGACATCTCAGGGACTTGCCCAATTCTGGAGCACTCATTTCCCACTGTTATGCCTGAGGAGGCAGGCCCCCCTCTGCAGACAAGGAAGTTTAAATTCAAGAAGTAAAATGACCTGCCCACAGGCTCCAGGCTAAGGGGTGAGTCTGGATGCCAGGTCTCTTCATTCTTAGTCTGTTGTTAAGTGCTGTCGAGTCAATTTCGACTCATAGCAACCCTGTATGGGGTTTCCAAGGAGCGGCTGGTGAGTTTGAACCGTCGGCCTTGTGGTTCAAACTGGCCTTGAGGTCACATGCTTATCCTGCCGTACCACACCAGGACTCCATTCTTGGTCTAGTGGATGTTTTTTCAGCATAGCCCTCTCAAAAAGGCATGGCTAAAGGAGCTCTGGTAGCGTAGTGGTTACGAATCGGGCTGCGAATCTTAAGGTCAGCAGTTCGAAACTACCAGCCGCTCCGCGGGAGAAAGAAGAGGCTTTCTACTCCCGTAAGGATTTACACCCTCAGAAACCCTGTACAGGGTCGCTATGGGTCGGAACCGACTCAATGGCACTTAACAACAACAACAATGGAATTCAGATTATGAAGAGCCGTAGATGCTGAATGAACTCCCAAAACTGTTGCCCTGAGATCATCTTTAAACCTTAAACCAAAACTTTCTCCTGAAATCTTCTTAAAGCCAAATAATATTTTAGCAAAGAATGTCTGCCTTGAGCATTTCGCTCCTTTAAGAATTATCTGTATGTCAGATAGACAACAGCAACTCTGAAGATTAGATGGAGCCATGAGTTTATGTCAGTCGGGGAGGGACAGCTCAGAAAAGCAGGGTGGAGATGGGGTACAATCCGTGCCACTGAACTTACGTGCAGAAACTGATGAAGTGCTGTGTGTTCTACTGTCTCAACAATAACAAAATAGGATTTTAAAATACATTTTTTTTAAAGCCACAATTAAAGGTTCTGACTCTGACCTTCACAATTAAAGAAATGTTCAACAAAGCAGCCATCAAAGCCTTTTTTTAAAACCCATCAGATTGGTAAATTTTGAGTCATGACATACTCGCTTTTGACACAGCGTGTGGAAAGCAGGCCCTGCTGATGGGGCCGTGGGTTGGTACCATCCTGTTGGAGAGTCCTTGGTAACGTCTGTCTGAATATGCTCTTTGACCCAACAAGTCCCTCAGCAGGAATTTCCCTATGTAAAGGGTTGCTTGTTATAGTTCTAATATCAGAATCAGGCATAGTCTAAATGTCCATTTATCCAGAATTGGATAAATTACCTGTCTAATCAAATTTATGTTGCCAGGGAAATGCATAAACTCAATCTGAATGTGTTCTGAATGTGCTAGTTTGGAAGATCTCAAAAATATTTATGAGATAAGAGAAAAATTTGAGGAGGAGAAGAGAAAATACACAATCCCATTTGTGAACTTGTCTTAAAAGGATAGACATTTGAAAAAAAAAAAAAAACTGTTGAAATGTTGTAAACAGCCTCACCATCTTATGAGCTTTAACTATTGTAAAATACAGTCTTTGTCTTCACTCTAGTTGTTTAATTATTCTGGGGAATGTCACTGTTTAAGCCAGGAGCGTGGTGTTGGAAATTTAAAAGGTGCCTTTTCTTGAAATACACAAGTGGCCACATATACAATCAAAGTCAATGTCAGACTCTGGCGTGCAGCCTGGAGCCAAGAAGTGGAAATGTAACTCTTCCTGCAAAGTTACATAAACGCACCTCTTCCTGAGTGTAAGCCCTGTTCTAAACCTGGCAGGCGTGGGTGATGACTCAGTCACTTGGTTCTGTCTGCTCTGGCAAGAAAGTTAACAAAAGGCCCTTTTCATGGTCACCCTGTGGCGTCTGCAGTCATTAGTTCTGGGTTTTGCCACTTTACCACAGTCGGGATCCTCGCTAATCACTGTGTTCAGTCAATGGACAGATTCATGTATTTATCATCTTCTCTGGGTGCGATAGCGTTTGTTTGCATAACTATTTGACACTTGTTTCATTAAATGAGATTCTGAAGACCGGGAATTTGTTGCTTTGTATGGTAGAAGGGAATAAGAGAATCTCAGTACAAGTTTGTCCAATGCATTGATTGTACGATTTTCCAGAAAATAAGCAAAGTGTTGTAATAAATTCTGATTTACTTCTGAATGTTGGCTTGCTTATCAGCTTAGCACTACAATATTGGGGGCAAAAATAGTTGGGGCTGAATAATCCATTCTTTGATTTGTTTCAGAAACATGTGTGTTTGCATTTCTTGGCCTGTCCATTTTTAGTTTCCCTCACAAGTTTGAAATTTCCTTTGTCATCTGGTGCATAGTAAGTATTTTCCTTGTTTTTTTAATTTAATTACTTCTTTGTAGATTAATAACCACGTGTTCTTAATTCATTTATGTAACTGTTTACTGTTCCAAGTCAACAGCTACATAGACATTCTTCTGTTTAATGTGTGTGTTGTTGAAAAATCACAAACATACAATAAGGGGTGGGGTAGGAATGGAATTAAACGAGTAACTATCCCTGGAAAAGGATTTTTATTTGTTTTTTAATTTTCAATGGCCTGGAATGTTATGGTCTTCTTAAAAATGTACAAGTTTTATGTGTTTTTATGTTAGATGGCAAAAGCAGGTTTTAAAATGGGATCTGTAAATGATCAGCTCATGTCAAAACATTATGCCCAGGAACAAAGAAACTACATAGAGAACTTGCAGCCAGATGTGGAAATGACTGGGTTTTTTTTCTACTTTTTTCTGGCGAGTTTATAATGAACAAGCTTACTTTTTGATGTACTTCTCCCCTATTGTGTCTATCTATAAGTATGACCTGGGGCACTCGTTTAAAGATTGCCACCGACACTCACCTAGAGCTACCTTTCCAGATGCCAGCCCTCAAACCAGTTCATCTACATTTCCACCCGAGGGAGACTGCATCAGAATCTAGTTTAACAAGGTCCCCGATGATTCTTGTTGTTGTTGTTGTTGTTGTTGTTAAGTACCATGGAGTCGGTTCCAACTCATAGCGACCCCTGTACAGGGTTTCCAAGGCTGTAAATCTTTACGGGAGCAGAAAGCCTCATCTTTCTCCTGCAGAGCAGCTGGTAGTTTCAAACTGCTGACGTTGAGGTTAGCAGCCCGATTCATAACCACTACACTACCAGAGCTCCTTAGATGATTCTTAGATCTACGTAAAAAACTATAGGCTCCGATTCAGTATATCTGGAGTGGAAAGGCAAAATTCTCAGTGGGGGGTGGGGGAAGGGGATGTCAAACCAGAATGAACCGGTTCAGGGACCTGTCCAGATGATTCTTATCAAGAAGGTTTGGGAAACAATGCTCTAATTGGACTAGGGAATGGGGGGCGGGGGGGTAGTAGAAGACATTAAAATATACCTTTAAAAAGGGAAAAGTAAAAGTTTAATCATTTGTAGTAAAATCAGATCTCTTTTAGAAATGGTGGGGACGTAAATGTTTCACATTTTATAATTTTTTAAAAAAAAAGGTCTAGTGCTCTCAGACATGTGGGACCTTCATGGGTCCTGACATTGCACATTAAGCCTGGTGTGCTCAAGGCCCTTGGCAGCGTCCCTCCTCCGTCCCCGCTCACGTATGTCCATCTCCTGCAGGCCCTGCTGCTGATTGCTAGCTGCGGCTCTCCTTTGGTCTCTGTCTGTCTGTCTCTGTCCTCAGTTCACTTACGGCACTCAGCAAGCACACCATATTGTTGAGCTATCACAGTTCATCAGTCAGGTTTTTGTTTAAAGCGTGTATTGTGAATTGAGTGATAGTCTACACAGTAGAATCAGTTTTGCATTCAACCAATTGCATCTTGTTTCACTGTAATGATTACAATCCCCTTTTTTGATGTACACAAAAACACACAGGGATATATAGTCATTTAAACAACCAAAGGACACATTTTGCAAACCAGCCCCCTACCTGTCAGCACAAGCCTTTCTCTTTCCATGAGTCTAGAGTCCTCAGATCTGTCTCTCTGTGCATCACCTCTTCCTCTGTCTCTGGTGTCGCTGCTTCTCTGGTTAGGGTCCCACACATTCTGTTCATGCTCTTCTCTCTTGATTGGTCCTCTGTTCCTGGGATGAAAGATTAACCACTCCCCCTTTTTTGTCACACATCTGCTACCTTTACAATTGTGATGATCACAGTTAGTCATGATAACACTTACTATTAGATCAAATGAACCCTATCTCTATCTCCTTTCACCTGACTCATCTAGACAAGTTGGAAACTACTCAGTGAGGATTCTGCCTTCCCCGCTCACTCTGAACTCAGTTAACTTTTATTGCTAACGCCATTAAGCAGAATCCCACTATTGGAAGAGACCCAGTGTTTGTTTTTTTCAAGCCCTGTCCTCTATCATGGCCAAACCAGTGAGGTGACCTACTTGGCATGCGGGGAGACTGAAGCAGAGAGAAGATAAGAACCCCTAAGAAAACAAATGTTTCCCCTGGCAATGTGGACACATCCACCTCCGTGGCCAGAAATCCACTGCTCTTCTTCCCCATTGTCTGCCTGTTCTCCACACTTGGGTTTCAGGACGAGAGATTGGCAGCAAACGTCTTTTGCAGGAAGTTAATCTGTGTGTGGCATGGTTGCTGGGTGAAAGGAGCAACATTTGGTCAAACCTGAAAGACAAGTGTGGGAATGAAAGATTGGATTTCAGTGGGATTGACTGGGAGAAAGGAAGATGAGAGGACATCTAGGGTGATACCTCAGTTTCCCCTGAGCATAGTTACAGAGTGGCCTGTACTTTTCAGACCAGTTAGAGTGCCTGCCAGGTGCAGAGCAGGGGCTCTTGCACCTGAGCCAGATTTGAGACGGCCCCACCACTTCTTGTCAACGTGGACCAGACTTTTAACTTCTCTGTGTCAGTGTCCTTGTCTATAAAATGGGGACAATAACACACATTTTACAAGACCGCTGTGAGGATTTCAATTTCACAAGATAATGTCTGTAAAGTGCTTAGCACGTCATCTTAGCACACAATGTGTGGTGGTGGTGGTTAGTGCCGTTGCCTCAGTTATGACGCAGTGACCCTGTATGGGGTCTCCAAGGAGCTGCTGGTGGGTTTGAACCATCAACCTTGTGGTTAGCAGTCCAGAGCTGTGACTTATAAGGCACGCCGTCCTAAGCGCACTCAATCCGTGCTGATTAAAAGAACAGACTTTGAGCCCAGAGGGTGTACATCTGTGTAGTCTTCTTTTCTACTTAGTTATAGTCAAAACCAACATGGAGAAGTGAAAGCAGATTAATAAGTAGTTCTAATTGTATGAATCGGAACCAACTCAACAGCACTTCACAACAACAACAATGTACACAAGGTAAACTGTGCTTTAGGGATAAATGATTGCCCTCTGAAGAAACCCAACACTATCTTAGTGAGGTCACGGACGAAGGGCTGTTGTGTGGCACCAGTAAATCTATCCCACTCTGAAAAGAGGCAATAAATGATGCCCATTGCCTACAGCTGGCCTACCACTTTTCAGTACTTCCTCTTACCATTTCATTACCCCTTCTCCTGCCAGCTCTCTGTACATGCTATTTAGACACTGGACATGACTGTCCGATTAGTATTTAACCCAAAGAGGGAGTAACTACTGTGTGCTCTTCCCAAGATGGAACTGGGGTATCCTTGACTGTGCGCTAACGTCATCCTGTGGACAAACCCAGGCTGATGATGTTGTTTGCTGTTCTACTTATTTCATCTCATTTTTTTTCTGAACTAATAAATGTCTGTTGATCGTGCCAAGAATAAATAGTTCTAAGAATCCCCTTAGATAGAATTTACATTTTACATAAAGCCATTTCTTGTTAAGACCAGCGTGCCTTTGGAGATGGTTAGGCACTGTTTTAGTATCAGAAACACCACAAGTGGGTACCTTTAACGAACTCATTTTCTCACAGGAGGCTAGGAGTCTGGTCTGGGTACCAGCTGTAGGGGAAGGCTCTCTGGGTCCGCTCCTGGGGAAAGGCCCTTGTCTCTTTCTGGCGTCTGCTCCTCAGCAGTCTTCACGTGGCCTGGCCCCTCTCTCTCCCATCTCTGCTTCCTTCCTCTCTCAGAGGCTTCAAACATAAGGTACCTTGCTGCAGGGGTGGGAGAACCTTCTTATCTGCCAAAATTTATTATATCATCCGCAGGCCATATAAAATGATCAACTTAAAAATTAGCGTGCTATATTTGGTCAAAAGGAGCTCTGGTGGCATAGTGGTGACAAATGGGCCTACTAACCTTAAGGTCCAAAGTTTTAAACTACCAGCTGTTCCATATGAGAAGATGAGACTTTCTGCTCCCATAAAGATCTACAGCCTCAGAAACCCTGTAGAGGGTCTCTATGAGTTGGCACCAACTCCACAGCACATAACCAACCACCACATTTGGTCAATCATCGCACCCCTAATGTGATGGGTTTGAACCACAAGGTGGGCTGTTCAAGCTCACTAGCCAGCCACTCCTCCGAAACCCTATACAGAGTCCCTATGGGTCAGAACTGACTCGTCAGCACGTACTAACAACAATGTGATGGTAGAACTGCGGTTGCCTTGTCAGGACCAAACCAAAGAATTTCACAGCCTTAACAGCGGCAATATTCCCACCCTACCCCACTGTTCCATGGGAGAGAGATGAGGCATTCTGCTCCCATAAAGATTTACAGCCTCGGAAACCCTGTACAGGGTTGCTATGAGTCAGAACCAAGTCCATGGCACATAACAACACCACTGTATCATTAACGTAACCAAGAAGGCCCATAACCAAATGGGATTATAAGGCCAGGCAAAGAGGTTAGGAGACAGGGAGAGGACATAATTTAGTCCTTAACAGGCACCAGAAGCCACAGCAACTGACAAAACAAGGGGGTGCGGGGCCTTTCAGAGCCCTGACGGGGCTGCTGCTTCTGCTCAGAGAACACGGGCTTCCTCAGTCTCCCGACACTCCCTGAGAAGCTCCCAAAGAGGCAGACACACCTTGTCTGTCCTTCCAGGCTGGCCTGCCCCTGGGCAGAGCGCCTTCGGGTGAGGCCAGTGTGCCCTCAGTTATCTCTGGAGGTATCTGTCTGCTCTCTCAGCATTGGGCTTGGTCCCATTGCCACTGCCAACGCAGTCATGGATACCGTCTGCAGTGCGGACTAGCCAATAATCCAGGTAAGCAGGGTTAATTTGTGCTTATCTGTAGTGAACTTTTTCATCGCATCAGAGGCTCTGCTTCCAGTTTGGGTTGGTATCTGTCTCTCTCCCAACCCCACGGCACCTTCCTACAGAATCACGGCCTCTCTTCATATTTGTAATCCCTGACAGGGACAGAGTTTCCCAGTAAGCAAGGTAAGCATGGGTTTACTTTTGCTTACTTACTAATCTGTAGTGGAAAATATGGGAAACTGTTCACTACAAATTAGTAAGCACAAGCAAGTCTTTGCTTACCTTCGTTACTGGGTAACCTGCCCTTGCCTCTTTTCTGACTTTTACTGGACCTTCTTGTACAAAGCTGTCTCCTCTCCCAGACAGAAAGGGCACCCTCAGCCACACCCCGGGCCCGTCTCTGACCAGCCTTGTGCTCGCTGCCCGCTTAGGAGGGAGGGCGTGCTGCACCATGCAGTTCCAAGAGCTGCGGTTGCGGCCACAAGCTTCCCCTGAACCACCTGAGCTCTGCCCGTCTGAAGCTAGCTCTCTTGCTTTTCACAGGTGCTTGTCCTGTTTGGCAGAGCGGTGAACATTTTCCCCCTCTCCTACCTCCTGAATTTCTTCCGTGATCATAAAATCACACCGAAGATGATGTTCATCATGTGGTTTAGTGGTAAGTTGAACTTTAAATAAAGTGTATAAAGAGAATACACCACACAGAACGTGTGGCTACCTGCCAGAGCCCTTTGAAAATGAATTTGCCTCATAACCTGAAAATAATAAAAAGCTCCTGTTTAACTGGTGTGGTGCTGTAGGATAAGCACAGGAATGCTGACCCTCTACAGAGTCGCTGTGAGCCGGAACCAAGTTAGCGTGAGTTGCTGTGAGTCAGGCAGCTCTGGACAGTTCTAAAGCAGAGAAGCCGTGGGGGTGCAGTGGTTCAGCCGCAGCTGCTAACCGAAAGGTCGGCCATTTGAACCCAGCAGCCACTCAGCTCTGCTTCTGTAAAGATTGACAGCCTTGGAAACCCTACGGGGCCGTTCTCCTCTCTCCTACAGAATCACAGTGAATTGAGTTGCCTGGACAGCAGTGGGTTTGGTTTGGTGAGTGCACAGCTGGCCCTGGGTTCTGCCCTCGGCAGACAGTACCGCTCCCAGCAGCTCTGTGAAGTGGATGTCCTGGGCCTGCGTGCGGATCAAGGACATTTAGACTCACAGGAAAGAATTGGCTCAGAGTACTAAGGGTGCATCCGGGATGAGGCTTGATGGGCTCCAAGCTTACCTTCATGCCTTCCAGGATAAAGTGCTCAAAGCCAAATGGGTGCCAAGTGTGAACCATTCTGTGCAGAGAACTAGATGTGGATCTTTTTTCATTCAGTAACCAAGTTCTCATACTTAAAACTTAAAAAGTTTCCAATTGATGTGAAGGAGCTCTGGTGGCGTGGTGGTTACAAGTCGGGCTGCTAACCTCAGGGTCAGCAGTTCGTGACTACCAGCTGTTCCACGGGAGAAAGATGAAGCTTTCTGCTCCTGTAAAGATCTACAGCCTCGGAAACCCTGTGCAGGGTAGCTATGAGTCAGAACCGACTCCACAGCACACAACCACCCACCACCATTGATGTGAAAGGTTCACCTACCATTCCTCTACATTTTAAAGGATGGAAATGATTTCCAAGACTTGGGGCTCGTCAAGAACTGGACATCTTTAAATTCACTTCTGGGCAATACATAGCGCTCTTTAGGACTTGTTCCAGTCTTATCATAAAAGTATTTCCGTGTGGGCCGGGATAGAGGACCGTGCTTTATAAAGCTGTTCTATTCTCCAACAGAAAATCGCTAGGTTTGTCTCGGATTTCTCTCCTCTTTCAAAAGGTGTTGTTAGAAAAAATAAATAACTCCGTGTGTGTGTGTATGTGTGTGTATAGTAAGAGAAGCTCACTACGTACTGCCAGTAAAAAAAAATACTGTAAAAAATAAATTTTCTAAATCGCCACCATTTTCTCTTTGGCTTCAAGACCTTGAAAATCTCCAAGTGGAGACCCAGTTGTCTCCTGTGTGAGACAGCTGAGCTCCCTGCCCAGCCTTCCCTTCCCACAAGCAGTCTGTCACACCACTTCCCTGCTGCCAGGGTCCTTTTCATAGTCGCAGGCTTGACCTCATCAGTGCTCACCTGCATCCTGCATCCACACCAGCCTTTCTCCTGGGCTCTGATGGGCATGCTGGGGTCTCCTGCTCACAGCCCCTTCCCATCATGACAGGAGATCCTGTCCCATATGCAGTGCCCGCCCTCCCAGTCTTTCCAGACACTGGTGTGGTGTCTCTTCTAACAGGCACTTTGGAAGGGCCATGAGGGTGGGCTGGCCTTATTCCCCTCCACTGAGGCTCCCAGTCATCCTGAGAGTGTCTCACAGAGCAAAGTGCTGTATCTCAGCCATAGCTCCTACCCCTAAATCCAGCAGTAGCTTTGCTGGGGGACCAGGTGATGTTGTGGACCTCAGCAGCCGCTCACCCCACAGGAGACACCTAGTGTGTGGGTAGTCCTCATCCCTGAGTGATCTCTGTGGTCCTGGTGGGTGCTTGAGCCGTTCAACCTGGTATCCCCAGGTGTGTGTTGTGGAGAGTAATTATGCCTGCTTGACAGAATTTCCTGTGACGGTCAAATGTGATTGTGCACATGAAGCACAGCACAGTGACCGGCACACCGTCCCACAGATGTTGTTGTTAAGTGCCACTGAGGCGGTTCCACTGGCTGCCTCATAGTTGGGTGAGCAGCCCTCCTCTCCCTCATACCCCAGCGCCTGCCCCTCAGGAAGAACCAGGGCTCATAGGACGGTGGGCTGCAGCGGCTGCCTCCCTCTTACTGGCTCCCTGTGCCCACAGGCCTGCGGGGGGCCATCCCCTATGCCCTGAGCCTACACCTGGACCTGGAGCCCATGGAGAAGCGGCAGCTCATCGGCACCACCACCATCATCATCGTGCTCTTCACCATCCTGCTGCTGGGCGGTAGCACCATGCCCCTCATCCGCCTCATGGACATCGAGGATGCCAAGGCGCGCCGCAGGAGCAAGAAGGACGTCAACCTCAGTAAGACAGAGAAGATGGTGAGTGCTGGGGGGCTGGGCACACACATGGGGGAGTGGAGAGAGGTACCCAGCCCACACACATACACACACACAGACATGGACACATGCTGGGGAGGGAGCTGGAGTGGGGAAGCCTGGCTCTCTGGGGTGGCCTCACTGAGGCAGGCTCCCTGGGGCCCTGGAGGCTGTGGGCTCTCTGGGGTGGGTTCCCTGGGGCAGGCTGACCCCAAACTCACGCGCACAGCATCTGCACGGTGGCCTGGGCTAGAAGGGGTTGGTTGGACTCCTCCCTGCCATTAACCACATAGCCCGTGGGCCCACCATTCCTTGGCCTGAGTGGACTGTGGTTTGCCGTGACTGTGGGAAGTGCTCAGGGCACAGCCAAGCCTAAGTGGAGGCAGAAACTCATCAGCTTCATGCTGCCCTGCCTTACTGCCCCCCACCCCCCCAACTCCCCGCAACGCTGGCCTGGCTCCTTTCTGCATACCTGCACAGTCCCACAGAGACACCTTTCCCACTTGAGACCATCAGTAGCATCAGTCATAGTGGAAAGCACAGGAGTCCATATGCTACCCTGGCCTCGCCCCACGGAGCAGGGGTGTTGGCAGGAAACTGGCAGGTCACACTCCAGACTATCCAGCTCAAGTGTCTCCCCTCACCCTCCACTTCCCTGTTTGTAACCAATGCTCCAGCATCGTGGTCCTCAGCCTTGTGTGTCAGACACTGGACTGGAGGGGTCAGTGACCACAAGCTGCAGGGCTACCCCCAGGGGTGACCTCCAGAAGGACTTGGTTTCTAACAAATTGCCAAGTGCTGCCTCCATCAAGGTGTCTGAGGCTCCAGTGGAACCGGGCTGTCTGCTATTTGTCAGCATCTTCTAGGCTGCAGGCACCTAGACTGTCCAATCATCTTGGTAACGGTGGAGGCAGCTGTCCTCCTCACCCCCATTCTGCAGGCCAGAACACTGAGGCCCAGAGAGGCATTTGGCCTGCACCACCACATCCTCAGTGGTGTCTAACGGGCCCTGGACCAACAGCAGCCCCTGAAAGCCGGTTGAAATGCCAGTGCTCAGACGCAGCCCAGGTCGGCGAAAGCAGGAGCTACACGGGTGGGCCCAGCAGTCTGTGTGCATGAACCTTGCTGGTGATTCTGGTGCTACATGAAAACACCCCGCCCTCCACTCCACTCTCCCGCCGTCACCCTCCACAGTGGAGGACCTCCCAAGAGAGTCCAGTGGACTGCACACACTCACTGGCTGAGAGCAGCAGACCGGCTGCCGTCCGTGGGCCCTGCAGCCTGGTGGAAATGCTGGGTCTGGAGCACTGATATCTACCTCCAGACCAACGCTCCACCCCGCCCTGCTCCTACTTGGATTTCCTCCCTTCCCTCCCCTATCAGCAAACACCTGCCCAGAGCCAAGCACCATTACTGCTTGAGCCACAGGCCCACGAGGTCAATGTGCCTCCCTTGTTAATTGTGCCGGTCCAGTCCTAGGGACCCCTAGAGCCACCTGCAGAGTTTACAAAGCAGCCCCGCGCCTCCTCCCAGAATTCTTGCACCACACTAGAAGGGGTCTGTTGATATTGTCACAAACCTCCCTGCCTCCCTGGGGACTCCTAGGAGGGACTTGGCTGCCCTCAGACTCTGATTCTCCAGTGCAGCTGGGGTTGGGACCACTGGCAGCCAGAGGGTTGGGGGGACTGGAGCAAGGCTCTGGGACATGCCCACCTGAAGCCTGGCTGACCCCTGCCCCTCACCTCAGGGCAACACTATTGAGGCGGAGCACCTGTCCGAGCTCACAGAGGAGGAGTACGAGGCCCACTACATCCGGCGGCAGGACCTCAAAGGCTTCATGTGGCTGGACGTTAAGTACCTGAACCCCTTCTTCACACGGAGGCTGACCCAGGAGGTGGGTTCTGAAGGCCCATGGGCCTGCACCCCACAGGGGCCAGGTGGGGGTGGGGAGGCTTTGTGCTGTGTTTGGAGGGGGCAGCTAGACAGTCCCCATCTCCCACCTGGCGCTCGCCCAGCTCCAAGGGCTGAATCTGCTGGGATTCCACATCTGCTGTTTTTCCCGGGCAGCAGCCGTATGGAGTGCTCGGTTTTCCTAGATGATTAGCTATGAGACTGAGCTGAGGACTTGTCTAGTGTCTGGCCTTTCAGCCATGCTGGGCCTCGGGCAATGGCCCAGACTGGGGACTCAAGTTCTGTCCTTCCTGGCACAGCTTGCCTCGGGGGACAGGCGTGAGCTTGGGCCTCTTTGTTGAGCCTGCCCCATATAGAGGCAGGGAGGGGTAGTGCGGAATAACTTGTCGGCAGTGGGGTTGGGGCTCATGCCGGCCGCCCCTTACCACATCCCTTCACATCAGAACCAGGCCCTCCACCACAGACGTCCTCCCTGGTTCCTTCATCTCACACCCCCAACAGCCTGGGCAGTGGATGCAGCTCTGAGCTCTAGATAGCTGGAAGACAGGCCCAGAGAGGTGAAATAGCCCACCCAAGGTTACACAGCTAAACAGGAATGGAGTCCAAGTCTGTCTGGGTCCACAAGCACGTCCGTCACTAACATCACACCATGTAGTCTCCTACTTGTCTAGTTTTCAGTGACAGCTCCTGTTCTCTCCACCTCTACAAAGAGAACTCCCAGCTAGCTGAGCTGGTGAGCACTTTGAAACTGCCTGTGGCCATTTGCCCTGGCCATTTGCCCTGGCACATGAGTGAGTGCACACACAGTACAAGCCGCCTCCCCACCCCTCCTTGGCACTGACCCCAAGACTGTGGCAAGGACTTGATTGTGTCTCTGCCCCAGGATCTCCATCACGGACGCATCCAGATGAAGACCCTCACCAACAAGTGGTATGAGGAGGTGCGCCAGGGCCCCTCGGGCTCCGAGGACGATGAGCAGGAGCTGCTCTGACCTGCACGCTGCCCTCCGCTGCCCTCCTGTTCCCACCCAGCAGGTCACTGAAAGCAGTTTCTGAAGAGCTGGTGAGTCAGGTGGCAGAGTCATCCTCAGGCTGGTCTGAAGAGAGCATCCTCTCCCCACCCTCACAGAGCCAGACTCTGCTCTCAGAGGCACTTCCTGGCCAACCCATTGGGTGACACGTCCCAGGTAAAACATTTCCTTCTGCTTCAGCAGCCAGGACAGGTAATCACCAGCAGGCCTGGGTGCTGAGAGGAGAGCCCTGTGATGGCGCCCACCAGGTATCAGACCCAGGTGCCTGGGAGCAGGCACCTTCCTCGTGGACGGTCACCCACACCAGCAGGGCCAGGAGCCCGGTGCCATCTCCTCAGAGTAATCGTGTCTTGGGCCCTGGCAGCAGCAAGTGTAACTTCCGTGGCAGGACCTAGAAACCTCAACAAGGAAAGCCAAGTGACCTTTTTCATTTTACTGACTGGCACCTGGCAGGTGGTCTCACTGGGGCCAGGCAGCTGGGGCCCTTCTCTGTGAATGTTTACACTGGCTCCACCCACGGCACAGACCTTTCTGGAAGCTGCAGCCCTGGGTTGGAGGAGTGAGCCTAGTGCGGGGTCTGAGTGCCCTCTAGAGGAAAAAGCTAGAGGTACAGGGCTCATGCAGGCCTGCAGCTGCTTTCAAGTCAGTTCAAAATCTTGCACTTTTACAAAGTAGTGAGCCCAGCGATTACTAACCTCACCCCAACCCCTCCCCAGCTGCAGTTGGCCCCCTACCTGATTGTTCTTGTTTGTCCAACTGGAAGTCCTTTTCCCGAGCTCAGGGTATCTGCCCACCACTTACCTGCCGTCACCTGTTTTGCTAATCGAGGATTTCTTCCTCTTCTTCCCTCCAAGTTACCTATCATCTCAGGTCCCAATCATCCCCAAGCTGGGTTCCAACTCAACAAAGCCCTTGGCAGGAGCCTGTGCCTGGGGCTTAGCCTTTCCACTGCCACTGGGATCTTAGTGGCCTAAGTCATCTGCAGCTAGAACCTCACCTTTAACCCCCCAAGTCACTGCTGCTCCCCCAGTCCTCGGTAACAAGTACTTACACATACTCTCACACTCTGTCTGTCACTCACCCACCCTTCCAGTCCCCTGGTCCTACCTCCCAGGTCATGGTCAGTGTAGAGCAGTGTCCAGATGGGATGGAGCCACTGAATGCCACCCTCTCCTCACCTGCCTTCAACAAGCCTCACAGCTGCTTGATCTGCCCACCTGCAGGTGGTGACAAGGGTCCACATGTGGCTCTAAGTCACAGCTGATACCGTGGGATTGGCCCACGTCAGCACTCTGGGAGGTTTTATCCTTCACATGTTTGTCCTTGGCTCTCTCTGGGGCTGGAGTGGGTCAGTTGTGACTACATCTCCATCTCTTCTGCCTCAGGTGGTCTGGCTCTGGGTGTCAGGAGGGACTAACTGAAGGACCCTCCAAGCCTCATGCTCTCTATGTAAGACTGCACCCCTGTCACTGATACTTGCCCTTCTCCTTAAGTTCAAGTGCAAGGCCAGCCAGGCAGGAAGCCCATGGTTTCCTTTCTATACCTGAAAAGTAAGTTTGTCATAGAGCTAAATACAATCACTTGTTCTGTAATCTCTCCTTTAAATTAAACCCATCACAATTCTTCCCCCCACCTAGCAACCCAGTCCAGGGGTGCTGCCTTGTATAACTGGGTCTCCTTGTCTGTCCTCAGTGGAGAAAAGGTGGTGGAAGTGGGAAGGGTCCACTGCCCAAAGCTCATGGGGAGCCAGGCTGGTTTCCAGCAGGGGGAAGGGGATCTATGGCCCGGAGACATGCTCAGGAGCTGCTTAGAGTCTTGACATTCAGGGTCTCAGCTCCAGTGTAAGTTGCATTTCAAATTCACTAGTCAGGATGTTTTTTGACTGTGGAAGGATTGATTACACAGTAGAGTCAGACTACCCCTTGTCACCAAATCCCAATGCCCCCGCCATGCCCACTGCCACCTGGATCCTCAGAGCCTCACTGCACCTCCCATGAGCCTCTTCTGCCCCCTGCTGGCCAAGTGAGGGTTCAACTACCCCAGAAAGGAGCCTGTGGAGAAAGGTGACCCGACCCGTGTACTCCTGAGCCCTCTATTTGTCTTTGTAGCAGGCAAAGGGTTACTTAAAATTGATGGCAGGAAACAGCCATGGTGATTTATTTTCCTGGTGGATTTTCAACAATAACCTGACTGCATTGGAGTCAGTGCCTGTTGTTAAGAGCTATCGAGTCGCTTCCGACTCAGGGACTCTAGGATTTTTGAGTGGCTGGTGAGTTTGACCGCCAGCCCTGTGGTTCAAACTGACCTTGCAGCCCAGTGCATTAACCTGCAGCGCCACCCCAGGACTGCAGGCAGTGCCTAGAAGATAGAAGACTCCCTTTTAGTCCCTCCGCCTCTTACACGCTCTGGCAGAGGAGGGCTGTAACACACAGAAGTGGCGCTGTGGAGACTGCTTAGCGGGGTGCCAGCCCGTGAGGAGAGAAGACAGGCTCATCTTGGGGGCTCTGTAACGTGGAACCACTCGTGGGAATCGGCCACACCCTGAGGCCTCACAGGCAGGACCCCACTCCTGCTCTGCAAGGGGGCGGTGAGTAGGGACTACAGAGTGACCTGATTGGGGGCCTGGGCTCAGAACTGGTCCCCAACTCAAGTGCCAAGAGGAGGACTCACTCTGCAGCAGTGCTCTGCTTGGACTTGCCATGCAAGACAAGAAGGGGAAAGTTCACTTCCCACCCCCCTCAGCCCTCCCCGGGGATGTTCTCCTGCTGGTTGAAGGAAGGAAACCAAATCTGAAACCACGTCTGAGGCAGCAACCAGAATCATGAAGTTCTACCAGGAACCCAGTCTTCTGCGGCTAGGCATTGTTTTTAATGACACCCGAGTTTGAAGGCTTGAGGAGAAGGTGTAGCCACACGCCCCTCCACCTAGGTGCCTACCCTTCCTCAGAGGGTATGCGATGTCTAGACACAGCCCCTGTCGTAGAACCACATGCCCTCCACACACACACACACACACACACACACACAGAGTTTCCTTACCCACTCCCACCCTGAGACCCCATCTCGCCATCTGTTGTGTGTGAGCTGCCAGTCTCACCACTGGTCACAGTGGCGTGGGCGTGGGCACGGTTCTCCAGCCTGCATCTCGGGAGGGGACTGGACGGCAAAGATGCAGATTGGTGGTCACAGAAGACCACCACCTGTCAGTCTGTCAGTCTGCACCAGGGCTTCACCCTAAAGAGGCTCCTTATTCCGATAGGTGGCATGTTCATGGTTATACCAAAGGACTTCCCATTTTCTCCACATCCTGCTCCTGCAAAGCTTGGTCCGCCCTCAGGGTTCATCAGCGCTCTGGTTACTGTTTTTAGTGGTTTTCTTTGTAAAAGTGAAGGATGTTTTTTAATTACTATCTATTATTTTAAGGACCCCAGCGAAGGTCAGGCTAATCTTTATGCCATCCCCCAAGTAAGCTGTTGGTGGGCATCTGTAAGGCATTGGGTTTGAAAACTACTTTGTTCTTCTGGATTTGGGCTTAGCACTGGGGATGAATAGGGCTGTAGGACCTGTAACTGTCATGCAGGCTGCGGAAGCTTTGTTGCTCTGAATGCTTGAAATTTTTCATAATTGGAAGGAAAATGGTAACATCAGTCCACTGGGTATTTATTTATTTATTTATTTAGAAATAAAAACGAATGCTGCAGAATCGGAGCTATGTCTGTCTTCACATTGAGGAGGCTTTAATAAACACATGGGTCACGTACCTCCAGATCCCCCTGTATGCCACACACAACCCAGCCTCCCTCTGGGTCAGTGTAGATGTCCCCAGCAAAGCAAAGTGGGTGGTTAGGAGCCTGACTTTGGGCCCAGCAGCCTGGGTCAGAGCCCACTTCTGTGTCTACTTAGGGTTCCCTTGAAGTTAAACAGAGGGGCTTCGAGCGGGGAACAGAGAGGGCACCACACCTAGCCTGCTGCTGCCCTTCTGAAAGTTAGTTCTGTCTTCAGGGCTGGGGTCTCCTCCCTGGGGACTTAAGTCAGCCCACTGGACCCACACTGCCACAGAAGTGGGGCTCAGCAACACTCAAAGCATGTGTGGGATGTTGGGCCTTGGTTAATTCATACCTCCCCATACTCCCAGAGGCATCCAAAGCCTCTTGGGGTAACAGACAATTTTTTTTTTTTTTAAAGCATGTGACACAAAAAATTGAAACCAGGCAGGAGGTGCACGGACGTCTGGCAGGGAGGTCCCTCCCAAGCCTGCACCTTCGCCCTCCTTCCACAGCTAAAGCCGGAGGAAGGACTCACGACCTGCATCCAGGGCTGAAACATGAGAGGGAATGAAGACGACACATTCACCTCTCGCCAAAAAAAGGTCCTTTTTAAAAAATCATTAATTTTTGTGTTGTGAATATACACAAGAGAACGTTGACAGATTTGGCAGTTTCTGCGAGTGCAAGTTGTGCCGCCATCCTTTTCTGCACTGTCCCTCCCGCCTTCACATACACTCACGGCTCCCTAGCTTTCCAGTCCACTGAGAGCATACTGCTTAAGGCAGCCATTGTCTGGCTTCAGAGAAGTATTTCTACCACCCCAGAAACTGCTGGGTGATGACAAACTAACTGGCACCCAGCCTTCGGGTCAGGGAGGCAGGATGACGGGAACAGGGAAATGGGTTTTGCTGAGCACAGCGTCGCCTGACCCATCAGTGGGGGGTGGATTGCGCGGGTGCTGGAGCTCAGCAGCACCTGCCACAGAGGGAACTGGTGGTTTCACTCAGGTCAACCGCTTCTTCCCAATTCCTAGTGAAAGCTCTCAGGGTGGTGGGGAGCAAGCAAGGGTGGAAGTATTTCTCCGTTGTGTTAGTTAGGTGCAGCTACCCTACGCAAAACAGAACGAAACACCACCAGGTCCTGCACCAACCTCACAACCATTACACTTGAGCCCGTTGCCACTGCCAATGTGCCAGTCCAACTCACTGGGGAGTGAGGGGGTCTTCCTTTTTTTCACTGACCCTCCACTTTACCAAGCATGATGTCCTTGTTCAGGGACTGGTCCCTCCTGATCACAGTGTCTCACCATCCCTGCTGAGAGGCCAAAAAGTTGGGAGACTTTCTGGCTTCTCAGCCAGCAGGGCAGCTAGGGAAAGATGTCCCCATGGCCCTTGGCTTTAGCCTGGCTGGTGGAGCAAACACTCTGGTACGCCCCGCTTTCCCTAGAATCAACAGGCCCTCTGCCTGGGGCCCAGGAACCTTCATTCAGGGCCCAGAGAGACACAGGGATCCAGGCCAACAATGCCTGGGGGCTGAAACCAAGGCTGGGTGTTCTTTCAATGGCTTTGTGAAAAGTAATTGTTGCCCAGAACACCAAAGGATGTGCCAAGTAACCCCTACCCCGTCCTCTGTCACTCTGTGAATCCTCCCAGATAATACAAGTATTTACAAAGTAAGCACGTATGTACCTGTTCTATACCCATGATACACTACATCTCTTTCCCCTCTAACAATTTTATCTTCGAAGTCATTCTGTATAAACTGCAGCTACACGACACCCCGTTGGACACCGTGAACGCCTGTCTCAGGTGACTCTTAAGAAGTGGAATGACTGGACCAATTGGCTCTCTGCTGCGGTTGACTCAACTGGTGCTCAGACCTGTAGGCTTTAAGAGTTGGGGCTACTTCAGAATCTGCTTAGAGCTGGGCCTCAGGAGGCATTATAGTCAACCCATTTCAAAGATGGCAAAATTGAGGCCCAGAAAGTTCTCCCTGTCCAATAAACTGTTGCCTGGTCCTGATGGGCTTTCAGTAGAAGCTGCTGGGGGAAAACACCCACCCCAGGGCTGACCTTAGACCCCCTCTGAACTCTGCAAACTCCCAAGTTGCACCTGGTCACAGTGAAGCAGACAAAAGCCAAGACCAGAGTCCCAGCCACCTGAGCCCTGATCCAGGCCTGGAAACAGAGTATGTGCCTTAGCAAGTTACCTCACCTCTCTTGCTCAACTGTCTTTTCTGTAGATTAAAGTTTACATTTTTAGTGTCAGTCCTGAAGGGCAGAGGGGGGCAGAGGCAGTCAGAGGGTGAATGCCTGGCTAACAGTTGCCCATCAGTAAAGGTCCTCTTCATGAATATTTACCGACCTGCCAGAGAGCAGGCAGGCATTAGCCACACCCTCTTGCCCAGGGAGGCCACCAGGAAACCCTGGGCTTTAGCATCAGTGGGGGCCAGCCTGGTCTTCTGTACACAGACACCTGTCAGCCAAGACTGGCACAAATGGCACAAGACACTAGTTCTTTGCTTCCCAACAAAAGGCCACCAGAATACAGATGGTTGGTTTTTGTGACAAAGATGAGCTGAGCTGCTGGTTAACAAGGTCAGCTTCCCAAGGTCAGCTTCCCAAGGTCAGCATGGTGATCGCCTCTCCCAAGTGTCCATCTGTTTGGCGCAGCAACCCACTCACAGGAATTCACTTGAAGGGCATGATGAATGTACTCAAAAATTTGATTCCAATGGCAATATTTGTGATGAAGAAAAATAGACATCAACAGGCGAGGGGTAAGAGAACTAATGACCAGAGTATGTACCAGCTGTAACGAATGTGGGGAACACGCTGTACCCGGTCATCAGGCCAGCGGCTCCCACCTTCAGGAAGTCAGGAACGTCACCCTCTTTAACTTAAAGGCTAGGATATATCAAGGAAGTAGAAATGTTAGCACGTGCTTTTTCGCATACACGTGTTACTCCTGACACATACCCACTGAGCCCTAAAGTGGCAGACCTGGTGCTTACCCATCCAGCCGCCATTTCCTCCCTATGCCCCATTGTCTTTGCTAAGAGAACCCATGTTGCTGAACAAGTAGTCATGTGCTTCAAGGAATCACTAGGCCCATTCCCAGTCCTGGCGAATCCTGGTATTTCCACTCCTCTGGCCTGGGGTTGACTGAGCAATGGGCCTAGGACTTCAAGCTGGTACAAACATCGTCATCCCATTTCTGACCTTTGGCTCCCACCATGTGAGGAGGCGACACCTGGACTTGCAGTCATTCTGAAATCACGAGGGAAGACTTCACCAACATGTAGAGTGGACAGAAAGCCTTGGTTCTTTTTTTTTTCCCCCCCAAGTCAAATGCTTTATGTGCAAGGCATAGGACTTGAGTCCACCAAATTTGCTGCAGTTAGAACTGGATGTGCGCAGTGCTTTTTTCTCCATGAACCTGTCACTTGTTAAAACACGACACAAAACCAAACCAAGCCAGCTGCCACTGAATCATTTCTGACTTGTGGGGACCCCATGTGTGAGATAAGACTCATGCTCCAGACAGTTTCAATGGTTGACTTTTCAGAAGCAGATGGCCAAGACTTCCCTCATTCCAGGGGTTCTCGACAACACTTGCACCGATGCCTTAGCCACTCCCAGAACTGCCCTCCCTCCGGATCTCATTATGTGAGACAGTAAATGTCTTTATTGATTATGCCGCTTCTGACAGAGTGTCATGTTTTGACAAAAAACCTTGATGTAACTACGTGAAGAAAAGCAATTTCAAAACAGCATTCGCCTTTAAAAACTGTGTGTAGACACTGTACTGTGGTGGCCTGTGTCTTGCTCTGGTGCTGGAAACGACGCCACCAGTATTTCTAACACCAGCAGGGTCACCTGTAGCAGACAGGTTCCAGCAGAACTTGCAGGCTCAGACAGACTGGGAAAGATGGGAGTCACCGAAACCCTATGAATAGCAGCAGAATACATAAGGGGGCTTGAAACAGTTTGTGGAAAAACTGAATGAAAAGATAATGGAATTTTTCCACAAATGTTCTGGAGTCCCAGTATACAGGAACAAAATCTGGATGGACAGTTGACCCATTTTAACCTTGGTTCTCTTTGACAGTCCATGAGTAGGGTTTCCAATCTCACCACTCCTGCCTGGGTTCTCAATATCTTTCATCAAGAACATTCCTAAGCACCGGGGCCCAGGCTCCTCGGGTTTCCTGCACGGCAGCCCCTCCAGCCAGGAAGGAGGAACAGGGTGGAAGAAGGGTGCTTTCCCTTTGTGGATATTACACCAAGCACTTTTCCATCCCAGAGACCAGACTCGGTCACCTGGCCGCAGAGAGGCTGAGAAACGCTGTCTTTATTCTGGAAGGCCATGTCTGACCAAAGTCATGGCCTCCATTTACCAAGGAAGGGTTGAGTGAGATTGGGATGTGATTAGTAGTGTCTGCCACAGTTCTCATCCCTCAACCCCCACACAGGCATGTGGGATGCACAGATTGGGGCTCAGAGCTGGCAGCAGAGTTACTGCATACAGCTGGTGGGCCGGATGATGTTTAAACATGCGTGTCATCTACATATGTAAATGAAGCAAGCTGCTCTGAGATCTAAGCTGGAAGGAGCGGGGTGCTCATCCCTAGGATGCTGGAGTCCTGGTGAAGTGACCCCGTTTCCGATGCAATAGAGTAAACCAATCACCTGGAGTTGGCCAGGACACGTTCATTCAGCCAGTGCGGGAGATGGAGAAACATGGTCCCTCTCTTCTCCTCCAGGGGCCAACAGAGCAGTGGTCAGCAGCGTGGTCCAATTCCCAAACCTCAGCCGCTCCTCTACCAGCCTGAAGATTTTGCCACCTGTTCCCTTTGAATGGATTTTGAGCAGCAGTCCCCACTCACTGCCGTACATGGGGAAGCACTATGGTTTGTCCTCACTAAGCTACTGCGCCAAAGGCTGGGAAACTGATGCTGCTTTCTCTTTGCTGTTGTTACGTGCTATCCAGTTGATTTCGACTCATAACGCCTTGTACAGGGTTTCCGAGGAGCAGCTGGTGGGTTCGCTTTGTTAGACAGCATTAAACTGCAGCTTATTCTTTGACTCCTTGAAATGGATCCAAAGAATTAGAGCTGAGACTTGTCTTTCCACAATGTCATTCGGCATGATGCCACGCCCTTGTCACCACCACGCAGCCCGTCCTGGGAAACGGGCTGTGCCCGCCCCTCGTCTGCAAAACTGGCTTCAGCTCAGAGCAGCTGCATGGGACGGAGCAGAGCTTCCCCACACGGTTTGTTTGGGCTGGATCTTTACCAGAGCACATCACCAGCTGATGGGTTTGAACCACCAACTCTTAGGTTAGCAGCAAACCACTTAACCATCCTTAACCTGCCTTACAGTCAAGACTGAATCTACAACACGAGATCACACCTAGGTAAAGCATCAGCATGTACAGTGCCTGGCACGGCATCAGCCTCAAAAGCTGGTTGTTACCCGTTTTATGGAGTAGAACACTTCAGTCCTGTGATTAAAAAACTAAACGATGCTTGCATGAAAATAACCAAAAGGCCTAAGCAATCTGAAGTTCAAAGAAGCAGGAAGAACATAAAGTCCCAAACACTTCATATAACAATGGAAGACACTTTATTTATTTTTAAATCATCTCTCAACATTTCACCTGTTGGTAGAAATCAAAATGTAAAACATGTGCATTTTTAAATGAGCATATATTTAACTATCTCAATCACAGCAGCCTCAGACAGTAAGATACACACCAAGAAGGAACGTGGCCAGAGCATTCCCTATTCTGGTCCGTGAACAGAGATTTCCGCGGCCACAGTCCCACAGCTGCCCGCTGCGTGTGTTACGTGGCATCACGGTTGATCAGGAGTTACGGGAGTGCTGCGGGAACTGGAAATGGAAAACTACAACACTAGGGCTCCTGGGAGCGGAACAGGCAATGACACTTCAGAGATGTGAAAAGCTAGAACATCAAAGACGAACGCCTCAGAATGGCCTGGTGATAAAGTTGGCTGACAGTCAGCTTTATATACACGTTGTCTATCTACATGTGATTGATGTGTCTGCCAGAGTCGATTCTGACTCACAACAACCCTAGAGGACGGGGTTTCCAAGGCTGTCGTCCATACATCTTTCTCCCACGGAACAACTGGTAGGTTTGAACCGCTGACCTAGCAGTTGGCAGCTGAGTTCTTTAACCACCATGCCATTACATCTCCTTCGTGTGATCTGCCAGATACGTAAAAAAGAACTATAGAAGATTTGAAAAACCTTGAAGTCACCCAGCTGATTTGGGAGAATATGGACAAATGAGCAGAGGTCTCAGGATTCAGCCAGACTTAAATCTGCTCCAGAGCTCAGCAGCCGCCTCCTCCCGGACGACCCTGATTGCAGTTCCTGTGACCATCTGTACCTCAAAGCACTGACGGCTAAGATACATTCTTTTCTTAGTTCACAAGGAAGCTGTGCTTTTATCAAACTATTGTCCCATTCCTGCCTTGCACCCCCGAAAGGAAAACGTAGGGTGAGTCATTCACATCAGGCAGTGGGGCGCTGGTTTGGAAGCTCAACTGAGTGTCGGAGATGTCTGTCTAATGGGCACACAGCGGCTCCTGCCCACTTTTAGTGCAAAAAGATCGCAAAGGTGGTTGTAGATGAGTCCCAGAAACAAGCGAGAAGAGGAGGGTTGAGAGGAAGAGTGGAGGGAATCCCAAACAGTTTTCCTTCTGAAACAAGACTCCAGAAGTCTGGAATGTGAGGTTCACTCAGCAAGCGCCAGTGACCAGGGCTGTGGGTCAGGAGGGTGAAGCCCCTGACCCGTCACCAGTTGGCAGTCAGTAGGCACACAGCCTCACTCTATGCCCACACTCACCCTGGGCGCACGCTGGAGGTAGTGTATAATTAGTTATTGTAGGGAAGACGGAGTGGCCTCCACTAACTCTAGAAAAAAAGGACATCGGCTCAGCTCCTCCCCTGGCCCCAAACTTGGCCCTGGGGGCTGCGGTGAGTGGAGACTACAATACGAAAGGACAGGCGATCCTCCCTGGGAAGACAGAACCCAGGACAACTTTATAAATAACTACATCATTCATTTCCTTAACCACTTGGAAACACGCAGCAAGTTGAATATTTATTTAAAAATAAATCTCAAAAATATCTATTTACAGTACAGTAACAGGCATGTGCAAACAACAGAAAGTAGTAAAGCCCACTTGGCCTACGGTGGCAGGTCCACGTGGCAATGCTTTGGAGGGAAGGGCGCTGACCCCGTGGCAAGCATGAGCTGCATTGGGTGAATACTGGATTCGGTGCAGCCTTTCCAGGCCAGAGTGGGGAGTCCAGGTGGGGACACTTGGCTTGGGGTTGGGGCAGAGAAGGGATGAGCCATTGGAAGAGGCCCCAGTGTGGCAGGAGGGCTCATTTCACAAGCCAACAGGCCTCTAGCTCGACACTTCAGGCGGGCGTTTGGAAGTAACCCAAGGGCCCTTCCCAGTCCAAGCTGGCTTCATGGTGAGAGGGGGAGGGCCAAAGAGAGTCCCAGAGATAGAAATCATCTTAAAAATCAAAAAATACAACTGAACAGGGAGTGATTAGCAAAAAGATGACTCTAAACGGAAGTGACCCCCTCTCCCTTGTCGAACAACAAAGCAGCCATCAGTTGAAACATCTGAGTCAACAGTAGGTCGGTAGCTAAGTAAATCCCTTATGGTGTGGCCGGCCCCCCGCCACCGCTTCCAAGATGGACACATCCATCCTCTTCAACAGAAAAGTCAGTGGTGTAGCCCTTTAGCGGGAAGCTGCAAGGTGGGTCTATCTGTAGACGAGATGGGAGAACTGGGTGGACTTGTAGTTCAGCTGGTGGCTGGGCATGAACTTGTGCAGCTCACTCTTTTTGCAGCAGGGGTCATAATGGTAGGCGTTGAGGCAGCTGTCACAGGAGACTTTCGAACACTGGGTGCAGGTGTTGGTGGCGCCAGGGCGGTTACAGAAGCCACAGCGGGAGGTGGCCATGGCGGAGGGCTTGGACTTGGAGTGGAGGTGTGGCAGCCGCTCAAGGCCCTGAGTCTGGCTTGCATACTTCTCCCGCAGAGACACCCCGTGGGCTAGGCTGTCATGGGTGGTGGCCTTGCTGGGGCCAGCACCCAGCTTGGTGGCCGGGGGGCAGGGGAGCAGGCTGTCACAGCGCAGGCAGAGGGTGGAGCTACATGGCAGATCACAGTTCTGGCACTTGGAGAGAGCAGACTCTTTGGCAGGGGGTGCACGCTTGTGGTAGAGGGGGTGGGCGTCGCTCCTGAGCAGCCACACATCGGGCCGCAGGGCGTCCTGCCTATGGTACGTGGCCCTGGGTTCTGAGTCTGTGTACAGGTCCACGTCCTCCTGAGCGGAGAAGTCTGTGCCGCGCAGCAGGCCCGAGCCATTTCTGGGGGAGGACGATGGCAGGTCATCTGGGCTGCCATGCAGGGAGCTGGACATGGTCAGGAGCGAAGGGGATGGACGGATGATCTCATCCTGAAGGTCATCCCCCAGGTCTGCTACCACAGGCTCCTTCCGCAGGCTCAACGAGGCCTTAAGGGGCGGTTTCCTGCTCTCCCAGTAGCTGTCGTAGGTGTCCACCGACCTTGAGGGCTTGGTCACGCGGGGCTTGTAGTAGTCCTTGGCTGCTCGCTCACTGGCTGACTTCTGGAGCACCACGCGGGCCATTGAAGTGCTCAGGTGCTCCCTGCCCTCAGCCCGCCACCGCAGGGCATTTGAGCAGCCGCGTACATCGTCAGTGCTGGTCTTGCGCTCAGTCACAACGTCCAGTTGAGAGTAGCCCTTGTCCTTCACTTGGGAGTGGATCTCCAGCATCTGCTCACACTCCACCTTGGCCAGAAAGAGCTCAAAGGAGACCATCTTCACCTGGAGCGTCTCTACCCGCCCCACGAGCTTGTACGCTGTCCCCAGCTCAGGCACATAGCCCATGTAATTCAGAATAGCCCGGATATCCTCTTCCAGTAACGTCGACCTGATGTGATACATGAACGGGCCTGTGTAGGTCTAGGAGGAGGAAGGGGAAGAGAGAACAGGGTTTTCTCTCTAAGACACTCAACAGGCCGCGTCGGAACATGCAGGGAGGGCAGGAGGGAGTAACCTCCCGGCCCCGCACTGTAGGAGGCAGAAGCTGATGTTTATTGAATGCTCTGAGCACTGCAGTGCAGGGACATGAGGCTGCAAGGCTCCGCTCCACATGAAGACGCAGCCAGGACAAACACGGGTGAAGAAAGGGGATTAGTTTCTAGGGCAAAAATCCAAAGAACAATGAGAAGATTCCTTTCTGACATTTTTACAAAGATCTGAATGCCAGACTGCCAAACTGCCATTAGAATGAGCAGGAATGCCATCTCTGTCAAAGCCATCTTCTTCCTTCCTCCCCTCTTCATTCACCCTCTGCCCTGGCCTCCCTGCTCCTAGCCATGCCAGTTCCCATCCAACAGCCAGAAGGACCCGTTTCTGTTGGAGACCAGGTCCCGCCACCACCTCACTCAAACCTCTGCCCTGGCCCAGAGGGCCCTACATCACCTTCCCAGCTTCACAGGTGGGGATCATGGCAAGGTGAGGAACCATGGGGCTCACCCCGTTTTCCCAGAGTGGCTGAGAGCACAGGAGGCATATATGGTCAGACTGGCACAACTGCACTCAGATGGCCTGGAAGGGGCAAGAGAGCGTGGAGAAGGGGTGAAGGGTGCCTCCCTAGGCCTTACCTTGATGTTCTTGAATTCCTTCTTCCACGGGTAGAGGAAGAGGTTGACACCCACAGTCTCCAGCAAGCTGAAGGCGCAGTGCAGGGCCCCCAGGCTGGCGGAACCCAACAAGCGCAAGGAGCGATCCAGCACCTCATAGAAGTGGATCAGCCGGAATCGATAAAAGGGGTCGACCTTGTGCAGGCTGAGCAGAGTCGAGGCCGCCACCCGCAGGTACTCATCACTGGCAGGCCGCTGCTTGCTGGAGGGGGTGTCCACTTTGCCCTCATGGAACTGCACGTACTTCCGAAATAAGTCATCCTTGTATTTTGTATCCATTGAACTGGGTTTCCCCATCCGGTCTGGGGAGAGGGGCTACCTTATCTCCTCCATGGCCTCTCGGGGCGTGGCAGGGACATCATTGAAAGCAATGACACACGGAACGTCTGGAAGAGCAGAAACAAGACACACATCATCCCTCAAGATGGTCAGTTTCTGACTGCTGGGGCACACACGTAAGCAGCACTGGCCGGTCCCCGCCTGCCCATCCGTCTGCACATTCACTGAGCACCTGCTACGTACAAGGACAGGGCAGGAGAGGCCAGTCAGTTGAGGTCCTTGACTTTCTCAAACTCACAAATGTACGCTGTGGTTAACACTCATGGAAGAAACGTGCAATAAGGGGAAGGGGACTGTTCTGAAAGGCTTCCCGAGGCACTAATTTTTACTTAGACTCAAAGGCTGAAGAACGTGCCAGGAAAGAGGTGGGCACGGGTTTCCCTGTCGGAGCCTCTGCAAGGAGCACGGCCCTGAGCTAACAGTCACTTCAGGGCACTTCCTACCAGACAGTACTGTCCCAGGCGCTTGGCACACACCATCTCTCAAGGAGAGTGGTACACATTACACAGATGTACAATGCTAAGAAAATTGTCCAGGATCAGAGCACTAATAAATTTGGCAGCGCTGAGATCAGAGTCTGGCTCTGAAGTCCAAGTGCTTATCCCCTGCACTCTATATCCCGGAGGCAGGAGGGTGCTTGGAGTGGGGACAGAAGGCAGCTACTGCGGCGGCACAAGTCAAGTGAGCATAGAGTGGACTGACAAGAGCTAAAGCTACAACCACAAGCTTGACCCCATAGGCTTCACAGAGCAGGTTAAGAATTTTCTATTTTAAGCCATGCAATGCCCCTGAAGAGTTTGAAGCACATTTTTAAAACTAGAACTGTATGGATCATGCTTGTACCCGCCTTAGAGCACCAGCGCCGGCCTGCATTCCTCTGCCATCAGACCATTATATAGGGTAGCGTAATGCATTATGTATTGGGCTGCTAACTGCAAGGGCAGCAGTTCAAACTCACCAGCTGCTTCTTGGGAGGAAGATGAGGTGGTCTGCCCTTGTAAAGATCGTCTCCGAAGTCCTAAGGAGTGGTCCTACGCTGTTCTATAAGCTCACTACCAGTCAGAATTGACTCAGTGGCAGTAAGCTTGGGGGTTTTGCATTTTTTGTTGTCAGGGGAAAATGAAGTGTTCTGAGCAGGGGCATACAGGGTTTATATAATTTTGTTGTCCTTTGAGTCACTTGTTAACAGGACACATATGGGACTAGCAATATTTTTGATGCCACAGTGCTAAATTCATCAAGTACATTGTGAAGGCCAGGAGAAGCAACAGAGCATGGGATTGTGACACAAGCCTGAAGTGACATGGCCTTAGTGTAAATCCTGGCTCCGCTTCCCAAGGTTATGGAGGCAAATGACTCAACCTATCTCAACCTCCATTTTTGCATCTGAAACAAGGGGTTGAAGATAGTACCTAGACTCCAAGTATAAATCCAAGTATAAATTGATGCATTTCAGTTATGGTGTTGGAGAAGAATGTTAAAGGTACCATGGACTGCCAGAAGAACAAATCAATCTGTGTTGGAAGAAGTGCAGCCAGAGTGCTCCTTGGAGGCCAGGATGGCCAGACTTTGTCTCTCATACTTCAGAGATATTGTCAGGAGGGACCACATCATGCTTGGCAAAGTGGAGGATCAGTAAAAAAGAGGGAGACCCACAGGAGCTGGATGGGCACAGTGGCGGCAGCAATGGGCTCATGTGTAACAATTGTGGGTATGGCTCAGGACCGGGCAGTGCTTCGTTGCTGTGCGTAGGATCACTACGAGTCAACAGCAGCACCATGCTCCAGGGTGGGTGTGGGGCTTACAAACGACCAGGATAGAAAACACCTCCCAGAGCCCTTGTCATCTGATGCCAATGCTCCAGAAGGTAAGACCAGAATGGGAGCAAATACTTTGTGCCCCCTCATCGTGCCTCTCCTCACCACAGCTCCATGGGGGCAACTTGGTGACTGTCACCCTTGGCAGAGTAACTAATCTCAGCACAGCGCCCAGGGCAGAGTAGGTACCTCATAAGTAGCTGAGGGCTGAGTGCAGAGGGCTCCTGCTTCCGGTGGGAGATGGCATTGGACCAAGAAAAGTGCTGCCAGGGAGTTGGGACTGACCTGGAAAAGCCTCGACCACAGCTGCATTCAGCTCAGAACGTCCGAAAGGCCCCCAGTCCTGACCACCTTTATGAGGCCCACAGGCACATCCTCGCTTCCCCACAGTTCTGGGGAGTCTCCTGGAAGTTGTTAGCTACAGGGTCAGGAGTAGGAGGTGCAGAACTAAGGGCACAGTTTCTCAATGTCATGCTAAGGAAGCCAAACTCTTCAGTAACAAACATGCTTGAGGACAAACCAGGAAGGCGACATAAGTGCACACAGGATAAAGTTCTCGCTCTCTTGACCAGGATCCAAGGTTAGCAGTTCTTCCTCTTTGCTCTAAGCCCCATCCACACAAAACTGTGTTTGTTTCTCTACTCTAACACGTCAAGCTCATATCTACCTCAGGACCTTTGCATGTGTTGTTCCTTTTGCCTGGCTGTTCTTCCTGATTTCCCCTACTTGATCTAGCTTAGATGGCTTGATGATGAAAACTAGAGGAAGATGATGAAATTTGATACAGGAAGCAAGTGTAAACTGCTACAACTTGATGAACTTGACTTTATCTTATAGTTGCAGCAGCACAAAATACCAACCGAGAGGGAAGGAGTCTTCACATCCAGGATCAAGCCTATCCCCTCAGTACACAGGGTTGTCAGGGGCAGGCAACTCAGGCATTGGTTACCTAAAATGGAGGGGGGCTATAGAGGCACAAAGTGGCTGGCTTACAAGCTTTCAGAAGGGAGTTTAGTTTCAGAGGGGGAGGTAAAATCCCCACTGAATAGTTTCCATCTTGTCTAGATGGTTCTAGTGAAAGGAGTTAGGGAATAGGATTCTTTTGATTTAATAGTGAACAACTATTGTGGTAACTAATGGCGATTATGACAACTGTGAAGGTACAAGTTTTGTAACAAAAAGGGGGGAGTAGTAAATCTTTCATCCCAGGACCCTAGGAAAAACAAGAAGGAAGAGCATGAGCGGAACGTGGGATCCTAACCAGAGAAGCAACGACACCAGAGGCAGAGGCCGAGGTGATGGTGTGGAGAGACAGAGCATCTGAGGACTCTTAATGTTGTTGTTAGGTGCCATCAAGTCGACACCGACTCATAGCGACCTTACACACAGCAGAACGAAACACTGCCTGATCCTGGACCAACCACGCTTGAGTCCATCGATGATGCCACTTTACCAATCCATCTCGCTGGGGGTCTTCCTGTTTTTCTCTGACCCTCCACCTTACCAAACATGATATCCTTCTCCAGAAACTGGTCCCTCCTGAGGACTCATGGAAAAAGAAAGGCTGTGTGCTGACAGGCAGGGGGCTGGTTTGCCAAATGTGTCCTTTGGTGATATATTCTGAGTGTTTTTCTGTACATCAAAAAAAGGGGCTGTAATCATTAGAAGAAAAAAAAGAATGGATGAGGAAAGAAAAACTACTGGAGATAAGCAATACAGGGAGGAAGTGGGAGAGGCGGTGTTACCACTGAGGGATTACAAACAAGACGAAACCACTATGTGGTTTGTTCAATGTAACACTAATAATTTACTCTGTAAACCTTCATTCAATTCATAATAAAACACTGTAAAAACTAACGAAAAAAAAAGATGCATTGATCATCACTGGTGACTGGAATGAAACAGTTGGAAACAAAGAAGAAAGATAAGCAGTTGGTAACAGAAATAATGGCAGAGATCACATGACAGAATTTTACAAAACCAATGACTTATTATGGAGTCCTGGTGTGGTGCTGTGGGTTAATGCACCAGACTGCAAAGCCATTTGAACTGCGAGGTCAGTGGTTCAAGCTCACCAGCTGCTCCTTGGAAACCCTACACAGGGTCCCTGTAGGTCGGAATCGACTTGGCAGCACTTAATAACAACAACAACAATGACTTATTAGTCACTGCAAGTATACTTACCAACAACCTAAGCGGCAACTATACATGTGGACCTCAGCAGGGAACCAAACTGACTACCTCACTGGGAAGAGACTGTGAAGAATCTCCATGGTGGTGGTGGTGGTGGTGGTGATGTGCCATGGAGTCGGGGCTGACTCACAGCCACTCTGTACAGGGTTTCCGAGGCTGTAAATCTTTACGGGTGCAGAACGCCTCATTTTTTCCCGTGGAACCACTGGTAGTTTTGAACTACTGACCTTGAGATTAGTAGCCTGACTCGTAACCATGACGCTACCAGAGTTCCTTGAAGAAGCTCCATATCATCAGCCAAAATAAGGCCAGGAGCCAACTGTGGAAAAGACCATCAATTGCTCATAATGCAAGTTCAGGCTGAAGCTGCAGAAACTTCAACCAACTCCACAAGACCCAGAGTACAACTCTGAGTATATTCCTTCTGAATTAAGAGACCATCTCAAGAATAGATCTGACTAATAACCGAAAACCAGAAAAGTTGTGTAAGCTACAAAGAACATCATGTATGAAGAAAGCAAAAGGCAATTTAAAAAAAAGAAAAGACCAAAATGGATATTAGAAGAGACTCTGAAACTTGCTCTTGGACATAGAGAAACCAAAGGAAATGGAAGAAATGATGAAGTAAAAGAGCTGAATAGAAAATTTCAAAAGGACAGCTAGAAAAGACAAAGTCAAGAATTATAATGAAATGTACAGACCTGGAGTCAGAAAACCAAAAGGGGAAAAAACGGTCGGTTTTTCTCAAGCTGCAAGAACCTGAGAAAAATTCAAGCCTTAACTTGAAATACTGAAGGATTCTATGGTCAAAATACTGAATGAAGCATCAAAAGAAGATGGAAGGAACACACAGAGTCACTATACCAAAAAGAAATGATTGATGTTCAACTATTTCAAGAGGTAGTTGTGGTGGTGGTGTTAAGTGCTATAGTATAGGGTTTTTCAATCCGAGGAGTGGCTGGTGAGTTTGAACCACTGGCCCTGAGGTCCAGTGCTTACCCTACAGAACCATACCAAGACTCCTATTTCAAGAGGCAGCATACGACAAAGAACCAATGATACTGAAGTGCAAGCTTCAGTGAAGGAGTTAGCAAAAAAAAACCAAGGCTCCAGGAACTGATGGAATACAAACTGAAATGCTTCAACACACGGGTGCAGCTTTGGGGCCCCCATGCATCTATTTCAAAAAATGTGGAAGACAGGTAACTGGCCAACAGACTGGAAGAGATCCCTATTTGTATTCATTCCAAAAAAGATGACGCAACAGAATGTGGAACTCATCAAACAATATCATTAATATCATACGCAAGTAAATTTTTGCTTAAGATAATTTCAAATGGATGTGGGCTGAAAATAAAGAACACCAGAAAGATGTTTACCTGTGCTTTATTAACTATGCAAAGGCTTTCCACTTTGTGGATTATGACAAACTATGGACAACCTTGAGGAGAATGAGTATTCTGGAACATTTAACTGTATTCATGAGAAACTGTACATAGACCAACAAGCTGAGCAACTAATCTGAGAAGCTGGGTTATATAAAGAAGAACGCAGCACAAGGATTGGAGGAAGACTCATTAACAACCTACAATATATACATAACACAACTTTGCTGGCTGAAAACGAAGAGGCACTTACTGATGAAGATGAAAGGCATTAGTCTTCAGTATGGACTGCAAGTCAGTGTAAAGAAAACAAGGATCCTCACCACTGGACCAATAAATAACATCATGATAAATGGAGAAAAGATTGAAGTTGTTAAAGACTTCATTTTACTCAGATCTATAACCAATACTCATGGAAGTAGCAGTCAAGAAATCAAATGATGTATTGGATTAGACAAAGCTGCTGTGAAGGACCTCTTGAAAGTGTACAAGAGCAAAGATACCACTTTGAGGACTAAGGTTTGCCTGACCCATGGTATTTTCAGGTGCCCCTAGACATGTGAAAGTTGGACAGTGAAGAATCGATGCATATGAATTACAGCGTTGGCGAAGAACACTGAACATACCATCAACTGCCAGAAGAACAAATCTTGAAAGAAGTACATCTTGTCTTGGAAAAAGTGCATCCAGACAACTTCTTAGAAGAGGAGACAAGACTTTAGTCTCTGGTACTTTGGACATGTTGTCAGGAGGGACCAGTCATTGGTGACTGAACATCATGTTTGGTAAAGTGGAGGGTCAGTGAAAAAGAGAAAGACCCTCAATATGAAGGACTGACACAGTGGCTGCAACAAAGGGCTCTAAAGTAACCACAGTGAGGAAGGCACAGCACTAGGCAGGGTTTCAGTCTATTGTACACAGGGCGGCTATGTGCCAGAACCGACTCCCCGGCACTTATAACAACAATGCACCTACCATTTTTATTCATCTGCGAGGAGCTTCCATCCTGCCTCTGGTTCCAGGAAGTGGTTTTTTTTGAGAGGCATTTAAATAGAGGGGCACCAAGCCTGCTAAACACTGTGGGGACTTTCTCTAAGGAAGTCTTCCCCTTGAATCTAAGGAACTGGATTTTTACAAAGTCACCCCCCCCCCCCCCCCCCCCCCGCCCCCAGTCAGCTTTTCAGCTCAGCCTCTGCAGCTCCGTGATTGCACCACAATACACACCCGTGCTTGAAGCAAACAGTAAATAAGGAAAAGGGACCCAAAGAGCCTAGCTGGTGCTCCACACATCATGAGGTGGAAGATGAAAATCATCTAAGAGGAATATTAAACCAACCTAGGGAGTGAAGAAGGTGGGGGGGGGGGCGCAACTGTTAAGAGATAATTAAAGGAATGGGAACAAGAAACTAACAATTACAGAGGTCCTACTACAGACTACCTTCTTGACATACATCTTCCTGTGTAACCCTCACAACTCTACGATGAAACCACAGCTGGATCATCAAGCAACCTACCCCAAACAACAGAGCTTGAAAGGGTCAGAGCTGGGATTTGAACATGGTTTCAAATGTTCACTTGTTCTCTAACTCACTCATTTACAGGCATACTTCGGAAATACTGTGGGTTCAGTTTCAGAGCACTGCAATAAAGCAAATGATCACAAGCCACAATATGTTTTTGGTTTCCAGGTGGATATAAGTTATGTTTACCCTATACTGTCATCTACAGCCAAGAAAACCCTATACAGGGTCGCTATGAGTCAGAACCAACTGGACGGCACATAACCACCACCACCCTGAGGCGCTGTGGGTTAATGTGCCAGACTGAAAAGCCGTTTGAACTGCAAGGTCGGCAGTTCAAGCTCACCAGCTGCTCCTCGGAAACCCTATACAGGGTTGCTATGAGTCAGAATCGACTGGACGGCACTTAACAACAACAACTGTGAGAATGATCAAAATGTGAAACCAAGATACAAAATGAGCACACGCTGTTGGAAAAACGGTCCCAACTTGCTCAACACAGGGTTGCCATAAACATTGTTTACAAGTGCTACAAAGTGAAGCACAATCAAACGAGGCAGGTCTGTATTATTACAACTGGGGCCACGTACCAGGGGCTTAGTAGGTGAGGGCCCTCTGCTAAGTGCTCTGTGAAAACCACCTTAATGCACACCATAAAGACAAGGAGATTGGGTTTGGGAGAGGACAGGTCACCCACCTTCGGTCACATGGCTAAGAAGTGGAACGGACTCTTGGGCTCTGCCTGCTGGGCTTTAGCAAAGCAGACCTGCTGCATCTGCCAGCAGCGCTATAGGGAAGGGATGCTCTGTGGCACGGTGAACAGAGTCAAGTGCTCAAAATCTCTACACTAGCAAAATTCATATCTTCCCACACAGACTGGGGCTGGATGAACCACAAATCTCTTTATGATGTAAGCTCAAGGGCCAAGGGAAGAGGCTGGCTAGAGAATGGCCAGTGGTGGAGCAGCTGACATCATCCCTGCTGAATACATTTTCTGAAAACACAGGCTGCCTTGTAGCTGGTCAGTGCTGGTGCCTTTTCTGAGCAGAGAGGCAGCAATTTATTCCCAGCACTCTGCAAGAACAACAAAACACACACTCTCTGCAAAAACAGTGTGACTGTAGGAGACCAAGTCAGCCCAGTGACAAGCTGTTAATTTTTCCAAGCAACCCAAAGACTGGAATGCCAAGACAGACCAGTCTGGCCGCGGCAAAAATATCCAGCATCCCTAATACAGTATCAGGATGGTACCCAGAGTTCACAGCCTGGTGGGCACCTCCTGAATTTACAATCAGCATCTTTCAAAAGCAAGTCAATGACGACACTGAGATATCGCACAGTGGATAGCGAGTGTGTGTGTGTGTGTGTGTGTGTGTGTGGCGTTTATATATTTTTTAAAGACCTCAAAGGAAAGATGTACCTGTTTCCAGCTCCACTGAATTATATTAAAATGATTCTGGGCAGCAAAGCACGGGCTTGGCTCTACCTCAATCGGCCCATTCAAGCAGAAACAGTTCCCAAGCAGCAGTTGAAGCCCCCACCCCCACCACATGCACAGGCGGAAGCTATTTTGGTCGCGTTGTCCCAGTCCACAGGTTTACTCCCGCGGCAGCTTCAGCTAGGAGCCCGCAAGCAAGAGCGGATGGAGAGCCGTTCAACCCTCTCATCCCACTCCTGGGCACTCAGTCCACGCCAAGGGATCTCAGGAAACAACTAGGGCACCTGTCACTGCCTGCAAGCCAACTAGATTCCAGAGAAATTCAGAGATCTGCCAGACCCCCTGAACCTCCCTGGTGCTGAGAGCAGGCTTGCTTAGAGGCAGCTGCCTCTCTCATAGGCACTCTGAAGGAAGCGGGTTTGCCCTCCTCAGAGGGCAGAATCTGGCGGCTGCTTCCCAGGTTGGGTTCATTCCGATGGCATCGGGGGCTCCACATCGGTTATGAAATACCGGTCTCAAAATCGGGCCCTCCCATCGGCTTGCGAATAAAGTAACAGCTGCCTTTTTGTATGCCAAGGACCGGGCTTCACACGCATTTTCTCCTCTCATCTCCACCACGGCCCTAGCAGGAAGGTATTTGACAAGTGATGCAACTAAAGATCTTAAGGTGATGTGACTTGTCCAAGGTCACACAATGAGTATAAATCCAGGTCTGCCGCCAGAGCTTGCGCTAGAAGCCACTGCGCGGTCACTGCCTCACGTGGAATCGGGGTGTCCTCCGGCTTGGCTAGTCGCCGAAGAAGGGGTGTTCCTACTGAGCCGCCTCGAGTCACCCTCGGTGGGTCCCAGAAATTTGCAATTTAACCTCAGAGAGAGTAGGACAGCTGAGGACAAGTGGAGGCCCCGGAGGCGCCACAAGGGCGGAACTGCCAGTCGCCCCCTCTGGCCGCTAGGACCCTGCTCCCGAGCCCTCCGAGCTCTACCGCTCCTGGCACCCACTCTGCCCGGGAAAGCCCCGGAGGGAGTTTCCGCCTTCGGCTACCCTGCACTCACCCCAAGCACTGCTGCCGAGGCCGCCGGGTCGAGGGGACGAGGACAGGAAGAGGGAGCCGCGGCCGCCGCCGGAGCCGGGCCCGGCTGGGCTCTCGCCGCTCCGGTCGGCTACGGGGAACCGAGACCAGTAACCGAGGGCCAGCGGTGACCCGGAAATAGTTGTTCCGGAAGTGACGTTCGCGAAGGCGTGCCCGAAGCAGGCTGGGCTGCGGCTGCGCGTTGAACCTCAACAGAGGCCGATGCCCGCGCCCGGTAAGGGCGAGGTGCGGAGGGCAAAGGAAGAAGTTTCAGGAAGACGAGCTAGCAAAGATGACGCAGAACCCCGCTTTCGGATCTGAAGGTCTACTGCCGTGGCTGGGGCAGCACCCGGAAATAAACGGACAGGAAGTGACGCACGCCGGTAGGCCAGGGGGAATGATGGCTGGCCGGGTTGTCATGGAAACTGGTCCCGAGTCCTGAGGTTGGGGCTCAGGATTCTGAGTGCGCTTCTAGGCCTTGGTCGCTGTTGAGAAGATCAGTGAGCTAGGCTCTCCCACTGCGTCTGAGTAGAAGCTTTGGGTCAAAGCCCTGAACCCCATTTTACAGACGGAAATACCGTGACTCAAAGTGAACAAAGGAGGTGCTCGAGATCATTGGAGGACTGTGGTGTGGCACTGTGGGATAAAGCACTGGACCGCAAGGTCGGTTTGAACCACAAGGTTGACAGTTCAAACTCACCTCACCAGCCTCCTTGGAAACCCTATACAAGGTCACTATTTTAAAACAAAAACAAAACAGTTGCTGTCCAGTCATTCTAACTCCTGGCAACCCCATCCATGTGTGTCAAAGTAAAACTGCTCCATAGGGTTCTCCATGGCTGTTTTGCGGGGGAAGTAGATGGTCAGACGTTTCTTTTGAATTTCTTCAGAGTTGACTTGACCCTCCAACCTTTCCATTCAAACCCTTTCTGTTACTAGCCAAGCCCTAACTGAATGTCAACTGTTAACACTACCCAGGGAGTTAATACACGTGTATGTAAACTGCTTGGCATGTGGTAGGGGTGGTCGTGTGCCACTTAGGTGGCTCTGACTCCAAGCGACCCTGTACAGGGTTTCTGAGGCTGTACATCTTTAGAAGAGCAGGAAGCCTCATCTTTCTCCTGAGAAGCGACTGATAGATTCGAACTACTGTCCTTGTGATTAACAGCCCAACTCATAATTCACTACACTACCAGGGAAATGACCTCTCATTCTCTCACTTTCCAAAGTGGACTGCTTTGAAGAAGACAGCTCCAAAATAATCTCCTTACTTTGGAGTTTTTGTGACAGGTGCCTACAGAATTTGCAATCTACAGTGGCATCAGTCCTAGTAGCTTGTCACTTAATTGTTCATGTTAAGTGTACACTCCCTCCCACCCCCTTGACCTTGAGCCCCTCTTGCCAGGACTCAGCTTTTGTTGGTTCACCATGGAATCCTTCAGTGTTTGCAGAGTACCCGACACATTACTCAAGATTGTGTTGAACATCTTTGTGATCAAACCAGTCATTCTCTGGTTTGATCTGTGAGCTATTGAATGCTCACAGCCTACTCTGTGCCAAGTTCTGTTCTTAGAACATGCTCCTGGCTCACCACACTTTTATCCTCTGGCCTCAGTCTGGATGTCCTTCCCTTCACCTCTTCCCTCCTTGCCTTCTTGGCGTCAAGCCCTAGCTCAGTCCTCACTTCCTTTCTGAAGGCTTCTCGGATTTCCCCAGGCAAAAACCTTCCTTCCTCCTGGCCTCCACAAAGCTGTCTTTCATAATTTTCTTAGCTCTGTTCAAAGTGGAATATACCTCCCACTAACCTAGTGAATAAGGAAGATTGTAGAAGAATTGATGCCTTTGAATTGTGGTGTTGGAGGAGAATACTGAAAGTGCCAT
>NW_006408541.1:12947995-12957181 GCF_000296735.1 Chrysochloris asiatica | reverse complement strand
AAGCAGCCTTTAAATCACAATTTCCCTGGTGTAACAGAGGACAAAGGAGAGCCCAGTAGGAGGAGACAGAGAATGTAAGGCTGACTGCCTCCAGAAACAATTGTCTCCTTTGCCCTGAGACCAGCAGAACTGGATGGTGCCCAGTTACCATGATTCAACGTTTTGATCAAAGTTATAGAGAAGAATTCTGTTCTGAAAGGGGGAAAATGCAGGACAGAATTTCCAATTCTCATGGACTCCAGACTTCCTGGAGCCATGAGGCTAGATGAACCTCTCTGAAACTATTCCCTGAGATCATCTTTAAACCTCAGACCCAAAATAATACCTGGAAGTCTTCTGAAAACCAAACAATAGTTTAACTACTAAAGAATGTCTGCCTTTTGCATTCTGCTCTTTTAAGATCTATTGTCATGGGATCAAAGTGACAATAGCAATGCAGAAGATTAGATAGGAAACTGGGGGATGGGGGGGGACAGTGAGTTTTTGTTAATGGGGGAGAAAGAACTCAAAAAAGGACAGTGAGAATGGCTGTACATTCTCACAATGTAATCAGTGTCACTGAATTGTATGTCCAGAAACAAGACTGAACATGTGTTCTGCTATGTTATTCACAACATCAACAAATAAAATGCATTATTAAGAAAAAGTCTTTCTTTCCAGCTCTGTGGTTCTATGGCAGCCCAAAGGAAAATCAGAGAGATTTTTTTTTCAGTAGGACTTTTTACCAGTAGAAAATCCTGACCCCTGAGACTTGGTGCCATCTCTTTATTTGAAACACCCAGTCTCAATCATGTCTTTTAAAGAAGGTTGAAGGCCCAGGATGTCTCTGCTTGGTAATGTGAGAATCACAGGAACATCCTTCTCAGATTTTCTTAAACAATGATTAGCAGATTATATAATGGTCACATGACAATGATCAGCCACTTCTACTTTGTAACACCCAGCCACACAAGCATTCTAGGTTATGTGTGTGTGTTTTCATCACAAAAGTCACACATGTATTTCATCAATACAGAGGTATATAGAATTTAAAAATAAAAAAGTATTTTCTCACATAGCAATTTGATTTCTCAGAACTCACTGGATAGAAACATGCATACAAAGGCCTGTTCATCATTGTATTGCCAAAAAGCAAAACAAAACCCAGGAGCACTCTGATCGTCCATCACTGGGGAAGCAATGTACCAGTACTAAAGGATAAGAGTCTTGCTAACTCTGTAATACATACCACGGAGTAGAAAAAGACGCTGTAAAATTTAAGACGCAATCAAAACATCAGCCCACTATGTTTTCTATGTATATGGGAGAAAAAAGAGGCTTTCTGCTGCCTCACAGATTTAAAGCCTCAGAAACCCTATAGAGGGTCACCATGAGTCAGAATTGGCTTGAGGGAATTTAACAACATATTTATGTATAATGCTAACTGTTGTTGTTTTTTTGTTAAGTGCCATCGAGTCAGTTCTGACCCATAACAACCCTGGATAGGGTTTCCAAGGAGTGGCTACTGTAATGCTAACTAGGTCAGTAATATAGAGACAGGTAACTTTTTTAGAGCACTCCATAAATACATGTTTATGTAATGGCTGTTAACCTCTCCCTCTAAAATGGATGAAGTCCTGGTGTAGTGCTGTAGGATAAGCACTGGACTGCTATCTACAAAGTCAGACTGCTATCCACCAGCCGTTCTTCAGAAACCCATCTAGGGGTGGCTATGAGTGGAAACCGACTTCACAGCACTAAACAACAACAAAGTGATGGTGGCTGTGTGCCATGGAGTCGGTTCCAGTGACCATGTACAGGGTTTCCGAGGCTGTAAATCTTTAAATCTTTACGGGAACAGAAAGCCTCATCCTTCTCCCGCGGAACAGCTGGTAGTTTCGAACTGCTGACCTTGCGGTTTGCAGCCCGATTTGTAACCACTTATTACAAAGTGAATAAGCAGAACTATATCTGTTTTGCTCGCAATTATGGGTTAGGTATTGGGCTGCTAACTGAAAGATCAGTAGTTCAAACCCACCAATGGCTCCTCAGGAGACAGAAGCAGTCTGCTCCCATATAGATTTTGTCTCAGAAACCCTATGTAGGGTCACTGTGAATCAAAATCAACTCGATGGTTTCCCTGACACATGTACTAACCAGTGCCTAACAGGGGACTCAGTCCTCATTGAATGCTTACCATGTGTGGGGTTTGATGTTAGACTTAAGGTCACAGCACTGAACAATGCAAACATAGCCCCTCAAGGAGCTTAGTGCCTCCTTTTCAGAAAGAAAATATTTTAAAATAGGTGAACTAAAAATCTAAAATTCAGAAGAGAAGGTGATATGTTCAATTCTGGTAACAAAATTCCATATGCTGGGAGACCTAAGGAGTCCTGGTGTGGCACTGTAGAGTAAGCACTGGACTGAAAAGTCAGTTTGAACTGCAAGGTCGGCCGCTGCTCAATCTCACCAGCCAGTCCTCGGAAACCCTATACAGGGTCACTTTGAGTTGGAACCAACGCAGTGGCTCTTAACAACAAAAGGTGACGTCAACCAGCAGAAATTTATTTCCTCTGAATTCTGGAGAGCAGACGCTCAATATCATATTCTCTGTAAAGGCTCTAAGGAGCACGGAACACACTCTAGGCTAAGCACTGGACTGTTAACACAAGGTTGGCAGTTCAAACCCACCAGCCACTCAGCAGGAGACAGATGAGACTTTCTGCTCCCTTAGAGACTTATAGCCCCAGAAACCCTACGCAGAGTCACTATGAGCCAGAACTACCTCCATAGCAGTGGGGGTGGACTCCAGTAAGTTACCATGTTAACTAGTTACATCTATAAAGACAGGTACTGGGGGGTTAGGAGTTCATATATCTTTGGGGGACACACAATTCAACTCAGAGAAGGAAGACATGACCTCTAACTAGGCAAATTGGGGATGGTGCCATGGAAGAGGTGACATTTGAGTTGGACATTCAGTGGTTTTGGCATGTGCAAATTCCTTTCCTTCCTGCTGGAAGGATATGATCAATCAAAAGCAAGGATCAGAGGTTGGAAATCAGCTGCCTACAAGCATGTAATATGGACATATAGTAGGCGCTGTTGTGTACCAGTGAGTCCGTTCTGACTCATAGTGATCCTGTACAGGGTGGCTTAGAACTGCCAACCTTGCAGTTAACCATGCAGGGTTTATTCTATAGCACCATACTAGTCTATACTACGTAACACTGAAATTGATCGTAGTAAGAGCTGTTGATTGGTTCTGACTCTAGCGGCCCTATATAGGGTTTCTCAACCTGTAGTCATTGCAGGAGCAGAAAACCTCATCTTTCTCCCAAGGAGTGACTGGTGGGCTTGATCTGCTGACCTTGTGGCTCACAGTCCAGTACTTATCCTATGGACCCATCACATTCCTAGAAATAAGTAGTAATCAAGTCAAAATTAGTACAGTAAGAACTCAATCAATATTTCCATCAGAAAAAATATTGTTGAATGCCTACCATGCTCTGACTCAACTGTTGCCAAGTTCTTAACTGACTGTGACCAGATCTTCAGTCTTTGGGGAAGGAGCTAAAAATACAGTTGTTTGGGGTTATTATTGTTTTTTTTAATATTTTATTGTGTTTTTCGGTGAAAATTTACACAGTAAATAGGGTTCTCTAGAAATCCAGATTTGGGAGTGATATTTCCCAGTTATAAACAAGCACCTAGGACCCAGATCTTGATTTCTAAATACCATTCTTTACCCAAAGGAAAAGGAGCTCTGGTAGCATAGTGGTTACAAGTTGGGTTGCTAACCTCAAGGTCAGCAGTTCAAAACTACCAGCCATCCCACAGGAGACAGATGAGACTTTCTGCTCCTGTAAAAATTTATAGCCTCGGATACCCTATGCAGGGTTGCGGTGATTTAGAACCGACTCCACGGCACACCACCACCATCACCCAAAGGAAAGGGCTCCTTGGAGAAATGACTGCTTTAAAGATGGGACCAGGTGAAGTATAGGATGAGCTGGCAGCATCTTACTAAGTGAGACAGAAAGAGGACATGCCCAAAGAGCAAAGTCCAGGCTAAATGGGTTCCTACTGACCAGTGCCAGGACAATTTGAGCATCAAAATAAATAATGGTAGTAATGGATTGTAATACTTAGTGAAGAAAAAAGAGCCATAGCCCATACTGATACTAAGCATGGAGTAAAATACAGTACCCCAATTAACAAAGGAATATATCCAAGCGCTCCAGTTGGTCAGGCTGTCAATTCTGCTCCCTGCACTAAGGATGAATGGGGAGCAAGCATGGCAGCTGGTTGGAGAAATGGATGCAGCAGAGGAGCCGGGGAACAAAGGTGATTGATGGAGATCGGCTTAGTCTTGGAGGACTTCAGATGTCAGGCCAAGCCTCTGAACCTGAGAAGAGAAGATTGTGATCACAACTCTTGATCTCCAGACCATGTGTTTGGGGCTTGGAGACCACAGAGTATGGTGGTAAGAAATCATCACTTCCAGTCCCTAGAAATGTGGCACAATGGAACAGAAACAACCCTGCAACCAGTGAGACATGGCTTCAAATCCCAGTTTGACAGTTAGTAGCCCCATGACTTCAGAACCCACCACCTGTCATGTTAACGTATTGCTATGACACTGCAAGTTATGGCACCAGCATGACAAACTCCAACAGGGTCATCCATAGTGGACAGGTTTCAGTGGATCTTCCAGACTAAGACCAGGAAGAAAGGCCTGGCTTCAAGAAAGTCACCAATGAAAACCCTATAGATTACAAGAGAACATCACCAACCATAGTGCTAGAGGATGCGCCACCCCACAAACTACACAGTGGCCACAACAAGGGACTACACATACTGACATTGGGGAAGATGCCACAGAACCAGGTAACTTTATGTTTTGTTGTCCGCGTGGTCGCCAGGAATTAGAACTGACTTAACAGCAATAACTAACAACAACATGGTGTGCTAGAGGGGTTAAGAACATGGACTCTGGAACCAGAATGCCAGGGTTCGAATTCAGGCTTTGCTGCTTACTATCTAAGTACTCTTGAGCAGAACCACCCTCACTCCTGTGTCTGTTTCTTCATCGGTGAAATGGGAAATAGAACAGTCCCGGTTTCAGTACGGGGGGGAAAATGACACCATCCGTGTGGGCACTTAGAGCAGTGGCCTTACTGACTATCCAATCCGCTCCATTATCTCCCCACGCCCAACCCCGCCAAAAGCACTTTACCCATTGTTGTTGTTGTCCATTCTAGCTTATAGTGACCCTGTATGGTGTGGTGCTGTAGGATCTGCACTGGACTGCAAACCACAAGGTCAGCAGTTCAAACCCACCAGCTGCTCCTTGGAAACGCTATACAGTGTCGCTATGAGTCGGAACCAACTCGACAGCACTTAACAATAACAATATAGGGTTTCTGAGGAACAGGTGGTGGGCTTGAACCACCAACCTGCAGTTAACAGTCCCGTGCTTACTCTACATCACCACATGAGGACACCACTTTCCCTGTGTTGTTAGTTGCTGTCAAGTTGGCTCCGACTCATAACAAACAACCCTACACATAACAGAGCAAGGCGCCTTGCTGGTTGCTCCTGTCTGGTCCTCACAACACAGTTGCCCTTGATTTGAATGGAATGTTACACTAATGTCAACCACTAGCTCTTATTTCCTGATGCTGATTTCTTTCAAGAATCCTCACTCTTGTCCGAGAGCATCATTTTAATTGTATGTACATAGACAGTTTGCTCTTAACAGTTATGACCATGGACTTATATCCAACCACATGTGACATTGCCTAAGTGTCCCCAGTTGTATAATGGGGTTGGTACCTTCAAAATGGGGTTGGTACCTTCCTCATGGAGTCCTGGTATGGCAAAGTGGGTTAATGCACTGAACTGCAAAGTCGGTTAGAATGACAAAGTCAGCAATTCAAGCTCACCAGCCACTCCTAGGAAATGCAGGGTCGCTATGAGTTGCAACCAACTCGACAGCACTTAACAACAATCTTCCTCATAAGGTTACTCTCCATATTAAATGGAATAATACAGGGAAACCTGCCCAGTACTTGGAAGGGAGTAAACCTGCAGCATATATTAGCTAGGATTAGGATTACTGTGGCTTTGCTGGGAGCTCAGGATTCTGTCTGGTTCCCCAAACTCAGAATTCATTCTAACCTCCCACGCGAGCAGGAGGCAGGACTTGGAGGAGGTTTGTAACTCGGAGAAGGCATGTCTTAAACAGAAAGCTGGGCTGTCAGGGTTCTTCCTACAATCAGTACGAAAAGCTGCTTTTCCTCTTCTCCTGGAATAGAAATCCATTGCCAAGCATTTAAAAAGCTTCATATCTGCAGCAGGAGCCACCCAGAAGTCCAAAGGTAAACTGGCTGGTTGAGGGCTGTGATTAGCGGGATCCACCCAGCGCAACAACAGGAGACACACAGCACATGGGGTTGGAAGTGATGGCTCAGCAGCTGTCTGGACGATCCTTAATTGCCCTGAAGCAGCAACCAGATGTTGTGAGCTCTGATTACAGCGTGGGGCTCCAAAGTACTGTTGGCTTATGCTTTCCACTGCTTTGCAGGCTGCAAGGGTCAGCCACACCCAGGTCACCCTTGTTACTTACCAACATGATCCCCAGGCATGAAGGAGAAGTGAACTCTGGGGCCAAATAACCTGAGTTCAAATTCCAGCTCGCCACTTTACAACTGTGTGACCTTACACAAGCTAGTAGCCTCTCTCTGCCTCAGTACCCTAATCAGTACCATGGGACTGAGAGGGCTAAATTACCAGGGAGCAGGGTTGAAGGATGAAATGAACCAACATACAGTGTCAGGTACACAGTGAGCATTCAACACAAGCTAGCTGTGACTATTCCAGACTCGGCACCATGGAGGGAGCCCTGGTGACGCTGTACCATAAACACTGGATTTCTAACCACAAGGTCCACAGTTCAAGCCTATCGACCGCCCCTCAGGAGAAAGATGAGGCTGTCTGCTCACATAAAGATTGACAGCCTCGGAAATACTGTGAGTTGGAATTGACTCAATGGTGGCGGTTCACTGTCACAGGGATCGCCAGGTTGGTGTATATAGCAGTCCCCAAGGGGTCCAACATGCTTGGTACTTGACTTGATGTCATTGTGGTAAATTCTAGTCTCCTTGCATTTATGCTGCTCTAAAGACTAGGATTTAACTGGGGCGGAGGTGGGTGGGATGATTTATCTGAGTTTCTCACCAAATTGTTATTGATAGGTGCTCAATAATTCTACAGTAGGTGAATGAATGAGTGAACCTATGTGTCAGGCATTGCAAATAGGCAGCCACAGCAGAAATAAGGTCCAAACTCTGGGAGTCCAGACATGTGGGTGATGGGAGAGAAATGATAAACTAGTAGACAGATAAATGAACACATCCTTCCAAATTTTTATATGGATCATGTGATCCAGCATGCTTCCAAGATGACTTCAGGTAGGAGCTTCAGGAAGGAAGTGACTATTGATCTAGGACTCACGTAGACATCTAGGAGGAGAGGAGAGGTGTCAGGGAGAAAGAGCTAGAGGTGCAAAGACCCTGAGGCAGAAGTGAACTTAATATGCTTGGGAGAAAGAAAAGCCGGCATGGCAGCAGTCAGGCAAACAGATAGGATAGCAATCTCAGAAAGGAAGTAGAGATCTGACCAAAGACCATCTGTAGGAGGACGAGGATAGAAGCAAAGAGACCAGAGGGGAGGACACTAAAAATCTGGGTGGACTTGGTCATGGACATTGGTCCAGTTAACTGTGGCCTGGGCACTTGAAGCTCATCACCTGAGCCTGAGACCCCACTTCCCTCAGAAGGGAGTGTTGGCATGACAACCTTCACAGAGCCTCCTAACCCCAAACCAAGATTTTAACTTTCTACTCTCAGACCCAGAGAGGGAGAGGAGCTGAGTGCTGATGACCGGGGGTACAGGCTTGCAGGGTATACTCTTTGGTTGGTTGATGGTGAATGGAGGGGATTGTAACCATGGCAATGAAACGATACATACGATAGGATGAATGTAAAACAAATGTTCTCCCATGTAAACTATTACATAATTCACAAAACTTTTTTTTTTTTTTGTAATTTTCTACTCTTCAGATGACATCATTACATCTGCTTCAAAATAAGTAACACTGGAAGGAAGAATTGCCGCAGGTATAGAAACAATGAGCCTGGTCATGAGCTGGTAGCTGTTAAAGCCCGGTGATAGGTCCATGTGAATTAATTTTTCTAGTGACTTTTATGAATATTTAAAATTTTCCAGAATAAAGAGTTTTACCATGTGGCACATCTAAACAATAAAAACTATTAACAAAATTCCTAGGAAAAGCACAGACTGAAAAAATACAGGCATATTTGCAATACATATGTCTGAGAAAGGACTTGAATGCAGAATATTGCCAACCCTGGTCTTGCTTGGTGCAGCTAAGAACCAAAGATAGAGACCAGGTGAGAGTAAGAAGGGGAGACTTTAATCCAGCGAGGAGCAAGCCAGAACCTGCGTTGCCAAGGCAAGCCTCCAAACAAAGGGGATTTGCAGTTTACTACATATACACTGGTGTAGCATTGTGGGTTAATGCCAAACTGCAAAGCCATTTGAACTGCAAGGTCAGCGGTTCAAGCTCACCAACTGCTCCTCGGAAACCCTATACAGGATCACTATGGGTCGGAATCAACTTGACAGCTCATAACAACAACAACATATACACTAGGAAGTCAATTTGGGAGATTATGAATATGTAATCGTTTTCCAAGGAATGGTCATAAATATGCATTGGGGTTGGGTTATGATCCTTGGCCAGAAAGTGTTTTATTGGGCTCCTTGCTTCTAAATGCTGTCGGAGTGATCTTGTGATGTCTTTCCAGTGACTTTTTTTTCTTTGACCAAAGTTCTTTTGTTCTGGGGTCAACTGTAGGTTGCAACTGTCTTTTCTGCACATGTTTGGTGGGTCAGATCTGGTTAGAACTGATTCTCATTTACTGTGGTAGGATACTTTCTTGAGAGAAACAAGTTCTCAGGAAGGGGAAGAAAAGGAAAACTGGTTAATTATAGACTATATATGAGGTATAGATTTCAACATCCTATGACAAGCTCTCTTATACCTTAAGGGTAGATTCATTGGGCAAGCTGCAGAATTTACAAGGTTTCACAGGGTTCAGCGTGGTTAGGGGGCATTTC
>NW_006408541.1:12946097-12947895 GCF_000296735.1 Chrysochloris asiatica | reverse complement strand
AAGGTTGGTGGTTCAAGCTCACCAGCTGCTCCTCGGAAACCCTATACGGGGTTGCTATGGGTCAGAACTGACTCTACGGCACTTAACAACAACAACAGTCACCTAGAGCTACTTCTTCATTCCTGTTCCCCACACCCTTGCACATGCTTGACCAGAAGGGGGCCTGAGGGATGGTCCTCATTTGCAAAATTCACTCTCTGAACCTGGGTGAGGAACAAGCTGGTGGACAAGGACTTGTCTGAGTAGTCATTGAGAGAATCAGCAACCTGCTATTCCACCAGTAGTAATGATTAGATTTCTCTGTTCTACCTGAGCACCACTCCAGGTCTTTATCAGCTCTTGTTTAAGCCCCCCTCCTGATTGCCTGCAAGCTGATGATGTTTACAAGAATTCTAGATGAGGAAAAGCTGTCCCCAGCCCGCGGCTTTGTCAACAACTCCAAATTCTCCTTTGGTAATTGTTGAGAGACTGCATTTTCACATGAGACAGCCAATAAAAGTCCTTCCAAACCTTGAGCATTGTGCTCTTTTAAGATCTATCTATGTGGGATCAAAGTGACAAGATCACTTTACAAGATGAGAGAGGAAACTTTGGGGAGGAACAGCTCTGAAAAGGAGGCTGAGAACGACTGCACATATTAAAGCACGTACTCCTTCTCACTAAACTGTACCTGTAGAAACCCTTGCTTTGGTGTGTGTTTGGATCTGTTCTCTTAACAACCAAATAAAGAAATTCAAAGGGAGAAAACAACAACAGATATGGGGCTTGAAGACATTATATTGAGTGATATAAGTCAGTCACAAAAGGACAAATATTATATGACCTCACTTACATAAAAAGACAAGGACAGACAAATGTATAGTTTCTTAAAGATGCCCAGGGATGGGAGGAAGAAAGACTCAGTTACCATTTACAATGGTGAAAACATGGCATTAAGGGTAAGATTGCCTTTCTGATTAGTGTAATTTGCTGTCAATAAGTTGTACACCTATAAATAAAAATAAAAATAAAAGAATTGGAAAAAAAAATCATATGATTAAAAAAAAAATCTTATGATCTTAGTACAACAACAACAAAGAGTAACTGCTGAGACTGCTTAAACCCACAAGCCAAACCTTGGCTGTTGGGTTGATTCCAGCTCGTAGTGACCTGCAGAACAAGACAGAAGTGCTCCAGAGGGTTCCGAGGCTGTAAGTCTTTACAGAAGCAGACTGCCACAGCTTCCTCCTGCACAGCAGCTGGGGGCTTAACCACTGTGTCACCAGGGCTCCTTTGAGACTGCTTATGTACATACAAACTCCCTGATTTGGAGGTTTAGGATCATGGTTTCATGGACCATCACAGTTAATTAGCCTAATAACATGTTCTCCCTCCCAGTGATAGTGTTGGAGGAGAATGCTGAAAGTGTCATGGGCTGCCAAAAGAACCAATAGATCCATTTTGGAAGAAGTGCAGCCAGAGTGCTCCTTAGAGGCCAAGATGGCCAAACTTCATTTCTCATACTAAGGACATATTGTCAGGAGGGTCCAGTCACTGGAGAAGGTTATCACGTTTGGTAAGGTGGAGAGTCAGAGAAAAAGAGGAAGACGGCCAATGAGATGGATTAGCCAGGTGTCAGCATGGATGGACTCAAGCGTGGCAACAGTAGTAAGGTTGGCCCAGGATCGGGCAGTGCTTCGTTCTGTGCATAGGGCTGCTATGGGGCAGTACTGACTCTGCATTGTTGTTGTTGTTAAGTGCCGTTGGTTCCAAATATAAAAACCCTATGTAGGGTTTCTGAGGAGCAGCTGGTGGGTTT
>NW_006408541.1:12942887-12943401 GCF_000296735.1 Chrysochloris asiatica | reverse complement strand
AGAGATGATGATGTGGAGCGATGGAGCAGCTGGAGACTTTAGATCCAGAGAGGGAGATTGTGCTGAAGACCTGGGGGGCACAGGGGAAGGATTGCGTGGAAGGGAATGGAACCATGGCTATGAGACGATATACAATAGAATGAATGTAAAACTAATGTTCTCCTATGTAAACTATCACATAATTCACAATAAAACATTAAAAAAAAAAAAAAAAAAGAATATATAGGTGCTGGCCAGCAGTGTGGCAACACCTGGGGACTCTTCGGTCCAGAGCCAGTGACATAGCCACAGAGGACTAGAGTGGAGAGTGAAGCGTCCAGCTGTTAAGAAGAGAGGGCATATGCACAAGAACACCCACAGTTGCAGATAATACCCACTTGACCTGGCAGCAAGAATCATTCCCACCCTCTCCACACACAGAGTAGAGAGGGATGGGCAACTTGGACATTGGCTACCCAAAATGGGGGGCACTGCAAAAGCAAGAAGTGACTGGCTTACAAGCTTTCAAGAGGGA
>NW_006408541.1:12895253-12939639 GCF_000296735.1 Chrysochloris asiatica | reverse complement strand
GAGTAGAGAGGGATGGGCAACTTGGACATTGGCTACCCAAAATGGGGGGCACTGCAAAAGCAAGAAGTGACTGGCTTACAAGCTTTCAAGAGGGAACCTAGATTCAGAGGGTGTGAAGGAAAGTAGACTCGCCACTGAGTAGTATACAATCTGTCTAGGCAGGCTGATGAAATGAAATGTGGATGGGTCTCTTGTGATACAACAGTGAATAACTGTTATCGGGACTGATTGTGAGGGTTGGAAATGTAAAGGTAGACGTTTTGTGGCAAGGAGGGGAGTGATTAACTTTTCAGCCTAGGAGCAGAGGTCCCTGGGACCATCAAGGGAGAAGAGCGGAGAGCGGGACCCTACCCAGAGAAACAGTGATGCCTGAGATGGAAGCAGAGATGATGACGTGGAGAGATGGAGCAGCTGGGGACTTTAGACACAGAGAGGGAGAGGGACTGTGTGCTGATGACCAGGGGTCAGGCTTGCAGTATATACCCTTTGGTTGATGATGCATGGAGAGGATTGTAGCCATGGCAATGAAACAATATACGATAGGATGAATGTAAAGCTAATGTTCTCCCACGGAAACTATCACATAATTCACAATAAAACATTAAAAAAAAAAAAAAAGAAATCAAACAACATATTGCATTGGGCAAATCTGCTGCACGAGACCTTTAAGAGCAAAGAGGTCAGCTTGAGGACTAAAGTGTGCCTGACCCAAGCCATGATATTTTCAATAACCTCATATGCATGCAAAAGCTGGACAGTGAATAAGGAAGACCGTAGAAGAACTGATGCATCTGAGCTATGGTGTTGGAGGAGAATATTAAAAGTGCCATGGACTGCCAAAAGAACCAACAGATCTGTGTTGGAAGAAGTGCAGCCAGAGTGCTCCTTGGAAGCCAGGATGGCCAGACTTATTCTCTCATACTTCAGACATATTGTCAGGAGAAACCAGAATCTAGAGAAGGACATCATGGTTGGGGAAAAAGAGGAAGACGCCCGTGTGATGGATTAGCATAGTAGCAGCAGCAATGGGTCAAACGTAGGAACAATTGTGAGGTTGGCATAGGACCAGGCAATGTTTTGTACTGTTGTGCTATGAGTTGATAAGGACTCAATAACACACAACAACAACTGTTGTAAAGGTTGGTAGTTCAAATCCACTTTGTAAGTAATGCCTGTCAATTTGCTTCCAAAAGGTTATAGCCTTGACAACCTTAAGAAACCGATCTATTCTAAACAGAACTGACTCCAAGACAGTTAACACAGAGAGAAGGAGAGTGGCTACGCTTACCTTGTCCAGCCAGGTGAGTGTGTATAGTGCTTTTGTGCCCCCTGGTGGTGCAAGTGGAAATTTTGAAGAGTCTGACCAGTTTGGAATCTTGAAAAACTGGCTGAAGTGAAGATGAAACTAATTATATGTCCACAAATATTTCACATGAGGCCTAAGGCTGAGAGATAGGGCTCTAAGTCCTTAGCGTTCTGTGGTTTGAGGGATGGACTCATTGCTAATTCACTTAAACTCTTCAGGACCTACTGAATGCAACATGGGTTTGTTGTTGTTGTTATGTGCTGTCGAGTCAGTTCCAACCCATAGCGACCCTGTATAGGATTTCTGAGGAACAGCCGGTGAACTTAAACTGCCAACCTTGCAGTTTATTGCTTAATAGCTACCATTTTTGTGTGAAATGAAAAAGTTTTGGAAACAGTAGTGATGGTTGTACAACAGTGTGGATGTAATTAGTGTCACTAAAATGTTTACTAAAAATGGTTAAGCTGGCAATGTTTATATACACTTGTTGTTAAGTGCCGTGGAGTTGGTTCTGACTCATAGTGACCTTGTGTAGGGTTTCCAAGGCTTTAAATCTTCACTGGAGCAGAAAGCCTCATCTTTCTTCTGTGGAGCAGCTGGCAGACTCGAACGCGGACCTTGTGGTTTATAATCCATAATAAAATTAAAGAACAACACTGTAGCATGCAAAAATACTATATCAGAGGACATGGAGAGATAGAGTAGCTGAGGACTCTAGACTCATGGAAAGAGAAAAGCTGTGTGCTGGCGGCCAGGAGGCAGGCTTGCAGAATGTGCCATTTGGTTGTTTAAATGATTATATATTTCTGAGTGTTTTTGTGTATATTCCTCCAGCCCCCCCCAAAAAAAACAGAGGAAATAGAAGCAAATACTGTTGAATGATGATGCGCAGAGGATATTGTAATCATTGCAATGAAACGATGAGTGTAAAACTGATGTTTTCCCACGTAAACTAACACTCAATTCACAATAAAAATTTGAAACAAATGAAAACAAAACATTTTATATCAATATATAAGCTACACAGTACAAACAAGGGACAATAAATTAACATTGTCTTAATAACAACAACAACAAAATGTGGTGCATGAGCTTGGATGAAAAACCCAGACAATACAAGAGGGTAGAAAACAATGAGTACCCTCTAGACCCAGAACCTGGACCCCGGTCTCCCCGCTCTCCTTCTCAATGACAACCACCGGCATCACTGTCTCAGGAATCCTTCCAGTAGGGTAATCAACTCACCCTGATGATCTGGGATTTCCTCAGCTTTAGCATTGAATGTCCATGTAGCAGGAAACCCTTCAGTCCCAAATAAATCTAATTAGTTGGTCACTCTACCTTTAGTAAACATCTGTGCTTCATATCTAGACATAGACATAGACTAGTTATATTATTCAGCACCTTGATGCTATTATTATTAATATTACTTTGACTTTAAAGAACAGAAATTTATTTCCTCATAATTCAGGGTGTGGCTGGCTCTAGGGGAAGGTCTTTGTTTGTCTGTTTCAGCTTCTACTCATTTTTGGCAATCCTTGTAGCTGCCATCTGTCTCCGTTATGTTTTCCTCTTCTCTCTGTGTATCTCTGCATCTATTCTGGTCTTTTCATAACTAAAAACGATTCAATTTTGAACCTCTCTGGTGACACAGTGGTTAAGCATTCAGCTGCTAATTGAAAGGTCAGTGGTTGGAATCCCCCAGCCACTCAATGGGGGAAAGATGAGATAGTCAGCTTGTGTGAAGATTTACAGCTTGGAAGCCCTATGGGGCAGTTATACTCTATCACATAGGGTTGCTAGGCATTGGAATCAACTTAATGGCAACTTGGGTATGTTTCAGTAACATAACAAAGAAATCCTTATTTCCAACAGGATTACTTTCACAGACACAGGGGTTAGGATTCCAACACATATTTTGGGGGACACCATCTAATCCATGATAAAACTCATTAGACTATACATTCTAAATATGTATATCTTGATACTTTGGACGTGTTATCAGGAGGGACCAACCCCTGGAGAAGGACATCATACTTAGTAAAGTGGAAGGTCAGTGAGAAAAAGGAAGGCCTTCAATGAGAAGGATTAACACATTGACTGCAGCAGTGTGCTCACACGGAGAAGATTGTGAGGAAGGCACAGGACCGAGCTGTGTCTAGTCTGCTGTACATTGATGTTTTGTTCTTGTTACGTGCTGTTGAGTCAGTTCCAACTCATAGCGACCCTGTATAAGCTTTCTGAGGAACGGCTGGTGAGCTTGAACTGCAGACCTTCCAATTCAAATGGACCTTGCAGTCCAGCGCATTAATCCGCATTAACCTATAGCGCCACACCAGTACATAAGTCATAGCACCTAACAACAACAAAACCTTGATATTATTTTAATTAAAAACATTTTTTTTCACATTGGCTACCCAAAGTGGAAGGAGCTCTGGTAGTGTAGTAGTTATGAATCGGGCTGCAAAACTCAGGGTCAGCAGTTCGAAACTACCAGTTGTTCCTTGGGAGAAAGATGAGGCTTTCTGCTCCCGTAAATGTTTATAGTCTCGGAAACCCTGTACAGGGTCGCTGAGTCGGAACCAACTTCATGGCACATAATAACAACAACAACAACACCCAATATGGGGGGAGGGGCTACAAAGGCAAGAAGTGACTGGCTTACAAGCTTTCAAGCGGGAACCTAGATCCAGAGGGCGTGGAGTAAGGTAGAATCTCCACTGAGTAGTATCCAATCTGTCTGGGTGCGGCTGATGAAAGGAAATGCGGATAGGTCTCTTGTGACAACAGTGAATAATTGTTATCAGGACTGATTGTGAGGGTTGGAAATGTAAAGGTAGACATTTTGTAGCAAGGAGGGGAGTGATTCACTTTGCAGTCTAGGATCAGAGGTCCCTGGGACCATCAAGGGAGAAGAGCTGAGAGTGGGACCCTACCCAGAGAAGCAGTGACGCCAAAGATGGAGGCAGAGATAATGACGTGGAGAGATGGAGCGGCTGGGGACTTTAGACCCAGAGAGGGAGAGGGGCTGTGTGCTGAGGACCAGGGGGCAAGTTTGCAGGGTATACCCTTTGGTTGGTTGATGATGCTTGGAGGGGATTGTAACCATGGCAATGAAACCATATACGATAGGATGAGTGTAAAACTAATGTTCTCCCATGTAAACTATCACATAATTCACAATAAAACATTAAAAAAATTAATTCATTCATTAAAAAGACAAACATTTCTTCAAGCCTATCAACAGAAGAATGGTTAAACAAACTTGGTTACATACATACAATGGAATACTACACAATGTTAAAAAATAACGAATCTGCAAAACACTGCTGATGTTATTGTTGTTAGGTGCTACGAGTTGTACCGACTCTTAGTGACCCTATGCACAACAGAACAAAACACTGCTTGGTCCCACACCAACCTCAAAATCGTTGCTACACTTGAGTCCATTGCTAATGCCACTGTGCCAATCCATCTTGTTGGGGGTCTTCCTCTTTTTCTGCTGACCCTCCACTTTACCAAGCATGGTGTCCAGGGTTCCCTTGATAATATGTCTAAAGTATGAGAGACGAAGTCTGATCATCTTGGTTTCTAAGGAGCATTCAGGCTGTACATCTTAGCATGTGCCGTTAACTCATAACATGGATAAACCCTTTTATAAAAAGTTAAGAAAAGGTTTTCTTGATAAAAGAAACATTCTATGATGGCAACCAGGGATGGGAGGGAAGAGAAATTATTCACTGGCTAGAGGATAGACATGTTAACTAAGGTGAAGGTGAAGGCAATATGCAAGAGGGAGGTGGACAGAGGAAAGATGAAGGTAGCAGAAGGCACACAGGGAAAATGCAAGAGTTAAAGTTGTTGTTGTTGTTAAGTACCGTGGAGTTGGTTCTGACTCATAGTGACCCTGCACAGGGTTTCCAAGGCTATAAATCTTTATGGGAACAGAAAGCCTCATCTTTCTCCCGCAGAACGGCTGGTAGTTTCAAACTACTGACCTTGAGGTTGGCAGCCCAACTCGTAACCACTACACTACCAGAGCTCCTCAAGAGTTAAAGTAAAGAGAGTGCAATACTGTGAAGTGATGGAGGGGTCCATTGTAATGAAGTATCTGATTTGTTGAATGCAAAATCATTATCTGCTCCAAAAAACTTTACTCAATTCACAATAAAAAGTGTAGGCAATAGTTTTTGCAACTTATTCTAGATCAGCTCTAAATCCATTTAATAAATATTTATCAAGTATCTATCATGTGCCAGGCACTATTTCAGAAGCTAAAGACAAAGCTGTGAACAGAATGGGCAAAAATCCCTGTCCTCATGGAATTCTGTTGTATTTATTTAACCATGTCCTTGTTCATCATTTAGGTTCCCTCTAGTTTTGTGCTACTTTGACCAATGTTTTCCTGGACATCCATGTGTACGTATTTTTCTCCCAAATGAGTGTGTCTGTAGCAGCTCTTGTATCATACTTATCCAATCTGTATGGTAAGCAAATAAGCCAAGAAGCTGGGCTATCTGAAGAGCATACCATCAGGATTGGAATGTGGTTTACAGATGATACACCTTACTTGCTGAAGGTCAAAAGGACTTGAGACACTTACTGATGAAGGTAAAGATTACACTTCAGTGTAAAGAAAACAAAAATCCTCACAATTAGACCAATGAACAATACCTTGATAAACTAAGATTGAAGTTGTCAAGAAGTTCATTTTACTAGGATCCACAATCAACACTCAATAAGCCAAACATCGTATTGCATTTGGCAAATCTACGCAAAAGACCTCTTTAAAGTGTTAAAGAAGAAAGATGTAACTTTGAGGACTAAGATGCACCTGACCCAAGCCATGGCCTTTTCAGTTGCCTAATATGCATGCAAAAATTGGACAATGAATAAGGAAGACCAGAGAATAACTGATGTATTTAAATTATGGTATTGGTGAAGAATATTGAAAGTACCATAGACTACCAGAAGAACAAACAGATGTGTCTTGGGAGAAGTACAGCCAGAAAGCCGCTTAGAAACAGGGATGCGGAGACTTCGGCTCACATACTTGGGACATGTTTTCAGGAGGGATTAGTCTTTGGAGAAAGATGCCATGCTTGGTAAAATAGACGGTCAGCTAAAAAGAAGAAGACCTTTAAGAGATGGATTAACACCATGGCTGCAGTATATAGGCTTAAAAAACAGAGTTATTGTGAGGATGGTACAGAACCACACAATGTTTTGTTCTATTGTACGTAAGGTTGCTATGTGTAAGAACTGACTCGTTGGCACCAAACAACAGCATAGCCACTCTGTCTAATAGAACTGTCTGTGATGATGGAAATGTTCCATAGCAGCACTGTTCACTACCTAACCACATATGGCTACTAAGCACTGCAAATGGGGCTAGTAAGACTCAGGGACTATATTTGTCATTTTGTTTGATTTTAATTTATTTAAATGTAATAGCCACATGCACTGAGCAGTCTGTAGGATATCTGTAGGGTTGTTGTTGTTAAGTGCTATTGAGTTGGTTCCAACTGATAGCTACCTTGGATGGGGTTTCTGAGGAGTGGCTGGTGAGCTTGAACAGTTGACCTTGTGATTCAAACCAACTTTGCAGTCCAGCGCATTAACCCACAGCGCCACACCAGAGGTCCTGGATATAGGAGAGGTAAATCAAAGGGTATGTAGTCCTGTAACTTTGCCCACTAAAATGATTGTATTGTTGTTGTTGTTGTGTGTCGTTGAGTAGATTCTGACTCACAGTGGTCATGAATAAGGTTTCCAAGGTTGTAAATCTCCATGGGAGCAGAACGCCTCATCTTTCTCCCACAGGGTGGCTGGTGGATTCAAACTGCCGACCCTGCAGCTATATCACCAGGGCTCCTAACTTTGCCCACAAAAGAGGTTGTATTTGTTATTGCTATTATTAGTGTTATTGCTATGTAACAAATTACCACAAATTTAGTGGCTTAAATGACATGCATTTAGTATCTCACAGTTTCTATTCGTGAGGAGTGTGAGCTAGCTGGATTTTCTTTTCAGGTTCTCATCAGGCTATAATGGAAGTGTTAGCTGAGCTGTATTCTTATCCAGAGGGTCAACTGGGAAAGAATCCACTTTCAAGCTCAAGCGTACTCAAGGTGTAGGCAGAATTCATTTGCCTGTGGTTGAAGACTGAGGTTCTGATGTCTTGCTGGCTATTAGCTGCCTTCAACTCCTTTCTGTGAGCAACTGAACAAGGTCACTTACTTCTTCAAAGCCAGCTAGAGAGAACATCTCCAGGGAGAGTCTGCTAGCAAGGAGGGGGTCACGTAATCACAGGAGTGCCACCCACCACCTTTGCCTTACTCTGTTGATTAGAAACAAGTCACAGTTCCTGTCCACACTCTACGGGCATATCATGTAAGAGCATGAACTCCATCCTTGGGGATTGTTTTATGTTGGAATCTGTAAAGAAGCAAAGTCAGTTTTACATATATATATATATACACATACACATACACATACATGAGGGAGTCCTGGTATGTCACAGTGAGATAAAGCACTGGACCCACAAAGTTGGTTTGAATCACAAGGTCAGTGGTTCAAACTCACCAGTCGCTCCTTGAAACCCCTATATGGGGTCACTATGAGTCAGAACCAGCTCGACAGCACTTAACAACAACAATAACAATGTATACATACATGTGGGGGCTTTAAAAAGTTTGCCGAAAAATGGAATGAAAAGATAATAGAATTTTTCCATGAGCTTTTTGAAGCGCTCCAGTGTGTGTGTGTATGTGTTAAGTCAAGTCAGTTCCAACTCATAGTGACCCTGTATAGGATTTCCAAGGAATAGCTGGTGGGTTTGCATCGTAACCTTGCAGTTAGCTGTCCAGTGTTCATCCTATAGCATCGCACTAGGATTCCTATATATATGGAGAGAGAAAGTGGGTGTGTTCAGTCTAGTCTCAGCAGTGATGGGGTAGAAGGGTTGGAGATGGTATAGGCGGTTCTCAAAGTGTGGCCCCCACCCAGCAGCAGCAGCATCTCTTGGGATATATATATATAGTTGTTGTTAAATGCCGTCAAGTCTATTCTCATAGTAACCCTGTAGAGGGTTTCCGAGAAGCTGCTGGTGGGTTTGAACCACTGACCTTATGGTTAGAATCCAGTGTTTATTCAACAACACCACACAGAACTCCAGGGCTATATATGGAGAGGGGGAGAGGGAGTTCTGGTATAGCGCTGTAGGGTATACACTGAGCTGCTAACCACAAGGTTGGGGGTTCAAACCCCCTAGTCACTCCTTAGAAACCCTACACATGGTGGCTGTAAGTTGGAACCTACTTGACGGTACTTGACAAAACGACAAGAGAGAGAGAACGACTGATTTATCTCAAGATTGATCTGTTGTGGAGATTGGCACATTCCAAGTCTATGGGTAAGACATCGGGCTAGAGACTTCTCCTGACTTATGTAATTGCAGCGACTGAAGAACCCAAGATTAGCCCGTAAGACAGCAGACTGGTCACAAGCTATAGAAGTTAACAATCCCAAGATCAGCAGGCAATATGGCAGGCTGCAGGCTCAAGTCCAAAGACCTGGAGGTTGGATGGTGATGAGCCAGATGTGGGCTCCAGATCCAGCAAAAAGCCAGAGAGATTTGCCAAAACATCCATACATATGGGAAGCAGGCCACACCCTGAGGAAACTCCCTTTCGACTGATTGACTGCTCGTTTGTCAGGTGCCATGGAGTCGGAACCGACTCATAGCGACCCCATGCACAGCAGAACGAAACAATGTTCGATCCTGGGCCAACCTCACTACCGCTGCCACACTTGAGTCCATCAATGATGCCACCTGGCTGATCCATCTCGTTGGGAGTCTTCCTCTTTTTCTCTGACCCTCCACCCTACCCAGAATGACATCCTTCTCGTAGCAGATGGCATTATGGAGGTGATTAAATTACATCAGATCTCATCACGGGAATTACTCTATCACAACTACCAAACCATTGAGAATCGGGGCCCAGCCAGGTAGACACACACCTAACCATCATGGTAGCCACCTTGGAGTCTACCCACCACCGAGCTTATACCCATAGACATTCCTACCAAAGACTAATATAGGAGGTCCTGTTTTTTTACCAGGACATATTTTCAACTGTTTGGAGTCATCAGTATTTCTAGATTTCTCCTGTCATCTCTTGTCAAACTCTTAGTCATCCATCAGGTTCCAAGTAATACCACTTCCATAGTGAAGCCCTGCCTGACCATCCTAGACTAGATATCCTTGGTAGCATTAAGGAAAATACACATAGTTATCTGAATCATCTTTAAAAAAGCATCTCTCCTCCCCTGCTCCCTACTGTCTGCCAGAGACCACATCTTTCTCACTTACATGGTATCCCAGCATCCGACAGAGAGTTGAGGCTAGAATGGTGCGGTTGTGGCATCTAACCTCCTCTAACTTCACATGGGTGAAGGACAATCAAAACCACCAGTGTCAGCCATGCCAGCCCGGTTCCCATGAGATCAGCTATGCCTCCTCCACCCTCCAACCTTCTCAGACACCCTCCACTCTGCTTCTCTGCTGGGTTTGATCATTCGTTGCAATGATCACAGACCTCGCAAAACTCACAGATCAGACTCACACTTACAGGGTTTATTAGGGAAGCAACAGGTTATAAATCAGGACCAGGAGTGCTCAGGATAGAGTTCTTCAGTCACAATTGTTTTCTCTGTGATGGCTGCAGGCACATCTCTTCCTGGTCCTCAGCCTCTCAGTCACATGGCCCCTTAGTCTGTAGGTAGATACCTACTCCACCAGTGACCTTTGGCCTGAAGGCACTCAGCTCTAACGCTGGGTTGGCACACTTAGCTCCCATAACCCACCACTTTGTCTCCTGCTTTCGCTTCTGCTGCCACCTCTCTGCCGTCTCTGTCATCTCTGGTATCACTACTGTCTACCTCCTGGATCAAGGAAGCTCGGCACAGGGGTCTTGGGTTCCAAAAGACACACTCTACTCCTGGCTCATCTTTACTGATGGTAGTGAAATCCCTTATCTGCTTCTTGGATGTCTCATTTAAACCTAGCGGGATGGCAAAACTAACCAGTCCCCTCGTTAGAGTTCCATATACTTTGTTTGGATCTTCCCACCCCACAAGGGTGTACCTTATTTACATTATTAGCAAGCTGCCCCATTCCCTTGCTGAGACACATTTGCATAATTATACTCAGAGTCATTTGGTGGTGCGTCATCATTGGGTTCCAACTCATAGCAACTCTGTATAGGATTTACGAGGCTGTAAATCTTTACAGGAGCAGAAAGCCTAATCTTTCTCCTTCAGAACAACTGGTAGTTTCGAACTGCTGACCTTGAGGTTAGCAGCCTGATTTGTAACCACTATGCTATCAGAGCAGCAGTTGTTAGTTGGTTGGAATGTTTCAAAGTAAGGCTAGAAGGCAATCTCCTGGCATGAAGTAGGCCCACAGGGACTCCTTATTGCCTAACCGAATGCCTCTCCCTTGACCATAAAAATCAAGTTTGCAAAGCCGAGCCTATCTCTGTTGCCAGCTCTTATCAGAATCACAGGCAGATCTCCAAGGGGGCAACTTATAAGCGGCTGCCAGAAGACTCTCAAAAAGGGAAGGGAAAGGTTTATTGATCATACACACACACACATTAGGTTGGTTGTTGCTGTAAAACAGCTAGTATGAATGTGGGGAAGGGATAGGTTGACAAGCTAAGAAAGGGGTTATTGATATTGCTGTATGTATTCTTCCTCCAGCTGATGCCTCCAAGTCTGAACCTTCAGAGCACCTCTCTTGTCAGTCTCTAAACAGAAAGGTGCAATCTGGGTTGAAGTTTTCACCACAGGTTAATGGCATCAAAATGGGGCAAAGGAAGTGCCTTGAACTTGGGCATCTCCCCTTTCTGCAGTTCTTTTATTTTCGTCTCCTTCAGTAGTTGACGTTCTTTGTCCGAGAATCAAAGGAGAAAGGCCAATTTTAAAGAGAAATGATCATCTGCATGCCTGTTTCCTTTTCCATATTGCAGCATGGCTGAAAATAGTTATCATCTGCCTCACTCTCATCCTAGGTCTTCTTGCCAAGTTGATGGATGGAAAAATCCCAGTATTTCTGTGAACAACAACAAAAAATTATGCTCTGTCTCTTTGAGTCAGCTACATACAGCAGTGCTTTGATGGGGGTCAAAAATGTTTAAGAACATCTGCACATGAACAGGATTTCTAAGTTTTCTATTTTATGAAATTGTGTAAATAAGAAAAAGTATAATTTCTGAATGAATCTATTGAATTTAACTGTAATTTTTTTCTGCAAGAATGAATAAATCCCTATTATATATATGAAGTCCTGGTGTGGTGCTATGGGTTAATGAGCCAGACTGCAAAGCCATTTGAACTGCAAGGTCGGCGGTTCAAGCTCACCAGCTGCTTCTCGGAAACCCTATACAGGGTTGCTATGGGTCAGAACCAACTCTACAGCACTTAACAACAACAATATATATATGAATGGAATCATATATAAAATTATATCCATTTATAAACAAGAAGTAGAAATGTTTTCTGTTTTCAAAGGTTGTAAGTTTTCCAAAGATTTCTCTGAATAAAAAAAAAAAAAAATTAAGCTATATATTTTCCCTTCATGTACTTGAAAAAGTTAAAAAAAAAAAAAAAATCAAGAAAACCAAACCCAATGGCTACCTTGTTTATTGGGTAACCTGCCCCTGCCATTGAGTCAATTCCAATTTATACCAATATCGTATAGCAGAGTAGAACCATTCCATAGAGTTTCCTTAGGCTATAATCTTTATGGGAAGGAGCTCTGGTAACATAGTGGTTACAAATCGGGTTGCTAACCTCAAGGTCGGCAGTTTGAAACTACCAGCTGTTCCGCAGGAGAAAGAGGAAGCTTTCTGCTCCCATAAAGATTTACAGCGTCGGAAACCCTGTACAGGGTCACTATGAGTCGGAACCGACTCCACGTCATACCACAACAACAACAGTCTTTATGGGAGCAGACTGCCAGGTCTCTTCTCCCGCAGTGCCATTTTCAACAAGAAGGGGGGTGGAGTGTTCAGTCTCAGCAGTGATGAGGTAAAAAGATGGGAGGTAGTACAGGTGGTTCTCAAAGTGAGGCTCCGACCCAGCATCATCATTATCTTTTTGGGAAACTGTTAGAAACAAATCCTCAGGCCAGTTTCAGATTACCACTATAAATTCACTTGTGCGTATTTACTAATCTGTAGTGAACAATTTTGGACAGTGAATAAGGAAGACTGGAGAAGAATTAGTGCCTTTGAAGTATGGTGTTGCTGAAGAGTATTGAGAGTACCACGGACTGTCAGAAGAGCAAACAAATCTGTCTTAGAAGAAGTATGGTCAGAATGCTCCTTAGAAGGATAAGACTCCGTCTCGCATACTTTGGACATGTGATCAGGATAAACCAGTCCCTAGAAAAGGACACCAGGCCTGGTAATGTAGAGGGTCAGTAAAAAAGAGGAAGACCCTCAACAACATGGACTGACACAGTGGCTACAACAATGGCCTCAAACATAACAATTGTGAGGATGGCGTGGACCAGGTAGTGCTTCGTTCCGTTGTGCGTGGGGTTGCCATGAGTAGGAGCCGATTGATGGCACCGGACAAGTGAACAATTTCTCATTTTTCACCACATCAGATGCTGCTTCTAGGTCTGCCTGGCATCTATTTCTCTCCCAACCCCATAGCACCTTCCTACAAAACCAAAGCCTCTTTTTACACTGATAATCACTGACAGGGACAGAGCACCCAGTATGTAAGGTAAACACTGATTTACTTAATAATCTATAATAGACACTTTCATATGTCTTTCGCCAAGATGTGGTGAAACCCATGTGAAACCAATGGATTTACTTGCGTGGATTTGCTAATCTGTATTAAGTAGTTTCACTTGGATTTCAAATGCAAGTAAACCCCATGCCTACTTCGTTTATTGGGTAATCTGCCCCTGCCTTGGGCCACACACAGACTTCCTGAATCAGAAGTGTGCTTAGAACTCAGCAATCCTGTTAACAAGCCCTCTGGGTTATTCTGATACAAGCTAGCTAGCATTTGAGGACTCCTGAAACTCTTGAACCTGTAGATGCTAAAGCCAGGGAATGTGGGTTCAAGTCCTGACTCTGATTTTCAGTTAAACAGGCAAGTGAACCTCTTTGTACCTCCACTTGCCTAGGTGTAAAGTGGGGATAATAGTAGAGGTTGTGAGGATATTGTTGTTGTTGTTAAGTGCCATCGAGTCAATTCTGACTCAGCAAGCAATATTCATGTAAGTGCTTAAAATAGTAAGCACAGAAAAATGGTCACAAGTAATATTATTTTAATCCTGCCATCCTGTCTCTGACTGAGTAGGCTGACTAAGATCCCAAATCAAAGGCACTCATGGGATGTAAAGACCAGGTCTGAGGTTTCTGTGGCCCCACCATCTCCACTCTCCCCGCACCCCAATCTGGCAGGATCCCTAAAAGACCAAAGCAGGGCTTGAAAATACCCATAGCTCACCTCTGCTGTCTCAGAGGCACCCCCACCCCCAGAGTGGAGAAAGGGCACTGGGAAGTGATCATCTGCATGGTACCAGGCACAGGAACAGAACAAAGAAATGGTCAAGAGTAAGCCTTTGTGCCCTTTGGAGATGTAAATTATTATATATGCCTGAGTGGGTTTTTTTTTGTTTGTGTGCTTTTAAAAAAGCTAAAGTGGATAGAGAGAAATACCTTTAACTCATGGTATATGGAGGGGATTATAATTAATGTAATGAAACAAGTTACATGAATGGTTGAATGTGAAACTGATGATGTGCCCTGTAAACTTTCACTCAATCCAAAATAAAAACCTTAAATTAAAAAAAAAAAATTATTGTAACTTAAACCAACTTTTGGACCCCCATTTATGACTTAATAAATTGTAAAATACTTTTAAGCAAAAAAGAAAAAGAAAGTAAGCCTTTGTCCTCTTGGAGTGCTGCAGACACAGCCAAGTGATTTACTAGTAAAAAGATGCCCACATCAGATAGCTAAAAAGAAACCTTCTGCTGCCTCCAGGTAAAGCAAAATCAACTCAGAGGGCTGGGAATAGGAGAAAGGAGGAGACAAACTTGTCTTCAATTAACTTGCCTTATCAAACACAATAACTTTTTTAAACAACAAAAAAAAAATGATGACTGTACACATGGACCTCACCAGATGAAATGCACAGGAATCAAATTGACTACATCTGTAGAAAGAGACGGTGGAAAAGCTCCATATCATCAGCCAAAACAAGGCCAGGGGCAGACTGTAGAACAGACCATTAATTGCTTATATGCAAAGTTAGGCTGAAGCTGAAGAAAATTAAAACAAGTCCACGAGAGGCAAAATACAATCTTGAACATATCCCACCTGAATTTAAAGATCATCTGAAGAACAGATTTGATGCATTAGACACAAATGACCGAAGACCATAAGAGTTGTGGGGTGACATCAAGAACATCACACAGGAAGAATGCAACAGGTCATTAAGAAGACAAGAAAGCAAGAAAAGATCAAAATGGATGTCAGAAGAGTCTCTGAAACTGCTTTCCAGTGTAGAGATGCTAAAGCAAATGGAAGAAGCGAGGAGGTAAAAGAGCTGAAGAGGAAGTTCTAAAGAACAGCTCGAGAAGACAAAGTTAAATATTATAACAAATAATATTATATATATTTTAGAGACCTGAAATTAGAAAACTAAAGGGAAGAACATACTCAGCATTTCTCAAGCTGAAGGAACTGAAGAGAAAAGTTAAGCATCAACTTGCAATATTGAAGGATTCAATGGGAAAAATAGGAGCTCTGGTAGCATAGTGGTTACTAGTCGGGCTGCTACCCTCAAGGTCAACAGTTCGAAACTACCAGCAGTTCTGTGGGAGAAAGATGAGGCTTTCTGCTCCCATAAAGATTTATAGCCTCGGAAACCCTATACAGGGTCACTATGAGTCAGAACTGACTCCACAGCACACAACCACCACCATGGGCAAAATATTGAATGATGCCAAAAGAAGATGGAAGGTATATATAGTCACTGTTATCAAAAAGAAATGGTCAGTGGTCAACCATTTCAAGAGGTAGCATATGATCAAGAGCCAATGATACTGAAGGACAAAGTCCAAGGTGCACTGAAGACATTGTCAAAGAACAAGGCTCCGAGAATTGATGGACTATGAATTGAAATCTTTTAACAAACTGAAGAAGCATTGGAGGTACTCACTCATCTATGCCAAGAAATTTGGAAGACAGTTACCTGGCCAACTGATTGGACGAGATTCTTATTTGTGCCCATTCCAAAGAGAGCTGACCCAACGGAATGAGGAAGTCATCGGACAATATCATTAATATCTCATACAAGTAAATTTTTGCTAAAGATAATCCAGAAGCGGTTGCAAACATACATTTGCAGAGAACTGCCAGAGATTCAAGCTGGATTCAGATGAGGACATGAAACGAGGGATATCATTGCTGATGTCAGATGGGTCTTGACTGAAAGCAGAGAATACCAGACAGATGTTTACCTGTGCTTTACTGACTAAACAAAGGCGTTAGATTGTATGGATCATGACAAGCTATGGACAACATTGCGGAGAATAAGTATTACGTAATACTTAATTGTGCTCATGAGGACCCATACATAGACCAAGAGGCAGTTATTTGAACAAAACAAGGGAACACTGAATGGTTTTAAATTAGGAAAGATATGCACCAGGGTTGTATTCTTTCACCATGCTTATTCAATCTGTCTGGTAGCGTAGTGGTTACTAATTGGGCTGCTAACCTCAGGGTCAGCAGTTCGAAACTACCAGCTGTTTCACGGAAGAAAGATGAGCTTTCTGCTCCCATAAACATTTACAGTCTCAGAAACCCTGTACAGGATTGCTATGAGTTGGAACCGACTCCACCGCACATAACCACCACCACCACCACTGATGAAGATCAAAAATTACAGCCTTCAGTATGGGTTGACCTCAATGTATGAAAAACAAAACTCCTCACCACTGGGCCAATAAACAACATCCATGTAAATGGAGAAAAGATTGAAGTTGTGAAAGACTTTATTTTGCTTGGCTCAACCATCAACATTCATGGAAGCAGCAGTCAAGAAATCAAAGGACTTTTGCATCAGGCAAATCTGTTAGGCAAGACTTCTTTAAAGTGTTGAAGAACAAAGATGTCAGTTTGAGGACTAAGGTGCGGCTGAACCAAGCCATGGTATTTTCAGTCACCTCATATGCATGTAAAAGTTGGGCAGTGTGGAAGAACACAGAAGAATTGATGCTTTTGAGTTATGGTGTTAGAGGAGAATATTGAAAGTACTTGAACTGCCGAAAGAACAAACAGATTTGCGTTGGAAGAAGTACAGCCTGAATGCTCAGTGGAAGCCAGGATGGCCGCTAGTAATCCACTACTCTTCAAGGGCTCCTGTTAGCAAGGATGTTGTTGTTGTTGTATAGTCAGTTGAGTCAGTTCCGACTCACAGTGACCTTGTGTATGGTTTCCGAGGAGCAGTTGGTGGATTTGAACAGCTGACTTTGCAGTTCAAACCAACACTGCAGTCGAGTGCTTATCCTACAGCACCACACCAGGTCTCCTTGGGGTTAGCAGTCTAGTGTATATCCTAGCTAGACGGTTGGATAGAATTGATATTATTTTGTTTTCCTTGTTTTACAGTTCTCATCAATAAAAAGTGTTATTTTGTTTGCAGGGCAAGAGTAATTTTCCCTTTAAAATTACTTTGGGTTAACTTACAGAAAAGATGGCATGATTTAAAGAGAAATATTAAGTAATGGTACAGCTGATGCTGAGCGATTTAAATTTGGATAAAGGCGACTGACGATGCGCAAAGCCCGTCCCAATCCGTCCTGCCTCTGATCCGGCTTCCATATTTAAAATTGTTTTTCAATTTTTCCCTGCCCTCTCACGGGATAAGAGGCGTAGCCCACTACGAGCCCCGCCCCCAACCGCCTTTACTGAACACAGCCCCGCCCCGAATGGACCCGACCGCCCACAAGCCCCGCCCACTCGGGGGTCTGGCAGGCTTCTAGCTCAGGCCCCACGCGCCCCCGCCCCGCCCCTCGAGCGCCTCTTCTCGGCCGCCGTTGCGCGGCGCTCAGTAGCAGCAAGATGGCGGCGCAGCAGCAAGATCGTGAGGGCGGTGCGCAATTGGCTGGGCCCGCGGCGGCGGCAGAGGCTGATCCCCTGGGCCGTTTCACGTGTCCCGTGTGCTTGGAGGTGTATGAGAAACCGGTGCAGGTGCCCTGCGGACACGTGTAAGCGGCGGGTCCGGGCGTGGGACGCCTGACGAGGAAGGGGCTGAAGCCGAGGGGCGAGGCCCTGACTGGAAGCGTCTCGGGGGCGGAAGCAGTGACTAGAGGGACTTCTCCCCGGGGAACTCCGGGAGTCCTTGAGGCCCGGTGAAAGTTGCGGGGCGCTCTTCTCCCGTGGCTAACCCCGTTATTCGGCTCCTTATTCCTTCGCAGTGGAGCACCAGCCACTGTCTCGAGCGCGCATTAGGCTTTGGGCGGCCTGTCAGGCTCCTTCCCTCACATGACAGTGGAATTAGGTCTAAAGTCCGCCCTTGAAGATCCAACGTTTCCCTTAGATAGTTCCACGTACATGGCCCCTACAGTACCTTTGTCTCTGTGTTCGACTCTACCAAGTATTTCTACTGTGCGTTTAAGTTGAAGAAATGCTGAGCGAGGCCAAAAGAACAAAAGGGAAGTCTGCAGAGCTGGCCAGGCCGCCCCTATGTGGAGGGGGCCGGGGAGGGAGCCCAGAGAGCTAGTTGTATTTACTTGTGGGGTTTGTCTGAATCTATTTTAAGCCTCCCTGACCTGCTCATAGACCGGTTAGGGTCATTAAGAGAGATCGCTGTGACAATACCCAGTACAGGTGGATTTGACACACACACACTTTCTCTCAAATGGAAAGAATTGTCAAAAATGAGGCCACCTGTTTCTCTCTCTTCTGAGTTGACATGGCCTCCCTGACCTCCCTCAGTGCTGATCAGGGGCGTCGCTTGGAATTGGGGACCCTTTTTACTGGTCATGGGCATTGTAAACACTGGGCCTCAACAGCAGGTTTTCCTACCGCCGGCCTTCAAGGAAAGCGGCCAGGTGAGGAAACTGAGCCTCACTTAAGTGAGTTCCGCCATTGTTTAAACTCTTCACAGCTGGACTCCTAGATGGCGCTTTAGCCAGCTCAGAGAACAGGGTGGCATCTCGCTGCTTTTCTTTCACTTCCTACTGTACAGGCAGGTTTTTAAATGACCACCCTGGTCCCCAACCCCGTGGAAATGAACCCACCCTTCTTTCTGGGACTTGCTTCCTTCTCCTTCCTTGCACAAAGTAAAACTCTTTCCAGTGGCTGACCATCGGTCTTCCAATCTTATATCAGTCAGCTGACTCGAATGTTCATATGTCCACTATGAGGAGTATGGTAAGAAGCATGAGACTGCCTCAGAATTCACAGCCCAGTGAATTGTTTCTACATACGAACTAAGGAATATTGACACTGGTGTAAAAAATGAATGGTGCCCTGGGAGGATGTTACAGGAATGAGACCTGTGGGGGTTGAAGGAAGGTGATCAGGGAATGAATAAACTAAGAAATTAATGGTGGAATTAAGCTTCATCTACAGTAAAGTGGGATCTAGGTAGCTTTCTCACCAAGTTGTCTTATCCTTGGGTCAGCCCTCCTCTTCAGGTTTTTGCCATTGTGGTTAAATCAGTGGTTTTTATTTACTGGAAACATCTCTGAAGAGGCTTGACCCACAGAGTTCACCAATAGAAGAGCAGCAATATTTGAGGTTCTGTGAGACAGTGACCCTTCACTAGGTCAGGGCAAGGGGCAGAATTGGAATTGAAAGCCCGGCTTGTGTACTTGGCATCTTAGCTCCACATGTTCAGTGCTGATTGAAGTTCGAGGGGAGGGCCTGAATGAGAGAGGGTAGTCTCCCAACTGCTCCAGCCAGTGCTGCCTTGTTGGTTTTTGTTAAGTCTGTGCTTGAAAACTGGATCATCACTGCAACTCTGGCTTAGGGCCTTGTGTTTTTTTTAAAAACTTGATTTCAACCCCTGATTGACTACATTTTTCTCCAACCTAGTGGAATACAGCTGGTGAAGGGCAGGTAGCCGGGGACCCAGAAGAAGAGGATTTCTAAATAGCCCTGTGACAGAAACAGTGGCGAATCTGGAAGACTGGACTAAAAACAGCTCTGGTTAGAAAAATGGAAACTGAAAGCTAGACTAAAATGCAGACTTCTTGGGCATGACTCAGACACAGAGTGGCTCATGAACATTTGAACAGTATGTGCTAGAGGGAAGGCTTTGGAGCCACTTTGTAGATACTTGCTGGGTTTGGTTTTATAAGCTTATGCTCTATTGGGTTCTTCTCCTGATCTGCTGCCTTTAAGAAGAGGCACAACAAGTGACAGCTTCAAAGTCTGGCCTACCTCTTCCTCGTCACAGCTTACCCTTCTCCTTTTGGTCTACCATGCCATAGAACCAGAGGCCTGCCTTCCTGATTTTTGGGCACTCTTTTGCACTTAGTGTCATTTCCATCTGGAATCTTCTGTGTGACTCTAAATTTGAGATCTCAGCTCAGATGTCACCTCAAAGAGGCTTTCTATATTCACCCAGCTCATTTCTTTGCCTTGTTTTATTTTCTCAGTTTACTTAATCACTGTGTAATTAATAGTTATGTTTTTTTCCACTCATACTCCTGCCCATAGTCTAAGTGTCATGAGGACAGTTTGGGTCACCATTTTGTCTAAACACAGGTGCCCTCAGTTTTGAATGACAAGACTCCCTCAGCAGCTTCCACCAGCTGTAGAGCTTTGCCTAGCAGCATTGACACCTAGTTTAATGACAAAGCAGAAGAAAATTCTTAGAGATAGTAAAAATTAGCCAGGTGTGCTGAAAGTTACCTTTGGTATATGTCCTGAGTTCTTCCTGGCAGATTTTGTTAATTCTGCCATAAATAAGTCCTGTTGAGTAAGTTAGATAAACAGTCAGGGTGTTTCCATGCCTCATAGCTTCCTTCTGTAGACCTCACTCAGCACCATCACCTGCCTAGGCACTCAGGGTAGAGACTCATTCATTTCTGGCTTTCTATCATTTTCTCCTCCAAATGCAGTGAGTTGCCAGTTCTTTCCATCTCCAAATTCATGAATTGCCAGGTCCTACTGATGCTGCCCTGCCCCAATTAATTTATTGATTTCATTATCTATTGCCTCAGGCCTTCACAGTCCCTTGCCATTAATCATCTGTTTGGTTTCTACTTCAAGTCTCTTTTCTCCCCTGTCCACAAACAGAAAACCCTGTTGTCCATGATACTACCAGAGATCTTTCTCTAAAGCTTGGATTTGGTCACGTTTAAATCTCTGGGTCCTTATTGCTTACTCTGTTCAATTTTTATTTCCTCAGATGCATCATGAATGTTTAAGTCTAAGGCCTGGAGTATTCTTCTGCTGCTGCTAGCTGAGCTCTTCCTTTTAAGGCTGGTTGTGGATGCTGCCTCTGACCTCTGCTGGGCTCTGACCTTCCCCAGTCCCACAGCTAGCCATTCTTGCCTTAGCCTACTCGTAGCACTTTGCATTCAGCTCAGACAGTAGCAGCACCATTTACATCCTATGTGCTAGACACTGTACTGAGGGCTAGACAGCCTTCCAACAGATCCTTGAGGTGGGTACTACTGTGTCCATTTCACAGGAGTGAAAAAGAGTTCCAGAGAACCCTGCCAAGATCCCTGAGTGGTGGGGACTAAGGTTGGTTACCTCAACGATTAATCATGTGTTTGAATTAGGGGTGAGGTAACACAAGAAGCCATGGTGGTATAGAAATCCACCAGCTGCTTTGCAGGAGAAATTGTGCTTCCATAAAGATTACAGCCTAGGAAATCCTATGGGGCAGTTGCTCTCTGTCCAAGGTTGCTTTGAATTAGAATTGACTCAACAGCAGTGGTTTGGGTCGCTTTTGGGTATTGAGGTAACACAGCAAATTTCAAACTTTTCGTCTCTTATCACTGAGGAGTCTTAGTGTAGGGTTCCTGAAACTGTTTTCTCTGTGGAGTGGACATAGTAGTACCTACTTCTAGAATTTGTTGGGAGGATTGTATCTTTCGTAGAAGATAAAACAGTCAAATGGTCTTTAGAAGTAAGGATGGGGTGAGACTTTGTCTCATGTACTTTGGACATATTGTCAGGAGGGATCAATCCCTGGACAAGGATGTCATTCTTGGTAGAAGGTCGGCAACAAAAGAAGCCCCTTAACGAGATGGATTGGCCCCTTAACGAGATGGATATAAAATGGGTTTATTTGTGTGGCTGACAGAGGGCTGGGCAATGCTTCACACTGTTGTGCATAAGATCGCAGTGTGTCCAAGCTGACTAGATAGCACCCAACAACAACAGCCTCAACCATAAGTTTCACCAGGTATCGTAGTAGTTTGCATTTGTTTCCCTTGCTGGACCACTCTGTGTTCTTTAAGGCAATTTCTACTCCCCCAATAGAGTAGTCTGTATTGGCACCAGGAGCAGAGAGCAAGTTGTTTTGAATTTGTTTTTCATTGATGTCTTAAAAAGTTGATCCATTTCGTTGTCTTGTCTCCATGATGCATGACAGCAGTTCTCTGTGTGTCTTGTTCTAGCTTTTGCTCTGCATGCCTGCAGGAATGTCTGAAGCCGAAGAAACCTGTCTGTGGGGTATGTCGCAGCACTCTGGCCCCTGGCGTCCGAGCTGCGGAGCTCGAGCGGCAGATTGAGAGCACAGAGACTTCTTGCCATGGCTGCCATAAAAATGTATGTGGACGTAAAACAGAAGCATCAGTGTCTTTCTGTGACAAGATGGGGTAAACATTGCACCTTTTCCAAAGTTAGAGCATGGATGAGTGAAGCAATGGCACCCATGCATGGCTAGTTATCTGTGGTGATGGCTGTGCCATTTCACTTTGAGACTGCCTGGATTTGCAATCATTATAATTTTGTTAATTTCACATAGTACAAAAACAAAATAATGTAGGTTTGTTCCCCACTCCACTCTTCAGAGGTTACCACTTAAAAGTGGTTCGATTTAGAAGCCTGCCTAACATGTTCTACCTTTTGACCAGCACAGATGGAAAGTTTTTGCGAACACAATGCAGGATTGTTTTTAAAGTGGCATCATGCTGTAATGTGTACTTAATACAACTAGATTTTTTTTCACTCAGTGACTTATTGGACAGCCTAGCATGTCGATTTCTTTACTATCCAAGCCTTCTTTCTCCCCTTGTTTAATAACCTTCATATCACTTTCTTTTCAGAGTGATTTAGGCATCCCCAGTGGGTGATTCTAGTTCTGAATTGAGTCCTTCAGTTCTTTAGCTGGAGGAAAGACAGGAACTATCAGGATAAGCCAGAGCTCAAATTGTAGAGCTTACATTTCTGGTTGTTTCTTTAATTTGGAAACTTTGACATTACATAAATAAAATTTCCTATTTCATTTTTATGTATGTTAAAAATAAGTGAGGTCTTTTTTTTTTTTTTTTGGTATGCTTTTGATTTTCTTTTTGCAAAGGTTAGTGATGATATTGTATGTTTTTACTCCTTAATTCCTCTTTCTTCATTCCTTACATTTTTCTTGGAATGCCTGTGATGAAAAGGACTCTCTTCTGGGGTTTTGTCTCCATTTTACAAAGCCTAGATTTTATAGGGAAGACAGAATTCAGATTGGGTTTTTAAAAATCCTCTATCACAATTTGGTAATTAGTACCTTCACTAGGATTTCTAGCTTGCATCTCTTTTCCTTAAATGATTACTTTTCTCTGTTGCACACATGTGCAAAAATGTGGTTCTTGGCTTCCTCTAAGGAAATTAGTTTAAATGCTAGTGTAGAAAACATAGGAAATGTCACTGGATTTGGAGTGTGTGCGAGCAGAGAGCACAGCCTAAATAAAGCAAGCCTCTAGGAGGAGGAGGAGTGTTTGAGTGGAAGATGTCCTGATTTGATGGTAACAGAAATGCAGTGGGGTTTCAGTCCCACTAGCACAGCCAGGAATCTGGTGAAATTGTTAGTCAGGGTTATGTAGGCCTAGATTTTATCTCACCCTTGTTTTGGTACAAGGTCCTGACTGACTGTTGCGTCTGATTTTCTTAGTTCTTCCTATCTAAGATCCGGGCCCACGTGGCTACCTGTTCCAAATACCAGAACTACATTATGGAAGGTGTGAAAGCCACCACTAAGGATGCATCCCTTCAGCCAAGGTAAGAGGACTCATTGACTCCTTCAGGTGGAGATCATCCTTTGCTACAAGGATCTTGAACACTGTTCAGAGGTTTAGATGTATGAGCTTGGGAGAGTAGTGAAGTTGTACTTGTTATGTTGACTGTAGCTGATCCACATAGGTTTTTTGGGGTTTGTTTTTAAAGAGGAATGGGGATGTCTTCAGTGTTTACTCAAATGTCAGCTATGCCATTGCATTACATTCAAAATGCTTAACCTGATACTGGTATCGTAATTAGCCTCCTGTCATGATACATTCAGTGAGCTTTGCCTCCTTTTGGAGTTTACGAGGGTGAGTCAAGAAGAATTGCTACACATACAGGAACAAAGATGTGAAAACATCTTAGACATTACCAGATACCTTGAGGAAATGAGGTGCTAAGCCTTGGCTAAGGACCATCATCTTGAGGTTAACTGGCATAATATAGTCCACTAAAACAGTGCTCTACATCCTACTTTCGTGAGTAGGATCTGGGATCTTAAAAGCTCATGAGCAGCTGTCTAAGGTGCAACTATTAATTCTGTCTGGAGGAAAAAAGAATGATGAAAATTGAAGATGTTTGGAAACAATTAGTTCAGTGGACTAATGGACCACATGAACATCGGTCTCCATGACCCTGAGACCAGAAGAATTAGATGGTGCCCAGCTACCACTCAACTGCTCTGAAAAGGAAGGATCACACTAGACGCTTCTAGATAGAGTAGGAAAAAATGTAGAACAAAACTCAAAATCATGAAAAACATCAAGCTTATTGTGCCAGTAGAGATTGGTGGATCCCTAAAACTGTGGTCTTTAGTCACCTTTCAGGTCTGGAACTGAACTCACCCCCGTGGCTCCATTTTCATCCAAGCAGTAGATCGATCTGTAAGGGAAACAACAGTACTAGCGAGGTACACACACCATCGAATGGTCAACTGATTGAGATCAAAGGGGCAACATTTGCTCAAGGACTAAGTTCAGAGGGTTAGGAAAGGGATGGAAATGGGAAACAAAGGGAGGAAATGGAATAGGTTATGTTATATTGAAGGAGTTGGAATCATTAAGATGAAAAGAATGATTTGTTGAATGTAAAACTGACGATCTGTTCTATTAACCTTCGCTCAAGTCACACAGGTTTTTTAAAAATAAAGAATTGCTACAAAATCATAGAAACCTTTATTATACAAAAGTAGGAAAATTTGAAGTCATTGTTTCTTGACAGGTATTTTGCCTAGGTCTGTACACTTCTTAGGCAGTGTTTCCATCTCTAACCCACCAGTGATTCCTTGGAAACCTTATATAGGGCTGCACTTAACAACAACAACCCTTCCCCCAAAATTCTGCACTTAACAATTTACATCACGTCATACAACAGTTTTGGCATGCTCATGTGCCTCAAATCATATTCTTTTCAGTGTATTTTGAGTTTGAGGAACAAAAAGAAGCCTGAAGGGACAAGATCAGGGATGTAGGGTGGATGAAGTAAGGTTTCCCAGTGAAAATCCCGTAGGACAGCCCCTGCTACCCTTGAAGAACAAGCAGGTGTATTGTTGTGATGGAAAACAGTTCTTGGGTGCAACTCTCCTGGCCTTTTTCTCACCAGTGTGGTTTTCAGTTTTCTTAGAACTTCTCCTAGTAAGCCTCTATGATTGTCCTGTGTTTCAGAAGATCTATAAAGATTTCCTTTGGAATCCTGAATAAAAGTCACCATAACTTTCTGAGCCTACCTCTCTGCCCTGTTCACCTTCCTCAATCTCCTTAAAATACTTTGTTGTTGTTGTTAGGTGCGTCGAGTCAGTTCCGACCCATAGTGACCCTGTATAGGGTTTCTAAGGAGCAGATGCCAACCTTGCAGTTCAAACGGCTTTGCACTCTGGCGCATTAACTCACAGTGCCACACCAGGACTCCTAGATCCATCTAAAAACTCTTGTTTTATGTGAGACAGCATTCCCATAAACTTGTTGCAAAGCTTCATTGACTTGGGAAGATGTCCACTTGAGTTTGGTTAAAAGTTTGATATTCCATGACTGCAAATTCGTTTTTATTCCATGGCATGAAAAGTATCCCTTTTAATGGACTTCTGGTGTGGTGCTGTAGGATCAGTGCTGAATGGTGAACCACAGGTTAACAGCAGTTCAAACCCCACCAGCTGCTCCTCAGAAACCCCATACAGGATTGCTATGACTCGAACCCGACTTGATGGCATTTAACGACAACAACAGTGTGGTGCTGCAGGGTAATGCACAGGACTGCAAGGTGAGTGGTTCACATTCACCAGCTGCTCATCAGAAACTCTCTGTAGGGAACCAACTCAACGGCACTTACCAACAATGAGACTAAGACAACTGAGAGAACTTATCTGTGGCCATCCACTGATCACAGATGCACGTTTAAACACTTTGTATGTGGAATAGGCCTATGCCGGTATGAATTGGAACCCCTAGTAGCAATACTTTTTGATATACCCTCGGACAGTGATTGAAGTGTGGAAAGGTACTCATGGAAGGTTGCTTGCTTTTCATCTTCCCAGGAATATACCAAACCGGTACACTTTTCCTTGCCCTTACTGCCCTGAGAAGAACTTTGACCAGGAAGGACTTGTGGAACACTGCAAAATATTCCATAGTGCAGACACCAAATCTGTGGTAAGAGTAACTTGCATCTGTTTTTTTTTGTTTTGTTTTTTTAACTTTGTGTTATGAAAATAAGTCCAATTTACAGAAAAATGGCAAGATTGTACACGGTTTCTTATATGCCTACAGACCTTTCACCTGGCTTCATAAAGGAACATTTTACTATATTTGCTTTATTCTATGTATGTATGAGCCCTGGATAAGCACTGAACTGGTAACCACAAGGTCAGCAGGTCAGACCCACCACTGTTCTCAGGTACTACAGGGTCGCTGTAAGTTTGAACCAATTCAATGGCACATACCACCAACATACATGTAGATGCACTTTTTTTTTTCTTCAGAATCATTTGAAACTAAGTTACAGATATCATGATCCTTACAAAACCACATCTTTTTGTGTTTTATTATCTCATTCAGGAAATTTAATAATGACAAAGTCATGATGCTGTGGGCTAATGTGCTGGACTGCAAAGTTGGTTTGAATTGCAAGGTTGGCTGTTCATGCTCACCAGCCACTCCTTGGAAACCCTACACAAGTTTGCTGTGGGTTGGAACCAACTCTACAGCATTTAACGACATCTCGTGGAATTTGTGTTCAGATTTTAACAATTACTGATAATGTTCTTATAGCCGGTACCCCTCCCCCCAAATACCTAGCTCCAGTGTATGACAGTTGTCATGTTCCTTTAATCTGAAGCACATCCTCAGCCTCTCTCTCTCTTGATCTTGACTTTTTTAAGCGGCCAGGCCAGCTTTGTAGATTGTCCTTTAATTCAGGTTTGTGTTTCTTCATGATTAGACTCAGACCAGGCTGTTTTGGCTGAGGAATCTGGTAAGTGGTGTGGCTTGCGTGTGCTGCATTATGGATATGTAGTACCTGTTGATCCTGTTATTGGTAATGTCGACTTGGACTAGTTGGTTGAAGATCCTTTGATGTCCACCAACTTTCTCTTCCATAAAGCTGTTGTTTTTCCCCTTTAAGAGTTTTCATAGATATGGGAAAAGAGGATTCTGATGAAATTGCTGGGAAAAGGCTTATTAATCCTCTGATTATATTTAAGTATCAAGACTGGCATATAATTTCTTTTAAAAATAAAAAAGTTTGTGTTCTTTTTTGGTAATGTTATTCATTCCTCAATGTGATTAGCTGACTAATATGACTTCCCCTTTAGTTCAGTTTTGTTTTCCCGTTTATTTCAGACTGCTCCTGACCAATATGCCCCACTTCTTGGGCAGTCTTCAGCTTCATTACTGTAAAAGAAACTAGAATTGGAGTGAGCTTTTATGAGGATACCAGGACAGCTGTCATTGCTAATCATCTTTGGCCTTGCGGCATTCTCTGTTTTTCCTAACATAAATTTTAAGATATAACTGATCTATTCAAGAATACCTTAAATGTTCTCTTAAGTATTAGACTCTGTACCACATCTAAGTTCTAGTCAAGGCAGCGACTCTACACTTGTTTCTCTGGCCTCATAACATATAGGCTACAGAAACATAACATGTGACAGGTTCCACAGATGGATAACCTTTCCATCTGCTTTACCCACCTCCCCAAACTTGAGAACTTCATCCATGGTGTGCCCCCATTTCAGTAATCCTTGTAGGCCCTAGCACATTCTCCAGTGGCTGAATCACTCCCAGCATGAACTGTCTCTGTCCTTCCCAAATACAAGCTGAATCCTGCTTTTAACTAGGTAGGTCAAAGCATCAGGTCTGTGTCCCGTTTCTTCTGTCCACCTCAGGAGCCCCCCAACCCACTAGTGAGGTCATGCACAGGCATGTCTGACCCAGAGATACTCATTTCTCTAACCTTTAAAAATCAGAGCAAATTAGATTGCTCATCTTGGTGTACTGTACATTTGAAAAATGAGAGATTCTGGCAAAACTCAGCTGGCTCTGAGAAGTCATTGCCCCCTCACTTAACGCCTAGCCTGCTTCACTTGTTTGCATTACTAGCTGGCACCTGTAAGCGCTGCCATTCGTAACCCTTGTTCCTTTCTCTGTCTTTCCCATTTAATGGGGAAGAGGGCTCCTTGTGAAGTCTCAGTAAAGGACCAAAAGAGAACTTGGCACTGATAAAGAACCCAGTAAGTGCTGCATGTTCTTACTGTTCCTGAGACTTCACCATCATGTTTCTTCTCTTACCTCCAGCTTTTTTCATTACCTGCTTATTAACTTTTGTGTTCTTTCAAATATGCCCAAGTCCTCAGGACTACTTCTTGGGGGCCTATTTGACCTGGCATTTTCTCTGGATGGCATTTTCTCTTTTCTTTCAAGCTTTGGTTTTGCAAAGATGCTGTTTTCCTATCCTCCCCTATGTCACCTTGAGTCTGGCTTCCACCCCACCAATCCTACAGACGTCCCCTTGATGGTCCCAGCCAGTTTCCTTGGAACCTTGGTTTTTCTTCACCTTTTGGCAGTTTTTTACAGTTTTTTCTTTTGTACGTAGTCAGTTCATTGCATAATAGGTAGGTTGACTGTAAAAGGTGTTTCTCTGTCCTCTTTCCCTAGCCCCCCACTTTCCTGCCACCACATTGTTCCCAGTGTTTGTTATCATATTGTATTCAGATTTATTAATCTATGATGAATCTGTTGCATTTGCCATTTCAGTTTTATAAAAATAAACCTAGTATAAAAGTAAAACATCATACTATGGCGGCCAGATAGTCTTTCATGAGATTAAACAGTCACAAAGAATTGATTGTTTTTGCTCAGAAACACATCGGCCTCATCATTTGGCACTAGTAGTCATCTTTCTAATATATCTTTGTTAAACAGATAATGGAAACTTCTGTGGGCATTGTACTAGCTTCTTAAGGTTGCTGTAACAGAGTACTACAAAGTGGCTGGTTCAGAGCAGAAGTGTACTCTTAGCTCTGGAGGCATCTGAGATCAGGCTGTTGGTGACGATTGCTTCTGAGCCTCTGAGGGAGAATTGGTTCCGTACCTCTCTTCCAGCTTCTGGTAGTTCCAGGCATTTTTGGCCTTGTAGCTGAAGCATCTCACAGCGTGCGTCCTTCCCGTGTCTCCCTGTCTCTGTGTCATCTCCTCTTTTTGATGGACTCAGCCACGGTCAGGAGTGTGTGGCCATAGACCCTCGCCTCTTTTACAAGGACCAGTCATACAGGTTAGGGCCCACATTAACTCCAATAGGGCTTCCTGCTAACCTGAGAAACATTTCAAAGACCCTTTTTAAGGGTCACAGTCACACAGAGGGTAACTGTAGCTATCATTAACCTACTGTTTTTTTTTCCTTCAGGATTCCAGAGGGGCTGGGCTACACAGTACATATCCTTAGCCCACAGTAGGCAAGAGAAGAGGCATGTTCTATGAAAAATAGTCAAAAGCCATGTTTTCTACTCTTATTTTCAAGAGATTTTAAGGACTCAGTAACTAACCACTGATTGAGAAAACCATTTTGCATTTTGAAGTTAGCTAGCAGGCCTTGGAGAAACTGTGGCTGTGGTTCCAAACCATTGCAATAAAGCTAAAGCAAGTCACACAAATGTCTTGATTTCCAATTGCTTATAAAAGAGATGGTTACACAATACTGTAGTCTTTTAAGTGTATGATTTGTTGTTGTTAAGTGCCTTCGAGTTGGTTCTGACCCATAGCGACCCTGTACAGGGTTTCCGAGGGTGTAAATCTTTACAGGAGTAGAAAGCCTCATCTTTCTCCCGCGGAGCGGCTGGTAGTTTCAAACCGCTGACCTTAAGGTTCGCAGCAGCATTAGGGAAAAGTTTGAAATATTGCGAGAATTACTAAAATGAGACACAGAGTGAACACTTGCTGTTGGAAACATAGTGCTGAGGGTTTTTTTTGGGGGGGGGCATTTCTTCTTTAACCTTTATTCCCAGGAAAAGATGATACTCTCTACTACTTAGATTGTTTCAAGACTGTGTATAAGGTACAATTTTCATAATTAGGCGAGTATTGTAAAACAAGAGACCAAGGCACATCGACTTTCAGTTCATTAGCTGCAGATTTTAGAGACTTTGGAAGTGTGTGTATTGGAATAGGAACAGGGAGTATTGAAAATGGGTTATTATATGCTGCTTCAAGCTAATGCTTGGAAGGAAAAGAATTTTATTGTAGAAACTTTTATATTTTCCTGATATTCAGGACCAACTTGATGGCACTTAATAACAACAATATTCCAAGAAGGACCACTGGTAGTGTAACCAATTACCTGTTGGGTTGTTAACTGCAAGGTGAGCAGCTTGCATCTACCAATAGCTCTGTGGGACAAAGACGAGGAATTCTGCTCCCGCGAAGATTTACAGCCCTGGAAACCCTATACAGGGTTGCCATGAGCCGGAAAAGACTCCACAGCACATTACCACCACCACCACCACCACCACCACCTCTGTGTTAAAGACTGATACTACATTATGTTGTTGTTGTTGTTCTGATGCAGTATTTCAACAAACCTTTACTCAGCTTGTTTAAAAAAAGAAACACACAAAACAGTATCTGCAAAGCACAATAAAGCAATACAGTGAAGCACACTAAAACTAAGTATACATATATAGGATGATTATATATATTATTTATATACAGACACATCTGACCTATTAAACGTAAAATAGAAGGGTCAGTAAAAATAGTAGAGGTGGTTCAGTTCAGTTCTGCCATCATGTCGCCAGCCTTTACTTGTAGGATTGAGTAACTACAGAAACCAGTGTGCCATCCAAATTCAGTTAGTTTGCACACCTACGCGCACTAACTAATGGCAGAACCATACCAGAACCCAGTTCTCTGGGCTGCTAAGCTAGTTCTTTTTTGACAGGACCAGAAATGCTCTCCCTTGAATGATGGTTAGTAGTGTTATGTGGAAGTTCACACTGCATAGCTGAAAATAAGTTATGTGGACAAATGCCCGCTCCAGAGACATTTGTAGTTTTTGAATATCCTTCATGAAATTTGTGTGTCCCACTTTGATGCAAATGAAGCATCTTCTACTATGTTGTTGTTAAGTGCCCTTGAGTTGGTTCCAACTCATAGCAACCCTGCGTAGGGTTTTCAAGGAACGGCTGGTGGGTTAGAAACGCTGACCTTACGCTCCAGTGCATTAACCCTCAGTGCAACACCAAGGCTCCTGTCTGCTATAACTGGTGTTTTTGTCATCTGTTTCACATCACAATACATGTTGGTTCACTTCCTTTTTGTTTTTCAAATTCAGTTGTGTGGAGAAATTCACTTTTGCCAGTTGAGCATTTTTGCCACGTACAAGACAGATTGATGGCGTTGGTTATGTAGTGCAGCCAACCACACTGTCCTTTTCCCAGTGATCCCATCTCCATTCAGCTCAGCATCCTCACTTCTGCTACATTTTTCCTTATGTGGCTGTACCATTGTTTAATTGGACACTAAACTGATTCCCAGATGATGAAATCAGGAGATTTTATTAAGGACTGACTGCTAAATGCTATTAATAAATTATTAATTGATCAGTGTGATAATGGAGTTGTATTGAAACCGAGAAATACTCTTCAGGACTATTCGAAAATACTGGCAGGTGAAATCTCTTAGAATGTTTCTTCTTTTTCTGCTGTATTGAATATGGCAGATGTAAATTTATGTGTAAGGACCTCTGGTAGCATAATGGTTATGAATCGGGCTGCTAACCTCAAGGTCAGCAGTTCAAAACTACCAGCTGTTCCACAGGAGAAAGATGAAGCTTTCTGCTTCTGTAAAGACTTACAGCCTTGGAAACCCTATGCAGGGTTATGAGTCGGAACCGACTCCATGGCACATTACCACCAAATTTATGTGTTGGGTTTAAAACCTAGTTCATTAAACTATACACTTGAAGTTTTTCCTGATTTTAAATGTTACCTATCTTTGCCTGTGTGTTAGTATGTCATAAAGTAGCCTTTGATGTAGGCTAATTCATTAGTGGAGTGAGGTGCACTCATATTTCTGATGGACATTGCTAAGTCACTCTGCAGGTTCTGGTGCCGCAGCTGAAGGCCTCTCTTCCTTCAGCGCTATCCTCCGTCCCGCTCCTCTTCCTGCAGAACTCCACCTGTCGGCAGCTCAGCCGTCCTCACCTCTGTTCTGGCTCCACAGCTGCAGCTCTTCCACTAAACGGTCTTCCACCAACTCAGGCGCGTCTCTCGCCAACCCCTTTGCCACCGTATCTTCTTAGAAATAGGGTGTGGGGGCCCATTTATGCCCCACCCTGTTGTTGTTGTTGTCAGGTGCCATCGAGTCAGAACCGACTCATAGTGACCCCATGCACAGTAGAATAAAACAATGTCCGATCCTGGGCCAGCCTCACCACCGCTGCCACACTTTGACGCCATCAGTGATGCCACCTGGCCGATCCATCTCGTTGGGGGTCTTCCTCTTTTTCTCTGACTCTCCATCTTACCCAGCATGACATCCTTCTCCAGCGACTGTTCTCTCTCCTGACAATATGTCCAAAGTATGAGAGATGGAGCTTAGCCATCCTGGCCTCCAAGGAGCACTCTGGCTGCACTTCTTCCAAAATAGATCTATTGGTTCTTTTGGTAGTCCATGACAATTCTAGTATTCTCCTCCAACACCACAACTCAAAGGCATCAATTCTTCTACGGTCTTCCTTATTCACTGTCCAGCTTTTGCATACGTATAAGGTTATTGAAAATACCATGGCTTGGGTCAGGTGCACCTTAGTCCTCAAGCTGACATCTCTGCTCTTCAACACTTTAAAAAGTTCCTGTGCAGCAGATTTGCCCAATGCAGTATGTCGTCTGATCTCTTGACTGCTGCTTCCGCGAGTGTTGATAGTTGATAGTTGATCCAAGAAGAATGAAGTCCTTGACAACTTCAATCTTTTCTCCATTGATAAGAATGTTGTTTATTGGTCCAGTGGTGAGGATTTTTGTTTTTCTGACACTGAGATGCAACCCATACCGAAGGCTGTGTTCTTTGATCTTGATCAGTAAATGTTTCAAGTCCTCTTCACTTTCAGCAAGCAAGGTTATATCATCTGCATATCGCAGGTTGTTAATGAGTCTTCCTTCAGTCCTGACGCCACGTTTTTCGTCATAGAACCCGGCTTCTCGTATTATTTGCTTAGCATACAGATTGAGTAAGTATGGTGAAAGAACACAAGCTTGTCGCACACCTTTCCCCCACCCTAGCTGCTGCTTTTTCATTTTCACAGATGTTCTGTTGTAGCCAGGCTAGTGGTCTGGCTTCTCCCGCTAGTCCTGCCTCCTGGCCTCTTGTCCACACCACTTCTCCCGAGTACCCTTTGCTTTTCTAAACACCTCCCAAGCTCCACTCAGCCTCTTCTAGGAAGCACTTTTAGTCTGGTTGCCCTCACCTTTCATTTACTTCATCACGTGTTCACATATGGCTCTGGGTTGCCTCCTTGGGACCTCACTTATCTGCTGCTCAACTTGGGTTACAAGGCTCTGCCCTGAGTCCCTCCCTGCACTTTGGCTCACTTCTTTGACCACTGTTGTTGTTAAGTGCTGTTGAGTTGGTTTTGACTCATAGCAACCCTGTGTAGGGTTTCCGAGAAGCAGCTGGTGGGTTTGAACTGCCAGCTTTGTGGTTTGAAGTCCAGTCCGGGTACTACAGTGCCACACCAGGAGACACATAGTAGGGGATCAAAAAAAAAAAGTGTGGCATCCTGGCCTAAGCTGCTGTCCACCCCCGTCTGTCATCTGACTCAAGTAGAAGACTAGTAGTATCCCTGTGACGCTGATGCCCACATGAAGGAGTGAGCAGGCCCTGGCTGGTGTCTGGGGAAAGCTGTCCTGGAAGAAAGGTGGCCAGACATAGGCTACAGAGGGCCTAAGACCTTGCTTCTTTATTGACAGGTATGTCCGATATGTGCCTCGATGCCCTGGGGTGACCCCAACTACCGCAGCGCCAACTTCATAGAGCACATCCAGCGCCGGCACCAGTTTTCATACGACACTTTTGTGGTGAGTCTGAAGCCCGGGCTCTGCACTCTCCCTGGGAACAGCACCACTCCCTCACATCAACTGCTTGTTGAGCTTGTCACCTGATGTAATGGCAGCTTGCTAGACTCTTGAGCCAGGGAAGTGGCCAGAGCCTCATGTGGTTTGGTGTTTGAGAAAATGAGCTGATTGGTTATCTAGACAGAGAAACCGTGAAAGCTTGTCCCCATTTTTTTGTCCTCCCTCCCAAATTTTGCTTGCTTTCTTTTGGTATGTAGAGTTTTACTTGTTACTTAATCTAATTTGGTTATATATCTTTAAGTTGATGGCACTTAAAAACAGCAAACTTAAGTTCAAGTGCCCATGGGGACAAGCAAGTAATGGAAGTGGTCCTCATCAGAATTTACAAGATGGAGAGTGGGTGACTCATTAGGGGAGTGCTGAGAGTGACTGCTGTCCCCTCCAGCTGCCCCTCCTCCAGGAAGCTAGAAATGCAGAATTTCATGTGAAGTACCACAGCTTTTATCTCCTAGTACTTACGGTCAAACAACACACATTCATGAGCCAGCTGGTCATCAGGTTTGTTTCCTTCCCTTGGAGCCTGGGCGGTTTTGAAGTGGCATGCTATGGTCCTGGTATTTCAGTAATGGAGCAGCTTGACCACCTACTGAAAGTGTACCATTTCCACAGAAAGGTGTCCTGTTAAGATTTAGAGTAGTATTTAGTCTGAATAGCTGCATTTCAGGACCTTAGAAGGACTGTCTAGATCTTTCCTAAGTCGTCATGAAGAATACTTATTCTAACCCTGAAATTTAGGCTTAAGAATAACATTTTTTGTTAACTCTAAGGATGAGCTCTGGTAACATATTGGTTACGAATTGGGCTGCGAACTGCAAGGTCAGCAGTTCGAAATTACCAGCTGTTCCGCAGGGGAAAAAAGATGAGGCTTTATGCTTCCGTAAAGATTTATAGCCTCGGAAACCCTGTACAGGGGCGCTGTAAGTCGGAACCGACTCCACAACAAATAACAACAAGGATGACTAGAATTCCTAAAAAGTCCAAGCAGATCATTCTGTCCCATTAAAGAAAGTTAATGTTACTACTTTCTCCTAAAAATCCCATTCTGGGCAGGTCACTGAAGCCACCCTATAGAAATGATGCCACCAAGTGGGTTTGTGCATGTGGTTGCCTTCCCCTGCTGATGAATGAACTTCATTAAAACGTGAGCATTTGGTCTGTGTTCAGTCTCCCCATGAAGGAGGATCTGGTGCCAGGCAGCCCCCACAGTCTCACCACTATACTGCCCTGCTTCACTTACTGAGCAGATCCTTTGCAGCTGGCATCAGTTGCAGGACTGAGTGTGTGTGTTGCTGCAGGATTACGATGTGGATGAAGAGGACATGATGAACCAGGTGTTGCAGCGCTCCATCATGGACCAGTGAGCAGTCCATGCTGTGCATCTCCCGCTCCAGAGCTTCCACAGGAAACGTGAAATTTTGGACTCACCCACCTACAGTGGACAACAGACCTGGAAGTGAACCATGGCATTAAGGACAGGGCCTTCTGACAGGGGAAATAGGGGCCCCAGGTCAGTGTCCCCTCTTTTCTGCAGGCTCTTACCAAAGCTGTTTTCCCCTCCTGTTAACTTTGTTCGTTCCATGGTTTAGTCTTGTATTAATTCCCGGCTACTTCCTAGAGCTTCGGCCTCCTCTTCCCACCACCACTTTTGCTCTTGTCTCAATCATCCCTGGAGTCCAGTGTTCTCCTTGTGGGTCCTCTGAGCCAATCAGAGCCTTCTCTGGGCCACAGATAGCACAATGAGACTAGCACCTCCTTGCCCCTCTAGACAGTAGTGCACCGGGCAGTGAGTGATGAAGCATTGAGGGTCTAGTGCTGGAAGGTTTGAGTAGTGGCCCTTCCTCCTCCTGCTCAGCCTTCCCGTGAACTGGTCGGTCTTCAATGCCTGCAATGGTGCCTTTTTAGGATAAGGTGTGACCATGTATTTTAGTTTTGACAGGAAGTATTTCTAGGTTCGGAAAGTTAAAGCAATGCATCTGGCAATGGGGCGGAGGGAGAGAGGTGGGAGGGTCAGAGTTGTTTGGTTCTGGTTTTCAAACTCACGAGCTATTTTCACATGACTGCGTGAGGCTGACCTCTGTATTTGGGGGCTTGCTTATTATAGCCTTGTCCTTGAAACCAGAAAAGGAGTCCTGAATAAGAAGCAAGAGCTGAGGGGGCTCCAGCAGATACTCATTCTGTTCTAGTTGGTGACTTAGATTAGACGAAACATTGTTTTCCTGTTGCAGATGGTTTTCCTTGTCAAACAGTTTCTACCTTAGACGGGGGTGTGCATGCTTTCCCTTTAAATGCAGAGAAAGGTTCTAGGCAATCTGTTACCTCTTGTTACAAGACAGATGTTCCTAAAGGAGAAACACATTCTGGTGAGCAGCTGTTGATAAAAGCTGTCCACTGGAAACTTGCTTTGGTAACAGGTCAGGAAGCCCCAAGTTCAAGATCGTTCACAGTAGTAAACAAAAGGCTAAAGACTTGTCAGCCTGCTCTGTGGGAACAGAAACTCTCATCAACCAAAAGGCACATGAAATTGGGTCTTTGTGTGTGTGTGTGTGTGTGTGTGTGTGTCATGTCAAACAACTTGAGTCTGAACATAGAGCGGTTTCTAGTCAGTAGCTGAGGCTGCAGGTAACAGATGTGCCCCAGTCTGTGTCTGCTGCTGTTGCTGTGGGCCTCCCTACCGGCCAATGAAGGGCGGCTGGAGCCCATCCAGGCAATAACTTCCTAAAGGTGCTGTTGCTCGTGAGAGCCCCACCATTTAGGTCAGCTGCTTCACTGTCCTTCTAGAAAAGTTCATTCAGCCCTCCTGAGTTGAGATTGTCTCTGTCAAGTCTGGAGGGAACTTAGAGGAAACCTGCTGTGGCTCAGAGAAACTTGGCTTATTTTCCTGTATTAAGTGCACTTCATGTATTTCTAATAAGATGACTTTCCAGAAAGTGAAATTTGTTATGTTCTGACTTTTAAAGGCGAAATATAAATAAATTTCATAATTTATCCAACTGGTAAGTGGTAATGACTGGTTTCATGAAACACCATTTCCCGAGGAGCCTCCACAAGAGTCCTGCTTGTTCTGAGGGGAAGGCGAGGCCAAGCTGGCTTTTCATCACGCTCCTTGCTGGGCCCCAGGCCACTTTGGAAAATGAACACAATCCTCACTTCCCACAGTTGGGACATGACATTTTGAAACGAGAGGTGAAAATGCTCGACAAAGCAAGGTGTGCCACGTGCCTTTATCTACATTCTCCTGACATGCAGTGCCCCAGGGACATCTTAGTCAGAGGTCCACCAGTTTGAGGTCAGGCCCAAGAGGAGGGGGCCTGTGAGAACTCTGACAACAGCTTCCCCTTACTGAACCCACTTCCCTACTCTGAAGTAGAAGCTAATCCTTCCTCACCAGGATGGTAGTAGTCTAGGAGCTCACAGACCCTAGGACTGTGTCAGTTGCTGTGGCTTCTCCGTGTGGCACTCAGCAGCTATCCTTATCTCCTGAGTTTATCCAGGCCCATCCTCGTCCCATAGAAGCTTACATATAAAGCAGCTCAAACACCTCAACTTCTGCAGTGGATGGTACCAGGAACTATGCAAGTCAACCCTGGCAATCCTTTTACTCCCTGATATCCTGCAGGCTCCCTGGCCTAGGTATGGATTGTGCTGTGGGTTCTGGTTAGAATTCAGTGCCTCTGTTCTTGCAACATACACTTGGGCTGTCCTTGAAGGTCTTTCGTCAGACCAAAAGAGATCAAGAAATGATAGTGACACTCGGAACTGAATGAAATGAGAGCACAAGCCAAGTAAATATATGGGAAGAGAATTCTAGCAGAAGTAACCAAATTCAAAGGCTCTAAGGTGGGAGCACATGTGTTACCCTTGAACTACAATAGGGAGGCAGCCAGGAGAGGAGGGGGCTGTGTGGAAGGGTCTGGTGGGTCACTGTAAGGACTTGTCCCTGAGTGACATAACCATGTAGAAGTGGGGGGTGTCAAAGTTGTCCAGTTTGGTCAGAGACTTTTTTTTTTTTGTCGTCAGAGACTTCTTGAAGGTAAGATGTGACAGAGGAGTTGAGAATGATTCCCAAGTTTGGGGCCTGAAGACTTGGGTGATTGGAGGTGCTTTTCTAAGATGAGGGAAGGACTCCAAGGGGAATAGTGAAGGGAGAATCAGTGCTGTGATGAATGGGGACTTCTGGCTTAAAATAAGACTTCAGTGCTTATGGATGTAGTTGCTCAAAGTTCCAACTGAGAGGGAAGGACTCTTCACATCAAGGATCAAGCCTGTCCCTTCAGTACGAAGAGCTGACAGGGATAGGCAACTTAGATACTGGTTACCAAAAATGAGGGGCTATAAAGGCACAAAGTAGTTGGCTTACAAGTTTTCAAGAGTGTGGTGAGTTTCTGAATGAGGGGAGGGTAAGGTTCAAACCCCACTGAATAGTTTCCTCTTGTCTAGGTGGGTCTGGTGAAAGGGGTTGAGGGAGGAGGGGATAGGATTCTTCTGATTAAATAGTAATTGTTACCATGACTAATTATAGTTGTTAACAACTATAAAGGTAGAAGCTGTGAAATCAAAGTTGGGGAGTAGTTTATCTTTCATTCCAGGAACAGAGGACCCTAGGACCATCAAGAAGGAAGAGCATGAGCAAAGCGAGGGGTCCTAAGCAGAGAAACAGAGACAGAAGTCAGAAGCAGAGGTGATGGCATAGAGCAGCTGAGGACTCTAGATCCATGGAATGAGAAAGGCTGTGTGTCAGTGGGCAGGAGGCTGGCTTCCAAAATGTGCCCTTTGTTCATTTAAATACTGTTAACAGATGATGCATGGACAGGATTGTAATCATTGCAATGAAACGAAATATGATTGGTTGAGGGCAAGGCTGATGATCTGCACTATAAACTATCACTCAATTCACAATAAAAGCTTTAAAAAAAAAAAAAAAAAACTTCAAGCATCATACACAGATACTGCAAGTTTCAGCTCTCAAAGCAGATTGAAAAGATGTGCTTTTTTCAATCAGCTTTCACCTACTTTGTTGTCAGAAATTCAAATGGATGAAACTATTTCCTGAAATGTATGAGTAGACAGAAGCAACATTTTTATATTTGCTTTTAAAACAAAAGTAGTATTTCATCTGCAGTGATGAAAATGTTTGCATTCACTCCATGACCCTGAGACCAGAGGAACTAGATGGTGGCTAGCAACCACTGGTGACCACAGGCATCAAAATAGGTCCCGGATAAGGTGGGCAAAAAGGAATAAAACTCAAAATAATAAAAGACCAGTCGTTCTGGTCTGATAGAAACTGGTGAACCCCCTGAAATATAGTGGCAGTTTGATACCTTTAAAGCCTGTAACTGAACTCACCCCAGTGGCCCAACTTTCAAATAATAGGCCGATAAGGTGAATGTTAATGCCAGAGAGGCAAAACTTAGATTAACCATAGGAGATCAAAAGGGCAGTATCTGCCCAGGAATAAAGCTAAGAAGGCAGGAAAGGACAGGAAAGAAGGATGAATGGAAACTAAACACAGGGAGAAAGTGAGAAGAGTATACATTGTACGGAATACAATCAGTGTCACAAAACATGTATAAGTTGGTTGAATGGAAAACTATTTGCTCTGTAAATTTATAACCAAATCACAGTTGTTGTTTTAAGACATGAAAGAGATTAAACAAGCAATTGAGCAATAGGGGAGAAAAATGACAAGCCACATGAAGATCATTCCCCTCTTCTAAAAAACAACAAACTCTTGCATTTAATTTGGCTGAAAAACTTAAATGACTCAATTTAAAAATGGACAATATATTTCTTTATAATCAGGCATATGTGGTATTTACTAAGCACCTACTATGTGCCCGCACTATGCTAGGCACTAGGGATTCAAACACTAAACAAATATATAGTTAAAACAGATACATGTTGATGGTAAGAGACCAGTAATTAGTAGCTATTTAGTAAATAAGAGGAGTGGAGTTCCTGCACTGTGAAGCTCTGAGGTTCAGGGAAAGGTTGCTGTCAAGACACATTGGAGCACTCCAAGGAATTCTGGGTCTACAGATGCTGAAAGGAGACAAGGGCCCTCCTCCAGAGTTAGCATCTTCATATTGTGGAATTAGCTGCTATGCCAGGCAGTGGGCATGTAAGGTGGATGAGCAGGGATCTTGCATGACAACAGCTGCTAATGGTCTGGTCTGTATGCACAGACTTAAGCATTACTAGAATACCTATTGAAATGTTTTGATAAATGATGGAATGTGGGACACACTTATGCTGCTTGTATATCAAGAAATTTGTAGAGAGAGGCCTTGTCAACTAACTGGAAGAGATCCATTCCAAAGAAAATGTGGAAATTATTAAGCAACATTATCAATGTCACATGCTACCAAATTTTGCAAAGATCAGTAAAAATTAACTGCAGCTGTACATTGTCAGGGACCTGCCAGAATGTTAAGCTGGATTCAGAAGAGGACATGAAATGAGGGATATGGTTACTGATGTCAGATGAATCTTGGCTGAAAGTAGAAATACCAGAAAGATGTTTTATCGATTATATAAAGGCGTTCAGTTGTGTGTTGGTGGCGGGTGCCATCGAGTCTGTTCTGATTCATGGTGACCCTACACACAACAGAACAAAACACTGCTTAGTCTTGCACCATCCTCACAATTGTTGTATTTGAGCCGATTGCTGCTGTCACTGTCAGTCCATCTCACTGGGAGTCTTCCTCTTTTTTGCTGACCCCTCCATTTTACCAAGCATGATGTCCTCCAGGGACTGGTCCCATCTGAGAATACATCCGAAGTCGGAGAGACCTTTATCTTCACCATTCGGACTCTACTTCCAACACAGATTCGGTTGGCCTGGCAGGCCATGACACTTTTAGTATTCTTCTCTACCACCATCTTGTTTATTCATTGTCCAGCTTTCACATATGTTGTTGTTAAGTACATAGAGACTCTATATAGAGTTTCTGAAGAGCAATTGGTGGGTTAGAACTGCTGACCTTGTGGTTATTAGCTTTTGTTGTTAAGTACCATCGAGTCAGTTCCGACTCATAGCAATCCTGCATAAGGTTTCCAGTGAGTGGCTAGTGGATTCGAACTGCCGATCTTGCAGTTCAAACTAACCTGCTGGTCCAGTGTTTATTCCTACAGCACCACACCAGGACTCCACATGCATATGAGGCGGTTGAAAACATCATGGCTTGGGCTAGGTGTATCTTAGTCCTTAAACTGGTATTTGTGCTCTTGAACAATTTAAAGAGGTCTTGTGCAGCATACTTGTCTAATGCAATCCATTTTTTAATTTCTTGACTGCTACTTCCATGCATGTGGATTATGGATCTAAGCAAAATGAAGTCTTTGACAATTTCAATCTTTTCCCCATTTACCATGATGCTATTTAACCAGTTGTGAGGATTTGTGTTTTCTTTACATTGAGTTGCAATCCATACTGAAGGTATCCAGTATTCTGAGTCCTCTTTTTATTTTCAGCGAGCAAGGTTGTATCATCTGCATATTTCAGGTTGTTAATGAGTCTCCCTCCAATCCTGATGCCACATTCTTCATATAAACTAGCTTCTCAAATTATTTGCTCAGCATTCAGACTGAATAAGTATGGTGAAAGGATACAGCCCTGACTCATGCCTTTTCCTGATTTTAAACCAAGGGTGGTGGTAGTGGTTATGTGCCGTGGAGTCGGTTCCGACTCATAGCGACCCTGTACAGGGTTTCCAAGACTGTAAATCTTTATAGGAGCAGAAAGCCTCATCTTTCTCCCACAGAACAGCTGGTAGTTTCGAACTGCTGACCTTGCCCGATTCGTAACCACTACGCTACCAGAGCTCCTTGGTGGTTAAGTGCTGTTGAGTCAATTCTGACTCATAGGGACCCTGTATAGGATTTCTGAGGAGCAGCTGGTGGTTTTGAACCATTGACCTTGTAGTTCACAGTCTAATGCTTATCCTACAGTGCCACACCCGAAGTCCAAACCAGGGCTGGAGGGGATCTTTTTCTGCCAAAATTTATAACATCATTCATGGACCATACAAAATAATCAACTTAAAAAATTAGCCAGCTATATTTGGTCAAACATTTAATATAGGAGCTATGGTAGCATATTGTGTTACAAATAGGGCTGCTAACCTCAAGATCAGCAGTTTGAAACCACCAGCCTTTCTGTGGAAGAAAGAGGAGGCTTTTTCTTCTGTAAAGATTTATAGCCATGGAAACCCTATTAGGGTCATTATTAGTTGGAACCAACTCCATAGCACATAACCACCACCACCAATCTGATGACTGGAACTGCAGTTGCTTTGGCAGAGCCAGACCAAATGATTTTATGGGCCTTATATGGCTCGCAGGCCCAACATTCCCCACCCCTGTTTTAAACCATTCAGTATTCCTTGAATCTTTTTTTACAGTTGCCTGTTGGTCTCTGTACACATTCCTCATAAATACAATTAAGTGTTGTGGAATACCTAGTCTTCACAACATTATCCATAGTTTGTCATAATCTACATAGTTAAAAAGCCTTTGCGTAGTCAATAAAGCACAAGTAAACATCCTTCTGGTATTCTCTGCTTTCAGCAAAGGGCCATCCGACATCGGCAATGATATCTCTAGTTCCAAGTCCTCTTCTGAATCTGGCTTGAATTTCTGGCAATTCTCTTCTGTTTTTGAATTATCTTCACGTGATATACTTGCATGTGATATTAACAATACATTCAATGCTTTCCACATTCTATTGGGTCACCTTTCTTTGGAATGAGCACCAATATGGATCTCTTCCAATCAGTTGGCCAGGAAGCCGTCTTCCAAATTTCTTGACATAGATGAGTGAGCATCCCTAGGGCTGCCTCAGTTTGTTGAGCGATTTCAGTTTGTATTCAGTCAATTCCTGGAGCTTTGTTTTTTACCCATGTCTTCAGTGTGGATAATGACAAATCATGGATCACCTTGCAAAGAATGGGAATTAATTTTGCTTTTCTGATTTGATATATGGATCAAGTAACTGAACAGAATGCTACAGGATACTGTAGCAGAACCACAAAAATCAGAACCTATGTAAAATGGAAACCTGTCAGAGAAAGAAAACTCAAAATATTTTCCACTAAAGTAAGAGATACTAAAGTGTTAAGACTGTATCCTGTAAAAGGCAGAAAACTTGCAAGACCTGGAAGAACAGGCTAGTCCCATAGGTTCCAGGTCTCATAGCTCCAGTTCCATAAGTTCTCGGTCTCAGGGTTTCAGTCCCATAGGTGCCAGCTCTCATAGTTTCACTGCCTTTTTTTTTTTTTTTAAGTGCCATTGAGTCATTTCTGATACATAGCAACTCTATATGGGGTTTTCAAGGAGTGGCTGGTGAGCTTGAACCGCTGACCTTGCAGTTCAAACTGACATTGCAGTCCAATACATTAACCCACAGCGTCATACCAGGACTACCGCTGGAAGCTATACCACCCTTATTTTAAATACCAGCAGGATCACCCATGGGGGACAGGTTTCACCAGACTAAGACAGTCTAGAAGGTAGGAGAGACGGAACATTTCTGAATGGTTAGCCACTGAAACCTGATAAAGAAGAGCACCAGAACATTGTCAGATGTAGTACCAGAAGATGAGCCCCTCAGGTTGGAAGGCACTCAAAATATGACTGGGGAAGAGCTGCCTCCTCAAAGTCGAGTTGATCATAATGATGTAAATGGAGCGAAGATTTTGGGACTTTCATTTGCTGATGGGACACAACTCAAAATGAGAAGAAACTACTGCAAACATCCATTAATAATTGGAACATGGCATATACAAAGCCTGACTCTAGAAAGTTGTCAAGAATGGAATTGAATGCATAAATATCAGTGTCCTAGACATTAGTGGGAGTCCCATTACTGGTGTGGCGCTGTGGGTTAATGTGCCAGACTGCAAAGCCATTTGAACTGCAAGGTTGGTGGTTCAAGCTTGCCAGTCACTCCTAGGAAACCCTATATAGGGTTGCTATGGGTCGGAACCAACTTGACGGCATGTAATCTGCAATGTACTGGTATTGACCATTTTGAATCAGACAGTCATATGGTTTACTATATTAGTAACATCACATTGAAGAGGAGTGGTGTCATATTCATAGTTAAAAAGAACATTTCAAGATCTATCTTGAAGTAAAATGTTGTGTGAGATAGAATACTATCCATACACCTACTAGGAAGACCAG
>NW_006408541.1:12892263-12893338 GCF_000296735.1 Chrysochloris asiatica | reverse complement strand
AGTTAGGGGACGGGGCGACCAAAATGGATGTTAGAAGAGATTCTGAAACTTGCTCTTGAACTTAAGAGAAGTTGAAGCAACTGAAAGGAATAAGGAAGTAAAAGAGCCAAACAGAAAATTTCAAAGGGCAGCTCAAGAAGATAAAGTCAAGTATTATAATGAAATATGCAAAGACCTGGAATTAGAAAACTGAAAGAGAAGAACATGCTCAGCATTTCTCAAGCTGAAAGAAATGAAGAAAAACTTCAAGCCTCATGTTGCAACATTGACGGATTCTATGCCATTTCTCATAGCAACAAGTGGTCCTGGCAGCATAGTGGGTTACAAGTTGGACTACAAACCGCAAGGTCAGCAGTTAGTCTACCAACCACTCTGTGGGAGAAACATGGGGCTTTCCGCTCCTGTAAAGACTCACAGCCTTTGAAACTCTATACTGGCTCTCTGACTGACTCAATGGCACACAGCCACCACCACCACCACCATGGGTAAAATACTGATGCAGGAAGTAACCAGAAGAAATGGTACGTGTTCAGGCATTTCAAGAGATACCATGTGATGAAGACCTAGTGCCATTGAAGGAAGAAATCCAAGCTCCAAGGAAGGCATTGGCAAAAAGCAAGGCTCCAGGAATTGGTGGAATACAAATTGAAATGCTTCAACAAACTGAAGTAGCAGTGGAGGGAGGCATTCACTCATCTGTGCCAAGAAATTTGCAAGACCTGGCCAACCGATTGGAGAAGATTCATATTTGGGCCCATTCCAAAGAAAGGTGACCCAGTGGAATGCAGAAATTGTCAAACAATATAATTAATATCCCATGCAAGTAAATTTTGCTGAAGGTAATTCAAAATGGTTGTAGCAGCATATCCACAAGGAACTGCTAGAAATTCAATCTGGAATCAGAAGACGTAGAACTAGAAATATCATCACTGATGTCAGATGGATCTTTACTAAATGCAGAGAATACCAGAATACTTGGTGCTTTATTGAATATGAAAAGGCATTTGACTTTTCATATTCAATAAATGTGGATCATAATGAACTATGGATAACATTGCAAAGAAGGGGTATTCTA
>NW_006408541.1:12877604-12878714 GCF_000296735.1 Chrysochloris asiatica | reverse complement strand
GTGGGTTCAGACAAAGCAGGGATGGTGAAGATGCAGCAGAGCTAGAGAGCGTGTTCTTCTTCCTGTTGTACATATGAGTGGGAACCAACTCAACATCACCTAACAACAAATGCACTGTACCATTACATGCCTGGCAACACAACTGCTTTACACACAAGAGACAAGAGATGCATGTGTTGTGTGTTGGAAGCGGTTGAGTTTTAGATCCTGCTATCTGATTGGGATTTCTGAACTTTGTTATAATTTTATGGGACTATATGGCCTGATGTGATGTTGCCCGAATGAATGTTATGCAATTCATGACTGTATATGTGTGTGTTGTTGTTATTGTTAAGTGCCGTCAAGTCAATTCCAACTCTATCCGTATGCACAACAGAACGAAACACTGCCCAGTCCTGGGCTAACCTCACAATTGTTGCCACACTTGAGCCCATTGATGTTGCCACTTTGCCAATCCATCTTGCAGGGGGACTTCCTCTTTTTCTTTGACCTTCCATCTTACCAAGCTTGACGTCCTTCTCCAGGGACTGGTCCCTCCTGATAATATGTCTGAAGTATGAGAGACGAAGTCTTGCCATCCTGGCTTCAAAGGAGTATTCTGGCTGTATTTCTTCCAACACGGATTGGTTTGTTCTTCTTTTGGTACTTTTAATATTCTCCTCCAACACCATAACTCAAATGCACCAATTCTTTCTTCTATGGTCTTCCTTATTCACTGTCCAACTTTCACATGCATATGAGGCTATTGAAAATACCATGGCTATGTCAGGTGAACCTTAGTCCTCAAATTGATATCTTTGCTCTTGAACATCTCTATATGTGTGTGTGTGCGCGCACACTAGAGTTAAAGAAATAGAATATGATAAAGCAAATATGCATACTTTAAAAAAGTTATTAATGTTTCCTATTTAAAAAAAATATAACAGAAGACAGGTTATTGTTATTTGTATGTTTCACTCCATGATATTTCTGTCAACATCTTCCCATACTTTGTTGTTGTTGTTGTTAGGTGCCATCTAGTTGGTACATCTAGTGACCCTATACACAACAGAACAAAACACTGCCCAGTCCTGGGCCAACCTTACAATTGTTGCCACACTTGAGCCCATT
>NW_006408541.1:12873238-12877049 GCF_000296735.1 Chrysochloris asiatica | reverse complement strand
TTAAGTCCTCTTCACTTTCAGCAAGCAAAGTTGTATCACCTGCATATCGCAGGTTGTTAATGAGTCTTCCTCCAATCCTGACGCCACATTTTTCTTCATAGAACCCAGCTTCTCAAATTATTTGCTCAGCATATGGGTTGAATAAGTATGGTGAAGGAATATAACCCTGCCGCACAGCTTTCCTGATTTAAAAGCATTCAGTGTTCCCATGTTCTGTTCGAACAACTGCCTCTTGGTACAGGTTCCTCATGAGCACAATTAAGTGTTCCAAATCCTCATATTTTGCAGTGTTGTCCATAGCTTGTCATGATCCCATGCTAGTATGGTGTTCCCCTGCTAATATGGTGTTATTTTTAATAGCTGCCGGATACTTCCTTGTAAGGATAGCTTGTCCACTCTTTGTGGATGGAGATTTAGGTTGTGTCCATTTTGGAGTGAGCCTACTCTCTGATTATTTTATACACAGAGTTTTTGGGTCAAAAGGAGAGAAGTTGAGAGAGGCAGAACTACAGAGAGAGCAACTGAGCGTCTGAGTTGCAAAGAGACACACAGAGATGAGGAGAGACAAAGAGAATGAGAGCCAAGTGGAGAGAGGTTGGGAGACAGAAGGGCAACTACTAGCCAAGAAGACAAAAGGAGACTTGTCAGAGGTACAGACTCCAGAGGAGTCCGCCCCAGGACCCAGGCAAAAAAGCTTTGAGAGGGCCTTCGAGACTTCTAAGAATGCACCCTCAGATATGATTGTAGGTGAGGTCAGTTGATGAGGTCAGTCTAGGAATTTCATGGACTATTGTCCCTGGAAAACAAAAGATGGGAAACAACTTAATTGCCCATCAAGAGCTGATAGGAACCAATCTCCAAGCAGGGCTGCCGGAGTTAGCAAATAAACATTACAGAATACCTAGCTACATCTGAATTTCAGGTAAAGTGATTAAGTATGTCCCACGAGGTCTTAAGCTAAGAAATTATTTGCTGCTTATCTAAAAATCCTGTATTTCTTTCTTTTTTTTGAAATTGTGAATGGAGTGGAGGTTTACAGAGCAGATCATCATTCAACCAATCATACTCTTTGTTTCATCTCAATGATTGCAATCCCCTCCCTGTAACAACACTTGTCTTACCTCCTCCCTGTGGTTACCCATGTACAAACAGCCTCTTTCAAACTCTTATATATCTGTGAGATACAAAAATGTTTGTTGTTGTTGTTGTTAAGTGCCATCAAATCGGTTTCGACTCATAGAGACCTTGTTTGGATTTCCAAGGAGCAGCTGGTGAGCTTGAACCACTGACCTTGCAGTCCAGCACATTAACCTACAGCACCACACCAGAACTCTTTCTTTCTGAATATATATATATAATCCCACTCTTCCTTCCATACCCATTGAGCCTGTATAAGATGGTGTATATATCACTATTTACCTCTAGCCCATTTAGCCTCCATCTGTTCTGATTCCTGGAGACCCTGTGTGTATCAGAGTAGAACTGCACTCCATAGGATTTTCAATAGTTGATTTTTCTTAGACCGCCAGATCTTTCTTCAGAGGCATTTCTGGGCAATCCAGCATGTCAACCATTTGCAGGTTGTTGTTGTTGTTATGTGCCGTGGAGTCGGTTCCAACTCATAGCGATCCTGCATAGGGTTTCCGAGGTTGTAATCTTTAGGGGAGCAGAAAGCCTCATCTTTCTCCTGAGGAACAGCTGGGAATTTCTAACTGCTGTCCCTGAGGTTAGCAGACCGATTCATAACCATTACGCTACCAAATAAAATCGAGAGCGATTTCCTAAGTCCTATTTGAACATTTTTGATTAAAACAAAAATACTGGTAGCCTCAAAAACCCTGAAGGGCCTAATGGTCTCTAGGGCTGGGAGCGTCCACCTCTGGGAACTACCTTCATTTCCTGGAATACGAGAGGGATTTGCCTCTGGGCTTTTGTCTGATGGTCACTGATCACCACCACTACCTGGATTGCCCTCTTCCTGCCTTCTCCCACCTGTCCATCCTTGTGACCTCAGCCTAGGTCTCATCCTCTGCCTCTCCTGCCCTGGAGAGGGCCTCCTGGGGTCAGCATGATGGGGAAATAGCTTCTTCAACTCTAAACTGGTGGCATAATGGATTAAGTATTGAGTGACTAACCACAAGGTCAGTGGTTCAAATCTACCATCCACTTTCTGCTCTGTGGGAAAAAGAGGGGGTTTCTGCTTCCATGAAGATTTACAGCCTCAGGTACCCTATGGAGCAGTTCTAGTCGGTTTCAGGACTAAGGTGCGCCTGACCCTAACCATGGTATTTTCAATAGCCTCATATGCATGCGAAAGTTGGGCCGTGAATAAGGAAGATCATAAAAGAATTGATGCATGTGAGTTATGGTGTTGGAGAGGAATGTTAAAAGCACCATGGACAGCCAGTAGAACAAATAAATCTATGTTGGAAGAAATACAGCCAGAATGCTCCTTAGAAGCCAAGATGGCCAGACTTCATCTCTCCTACTCCAGATATGTTATCAGGAGAGATCAATGCTTGGAGAAGGACATCATATTTGATAGACGAGATCCCAAAGGAGACAGTCTGTCACAGTGGCAACACAGGGGGCTCAGCATAGCAGCAATTGTGAGGATGGCTCGGGACCAGGTGTTGTTTTGTTCTGTTGTGTATAAGGTCGCTATGAGTTGAAACCGACTCGACAGCACCTAACAACAACAACAACATGAGTCGATGGCAGTGGGATTATGGCTTTCGGCTCCATGGCCGCAGGGACTTTGTCTATGCCCTGCTGGTTTATCACAATATCTGGTCCCGTTCACTCAGGTACACTTCACCACTTGCTCACTGAGAGCCTGGGCTTGCACGTCGCCAAGCTACAGTTTTCTCATCTGTAAAATGGGACTGATAAGCTTGCCCACTGATCACTGCTTGCTGTGAGGATAAAATGGACCAACGTGACAAAGAACGGCAGGAAGGTGGCCTTAGCATTTCTAAGGTGATGTTTGCGCTGAGGCCAGCCCAGGGACAAAAGATCTAGGGAGGGGCGGTGCAGGTACACTCTGGGCAAAGACCACGCAATGGACAACAGAAAGAAGGCTGGGGTGCTGAAGCAGGTGGACCAGGAGGCCTCAGGGGGCCATGAGTGTGAGGTGTATATGACCTGGCAGGCCACCAGCTAGGAATCTGAGTTTTATGCTGAGACTGGAACAAAGAGCTAACCTTGAACCAAGAAAACAATTTGTTCTTGCTCGCTTTCCCCTCAGGGGAGTATGTCCCATACTCAGTTAAGTGGGTCAGAGGTGTGGAAGGAGGGTGCAGGTAGGTGGGGGCGAGAGGAGACTCCTGGGGGATGTTCCCGGAGGTAGCTTCAGCCTTCTGCCAGGAAGGTGGAGAGATAACAGAATCCTATCAGTTTAGTTTTAGGGTGTGGCCGCCAAGGCTGTGATAGTGTTGCAGATAGTGTTTGAGATACTGAGTGTGGCAACCAACTCCCTTTGTCACCTTGTGGATGCACAGAGATGAAGGTGCACTCTGAGCCATAAGAGGCAGAGGAGTGAAACCCTCCCCACCCCCCGCCAGGCTCAATGGGAAGGTGGAGATGCCCCGGCCTGTGGAGAGGCCTGAGCAGCTCACACACATCCACTTACCCCCTGAAAACCACGTATCCCTACAAACCTACGTATTACCCTCACTGGACAGGTGAAGAAAAAAAGTCTCAAAAGCAGTTAGCGGCTAGGAGCGGAGGTCCCTGGGACCATCAAGGGAGAAGAGCGGAGAGCGGGACCCTACCCAGAGAAGCAGTGATGCCTGAGATGGAGGCAGAGATG
>NW_006408541.1:12872177-12872978 GCF_000296735.1 Chrysochloris asiatica | reverse complement strand
AAAAAAAAAAAAAAAAGCGTTAGCATCTATCTGCCCAGCATCTGATTGGGTGTTTTCATTAAAGGATGTTTTGCTTGAAGTGGCAACACTTGCATCTGAAATGAACAAATTGTACCTGTAATGAAAGGTTTGGAGACAAGCCTTCTGTGGACTGTGTCATGCTCTTCAGAAACAAGATACTTGTTGGGTTTCCTCTTAGACAGAGCCAGGGCTTACAGGGTGGATGTTGGATTGTCTGATTTCTTTTTGTACAAAAGGAGATATGTTGTTCCCCTGATTGTGATTCACTTCACTAGCTTGTTGTTTATTCAGCTAATATTTATTAATGAACACCTACTATAATCCAGACCTTGTCTGGGTGTGACGGTCATAGTAGTGAACAGCACAGATTCCCTACCTGTGTGAAGCTGACACTCTAGGGCAGAGAGGGAGGATTTAGGCTTTGTGGGCCAGGAAACAGAATCGAGGCTACTGTGTAGGGGTTCTATTATAGAACAAGACAGCCCTGGTGAGAACAACAGAACAGCAGCTTGAACCATGAGCTGCTCGCCCAGGAGAAAGACGTGGCTGTTTGCTTACGTAACGGGTTGTAAACCCTATGGGGCAGTTCTACTCTGTTCTATGTTGTTGTTGTGAAGTGCTGTTGAGTTGACTCCGACCCATAGCGACCCTGTACAGGGTTTCCAAGGGTGTAAATCTTTACGGAAGTAGAAAGCCTCATCTTTCTCCCGCGGAGCGGCTGGTAGTTTCGAACTGCTGACCTTAAGGTTCACAGCCCGATTCGTAACCACTACGCTACCA
>NW_006408541.1:12870879-12871642 GCF_000296735.1 Chrysochloris asiatica | reverse complement strand
TAGAAAGCCTCATCTTTCTCCCGCGGAGCGGCTGGTAGTTTCGAACCGCTGACCCTAAGGTTCGCAGCCCGATTCGTAACCACTACGCTACCAGTATACTTACAACTGAATAAAAGGAGCTCTGGTAGCATAGTGGTTATGAGTCAGGTTGCTAACCTCAAGGTCAGCAGTTCGAAACTACCAGTCACTCCTTGGGAGAAAGATGAGGCTTTCTGCTCCTGTAAAGATTACAGCCTCAGAAACCCTATATGGGGTCGCTTTGAGTCAGAACCGACTCCACGGCACACTACCACCAGCACAAATGAATAAAAGATACTCAAGACATGGGGAAAATACACAGTGAAGACTCCTCCTCAAGGCAGCCATGGGTCACCTGTTTACCTGTTCCTGATGTGTCTCTCAAGAGAGGGGGCTACAAGTCTCTAAACAGGAAGCTTGAGTAGTTGGAAAATATGACCTCAGTGATAGAAACAATGCTGGAGATAACATGATAGAATTTTGTGATGAGGCTTTCTGCTCCCATAAAGATTTACAGCCTCAGAAACCCTATTCAGGGTCGCTATGAGTTGAAACCCACTCCATGGCACATAAGAACAACAATGACTTATTCAACAACAATGACTTTTTCAACAACATAAACATGTGAACTTCACCAGATAGACCACACAGGAATCAAGTTCATTACATCTGTGGAAACTGTCGATGGGAAAGGTCAATACCACTTGCCAAAACAAGACCAGGGACAGACTGTGAAACAGACCAT
>NW_006408541.1:12837065-12869905 GCF_000296735.1 Chrysochloris asiatica | reverse complement strand
AAAAAAAAAAAAAAAAAGACCAAAATGGATGTCAGAAGACCCAGAAACTTGTTCTTGAGCATAGAGAAGCTAAGGCAAATGGAAGAAATGAGGTAGTAAAAGAGCCGAACAGAAGATTTCAGAGGGTAGCTCGAGAAGACATTGAAGTATTACATTGAAATGTACAAAGAACTAGAGATAGAAAACCAAAAAGAAAGAACACTTTCAGCTTTTCTCAAGCTGAAAGAACTGAAGGAAAAAATTCAAGCCTTGAGTTGAAATTTTGACGGATTCTATGCACAAAATATTAAATGATTCAGGAAACATCAAAAGAAGATAGATGGAATACTCTGTGTATCCCGTACAAAAAGAATTAGTTGATGCTCAACCATTTCAAGAGGTAACATATGATCAAGAACCAATGGTACAGAAGGAAGAAATCCAAGTTGCACAGAAGGCACTGGCAAAAACAGGTCTCCAGAAATGGATGGAATACAAATAGAAATCTTTCAATAAACTGATGTAGTGTTGGTGACCCAACTAAATGCAGACATCACCGAACAATATCATTAATATCACATGAAAGTAAAATCTTGCTACCGGTAATTTTTAAATGGTTACAGCAGTGCATCCACAGGGAGCTGCCAAAAGTTCAAGCATGATTCAGAAGAGGACATGAACTAAAGATATCCTTGCTGATGTCAGATGGATCTTGACTAAAACTTGAGAATACCAGAAAGATGTTCACTTGTGCTTTATTGACTATGCAAAGCGATTCACCTGTGAGGATCATAACAAAGTATGTATAGCATTTCAAAGAATAAGTATTACAAAACACTTATGTGTGCTTATCAGGAACCTATACATAGACCAACAGTTAGTTGTTCGAACAGAACAAGGGGCTATCGAATGCTTTACAGTCAGGAAAGGTGTGTCAGGGTTGTTGGTATTACTTCACCATACTTATTCAACTGTATGTTAAACAAATCATCTAAGAAGCTTGATTCTGAAGAACAAACACGACATCAGAATTAGAGGAAGACTCATTAACAACCTGCAATATGCAGATGACACAACTTTGTCTTCTGGAAGTGGAGAGGCCTTGAAACATTTACTGGTGAAGACCAAAGACTACGGCCTTCAGTATGATTGCACTGCAATGTAAAGAAAACAAAAATCCTCACAATAGGACTAATAAATAACATCATGACAAACAGGAAAAAAGATAGAAGTTGTTAAAGACTTCATTTGCTTGGATCCACAGTCAACACTCACACGGAAGCAGCAAATCAAAAAATCAAATGGCATGGCATTAGGCAAATTTGTTGCAAAAGACTTTCTTTTTATATTGTTAACCAGCAAAGATGCCAGTTTGAAGACTAAGGTGCACCTGCATCCCCCCACCCCCATTCCACCCTCCTTCTCAACTCTTCTGAACTTTGTCCTTAGGTAAACACTACCCTTTTGATCTTGAATGGTTGACCATTCCTTGGTGAGCATGCCCTACTAGCCCCCTGCCCCATCCCCCCACCCCCGTCCCCCATATACCTGTATACCACTGTAGAGCTGGTAATAGTGTTGTTGTTGTTGTTGTTAAGTGCCGTCTAGTTGCTTCCGACCCATAGCAACCCTGTATAGGGTTTCCAAGGAGCAGCTGGTGAGCTTGAACCACTGACCTTGAGATTCAAACCAACTTTTTGAAGTCCAGCACTTTAACCCACAACGCCCCACTCATTTCCATTTTTAATGAAAATATTGGTATCTTCTCTTTTTTATGTGTCAGTCTAGCTAGAGATTCATTTTATTGATCTTTTCTGGTTTTGTTGATTTCTCTATATTGTTTTTCTGGTCTATATTTTCATCTGATCTCATCATTGTTGTTTCCTGCCTTCTGGCACCTTTGGGATGGTTGTACTCGTTTTTTCTAGTTCCTTGGGTAGGTAGGTTATTGGTTTGATACCCTTCTTTAGTTGTTACTGTGCCCTTTGCCATCTACCCATCCATCACATGGCTTAAAATTGAGCTCAGCTCCAGACCTGAAGGGTAACCAAGGGCCATCGTCTCCGGTTATGCTAGTCTCGTTCTGACCAGTAAGCCTGATATTTTTTTTTATAATTTTGACTTTTGTTCCACAATTTAGCCCACTGTATCCAGGACCTTCTCAGTGACGCCTTTCAGAACCCATTCAGCCTGTGTATTGATTCATATATCTACCAGCAGATCATTTATTACAGAATTGTATAAAGTGGTTACGAGTTGGGCTGCTAATTTTAAGGTCAGCAGTTCGAAACTACTAGCGATTCCATGGGAGAAAGAAGAGACTTTCTGCTCTCGTAAAGATTTACAGCCTCAGAAACCCTATACAGGGTCATTATGGGTCGGAACTGACTCCACAGCATACCACCACCACCATATATAAAAGTATTTACTTCTGTTCCCCTTAACTCTTACACACCTCCCTGTGTCTTCCCCTGCCTTTGTCATTCTTCTGCCAACCTCCCTCTTCTTGTATATTGCCTTCCTGTCACCCAAGTTGACATGTGTCTACCTTCTAACCTTTGAATTACTTGCCCTTCCCTCCTACCTCTGGTAACCTTCAAAAGTTTTTGTTGGTTTGTTTGTTTTTTAGTATGACAAACTTCTCTTGAGTTTTTACAATGGTGGTCTCATACAACATGTCTCCTTTTGTGATTGACTAGTTTCACTCAGCATAATGTCCTCCAGGTTCATCCATGTTATGAGGTGTTTTGCAGATTCATAGTTATTCTTCCGAGTTGCATAGTATTCCATTGTGTATATATACCCAAGTTTATCCATTCTTCCAATGATAGGCATTTAGGCTGTCTCCAACTTTTTGCTATTGTGAATAGGACTTCAATGAACATGGATGTGCATATTTCTATTTCCAACTTTCTGAAGAAGTGCCATGACATATCCCACAGTGATTGAACCTCTGGTACAGTACCACCAACAGTGTGCTCTTAAGCGGTTAAGTGCCATCGAGTTGCTTCCGGCTTATAGCGACCCTATGTACAACGAATCAAACCCTGCCAGTCCTGTGCCATCCTCACAAATGCTGCTATACTTAAGCCCACTGATGCTGCTACTGTGACAATCCATCTCATTGATCCAGAATACTCTCCACTTTACCAAGCATGATGTCCTTTTCCAGGGACTGGTCCCTCCTGATAATATGTCCGAAGTATGAGACGAAGTCTGGTCATCTTGGCTTCTAAGGAGCATTCTGGTTGTACTTCATCCAACACAGATTTGTTTGTTCTTCTGGTAGTCCATGGTATCTTTAATATTCTTCTCTAATACCATAACTCAAATGCATCAATTCTTCTATAATCTTCCTTATTCATTGTCCAACTTTAGCATGCATTTGAAGCTATTGAAAATACCATGGCTTGAGACAGGTGCACTTTAGTCCTCAGACTGACATCTTTACTCTTCAACATTTTAAAGAGGTCTTGTGCAGCAGATTTGCCTAATGCAATATATTGTTTGATTTCCTGACTGCTGCTTCCGTGAGTGTTGATGGTGGACCCAACCAAAATGAAGTCTTTGACAACACTTCAATCTTTGCTCCATTTATCATGATGTTGTTTATTGGTCCATTGGTGAGGATTTTTGTTTTCTTTACATTGAGGTGCAACCCATACTGAAGGCTTCATATTTCTTAAGTATTTTAAGTGCTCTTTGCTTTCAGTAAACAAGGTTGTATCGTCTCCGTATCGAAGGTTGTTAATGAGCCTTCCTCCAATCCTGACGCCATGTTCTTCTTTGTATAATCTAGCTTCTCAGATTATTTGCTCAGCATACAGAATGAATATGTTTGGTGAAAGAATACACCCTGGCGCACACCTTTCCTGATTTTTAAACTATTCAGTGTCCCCTTGTTCTGTTTGAATGACTGCCTCTTGGTCTATATACAGGTTTCTCATGAGCATGATTAAGTGTTCCAGAATACTCATTCTCCACAGTGTTGTCCATAGCTTGTCATGACCCATACAGTAAAAAGCCTTCGCATAGTCAATTAAGTACAGGTAAACCATCTTTCTAGTACTCTTTGCTTTCAGCCAAGAGTCATTTGACGTCAACAATGATATCCTTTGTTTCATGTCCTTGTCTGAATCTGGCTTGAATCTCTGGCAGTCCCCTGTCAATGTACTGCTGTAGTCATTTTTAAATTATCTTTAGCAAAATTTTACTTTCATACGACATTAATGATATTGTCCAGTGATTTCCACATTCCATTAGTTCACCCCTCTTTGGAATGAGCACAAACGTGGGTCTCTTCCAGGTAGCCGTCTTCTTGGCATAGATGAAGGAGTGCCTCCAATGAGTGCATCAGTTTGTTGAAAGATTTCAATTTGTATTCCATCAATTCCCAGAGACTTGTTCCACAGTGTAGAAGGGTCCTAGTCTCTCCACATCCTTACTAGCATTTGTTTTCTGTTGTGTTTTTTTTTTAACTTTGCTATTAATGCTGGGGTGAAATGATATTTCATTGTTATTTTTATTTGCATCTCTCTAATGGCTAATGGGTGAGTCCTGGTGTGGCACTGTGGGTTATTGCCCCAGACTGCAAAGCCATTTGAACTACAAGGTCAGCGGTTCAAGCTCACCAGCCGCTCCTCGGAAACCCTATACAGGGTCGCTGTGGGTCAGAGTTGACTCGACGGCACTTAACAACAACAACAATGGCTAATGATCACAGCATTTCTTTTTGTTTGTTGGTCGCCTAAATGTCTGTTTTAGTGAAGTGTCTGTTCATGTCCTCAGCTCATTTTTTAATTCCAGGACCTGGTATTTTGAACTGCCTTGTATGCATGTGAAAGTTGGACAATGAATAAGGAAGACTGTTGAAGCATCAATGCATTTGTTTTTGTGGTTTTGGGAAAGAATATTGAAAGTACCATACAACTGCTAGAAGAACATATAATTCTATCTTGGAAGAAGTACAGCCAGAGTGCTTCTTAGAACTGAGGATGTCGAGACTTTGTCTCTGGTTCTTTGGCCATATTCTTAGGAGGGACCACTCCCTGAAGAAGGACATCATGCTTGGCAAAGTGGAGGACCAGTGATAAAGAGGAAGACTCCCTTCTAACGAGATGGATGGACACAGTGGCAGCAACAATGGCTCAAACATAACAATTGTGAGGATGGCGCAGGACCGTGCAGTGTTTCATTCTATTGTGTATAGGGTCGCTGTGAGTCAGAACCAACTCAGAGGCACCTAACAACACATACCTGTATGTTTCTCCCTCTTTATATGTAAACTGTAGAAAAGCTGTACACACTGTTTTACACTCAGCGGCTTTTATTATAAAACTATATACAAGGGGACTTCACAAAGTCTGTGAAAAAATTGCATGAACTTTTCATTCCATTTATCACAATTTTGTTGAAGCCCCTTCATAAGACACACTTGTCAACCAACATTTTCAAGTGGATAATTTAGTGATGGTAATGACATGCATCCTGTGTGTACCTAGCTTTTTACCATTTAATATCGAGCTAGTATTCCAAATCTCTTATGTCTTAAATGATTATTATCAGTTTTTTGGTCAGATGGGTAATATGACTGCACTGGAATGTGTTGAACTGACCACCACCAGGGCCTTGGTCCTCAGCGCAGAGCAGCAAATAGCTCATCGAGAGGCAGCAGATACCCACGGGATGATGTTTCTAGACAGTCTGGCACGAAGCCAGTGCTCAGCAAATGGTTGCAAAAGAGGCTTGTACATCTTTTCCTGGATCCCCTTGTTCCAGTTTGCAGCCAATACATCTGGACCCAAGCCCAGAAACGTCCTTTGGAACTCATTGTATCTCAAGCTGGTGACTTTGTGTGGTTCTTTACGCCTCTGTGGGGGTCTATTATATCAGATTCAAAGGCTCCTTCACCATGAGATGATGGTGAGAGAACCAAGCAAGAGTAAGGCACGTGAAGGGGTTGTGTTTTTAAACCAAAGTGAAGGTGGAAGAGAGCTAAGTGGTCCTTCTTGACACACTGATTTCATTTCCTTAGACAATGTCTTCTTCATAGTGGAAATGAACTCTCCAGCTTTGATGGATTCATTCATGGAGAGTGATCTAACCCACAGGGACTAGCTAGCCCAATACACAAAATACCCAATACACAAAAATAAGGAGCTCACTTATATAGTGCCCAAAGGATGTCAAGGGATAGTTCAGAACTGGGAGAAGTAGAAACAGCTTGGAGTATGTTAAAAACGGCTCCACCCCACTCCTGTGAAATGCAAACTACAAAGATGTCACTTTCTCTTATCAGATAGTCAAGATACAAACCCTAGACAAGACCCTGCACTGGCCAGGTCTGGAGGAAACAAACAGATCAAAGCACTTGCCCTGCAGTGGATTCTGACTCATGGCCACCCCGTGTGTGAGTAGAACTGTGCTCAATAGAATTTTCAAGGCTGTGACCTTTTGAAAGCATCTCCAGGCCTTAATGCTCTGCTGGTGGGAATCTATATTGTAGTTTAACCTTTGTAGAGGACACTCGGACAAGTGTATCAGCAGTTTCTATAACATGCCTTTTGACCCAGAGAACAAAACATTCAAGTTGCTACATTATTTGTAGTAACAAAAAAGTTGAAAAGGAATCTAAATACCTATCAAGAGCGTTTGTGTTAAATAAATTATTCGATTGTGGTACAAATCATACAAAGAAAAAGTCTGTAGTCTTGAAAAAGATTAAGGAAGTGTGGGGAAAGACACTGAATATTGGTACTTGGGAGGAAAAAGCAAGACGTGAGTTAGTGTGTGGGTTCTCATTTGTGTTACGTGAAAAAAAGATAATACAGTTGACCCTTGAACAGGGTGGGGGGTAGGGGCGCTACCTCCCCCTCCTCCAGCCTTGTTGAAAATTCTAATATAAATTTTGACTCCTCAAAAACTTAACTAATGGCCTACTGTTTACCAGAAGCCTACCAGTATTAACCATTGCTCAACACATACTTTGTATGTTAAATTATATACCACATACATCAATGTTATCAGAACAAGATAAAAAGGGATTTTGCAAAAAAAGGGCAAGGTTTTCATGCCTCCTAAAGCAGCTGGAGCTTTAGCTTCACAAATTCATTTCATTTTTTACAAGTGACCCTTATGCTAGATTCATTTGTCTTAAAATAACAAGACAGCCGCCCCTGCAGCTAGGGTACATAGCAAGCAATCCGATTTTTTCTAGTAATGTCATGAAGCTGATTCTTTCTTTTTTTTTTTTCCTGTGAGAAAAATACATTTATTTTTGCTCTTATGTCACCAAGTGTGAGGTAATTTGTTATAGCTGTCCTAGATTTTTTTCTACAAGAGAAAGCTGGAATTTTATTTAGCTGATACTTTTTTTTAAATGTTTTATTGTGAATTATGTAATAGTTTATATGGAAGAACATTAGTTTTATATTCATTCTATCATGTATCGTTTCATTACCATAGTTACAATCCTGTCCATGCATCATCAACCAACCAAAGGGTATACCCTGCAAGCCTGCCCCCCCCCCCGACCCCCCCGGTCTTTAGCACACAGCCCCTCTCCCTCTCTGGATCTAAAGTCTCCAGCTGCTCCATTGCTCCACGTCATCATCCTCTCTGCCTCCATCTCAGGCATCACTGCTTCTCTGGGTAGGATCCCGCTCTCTGCTCTTCTCCATTGATGGTCCCAGGGCCCTTCGCTCCTAGACTGCAAAGTTAATCACTCCCCTCCTTGCTATAAAATGTCCACTTTTACATTTCCAACCTTCACAATCAGTCCTGATAACAATTATTCACTATTGCATCACAAGAGACCCATCTGCATTTCATTTCATCAGCACTTCCTAGACAGGTTGGATACTACTCACTGGAGACTCTACCTTCCTCCACGCCCTCTGGCTCTAGGTTCCCTCTTGAAAGCTTGTAAGCCAGTCACTTCTTGCCTTTGTAGCCGCCTCCCCCACCCCCCGCCATGAAGCTGATTCTTGAGAGCAGTTCCAGCATCACTAGTGGCACTTTGTGTGGGTCCCATGTTGTTAGTCAAGATTTACAGTGTTGCATAAAACATGAGGAAAAATAAAGAAAATACACGATTTACTGGAGAGTTGAATTATTCACCAGGAGATAGTGTCACATGGCATTTAAAAAAATATGTCACAGTGTAAGTGGACCCACATAGTTCAAACCCATTTTGTTCAAGGATTTGTGTATTATAATACACACACACAAACACGTCTCGGAGACTCAAAACAGCGGGAAAGATAGTTGCCTCTGGGGAAGGAAATAGAGGTTTGTGTTTGGTTGGTGATAAATCACAATTTTTTAAGTGATTGGTTTGACTTTTAATGGAGGGAAGACTCGAAAATACAGGCCTCTACTCAAAATTTTCTTCCGATCCGAGCCCTTCCCTGGTCTCATTGGTGGTGGTATGCCTTAGAGTCAGTTCCCACTCATAGCGACCCTGTATAGGGTTTCCAAGGCAGTAAATCTTTATGGGAGCAGAAAACATTATCTTTCTCCCGAAGAACGGATGGTAGTTTAGAACTGCTGACCTTGAGGTTAGCAGCCCAACTTGTAACCCACTAGATATTCCCAAATTGCTCTCCAAAGCAGTAGTACCAGTTTTCGATCACAGGAGAAGCAGGCGCAGGGGAGCATCGTAGCCAGCAGAGGGTGCCAGAGGACTGCGTGGGCCAGACCTAGAAGTGGGCGTCCTGAGTTGGGAAGCCCCTCAAGACTAGGAGGCTACCCACCTCAGTAGCAGATACCGCCCATTTCCGGGCGGACTTGACACTACAGCATCAAAAGTGCCACCTGGCTTACGTCCGGGAGTTTGTCCGCAGCCCGGAGGCCCCACCCCAAGCAGCTTCCTCCCACCTCGCAGGTCTCTCACAGTCTGCCGCCTGCTGAAGAGGGAACCACCGGGGTAATTCAGTCAGAAGGAACGTCAGCCCCACATCTGAGAACGGCCCTTCCCCCTCCTTTCCCCTGCAGGGCGCAGGTGATTCGACCCTTAGAAGGAAAATGGAAAACTTGGGGCCCAGACCTAGAATGCCCTTCCGAATCTTCAGGGGATAACAGTCACCTACCAGCCCCTTTACAGTTGAGAAAACTGAGGCTCAGAGAGGCTCAGTAAGAACTAAAGAAATGTCCTTAGACAATGCCTTCTTCCTGGTCAAGATTAATTCTCCAATTCTGATGGACTAATTCAGGACTAGTAAATCCAACTATGGAGCGCCTCACTCATGGGCTTTGCTGAAGAAAGACCTGGTGATCTGCTTTCCTGGAAATCAGCTGGCAAGCACCCAACACATATTTGCTTGTGACTTGATTCTCTTTACTCAACATGAGATTTTTGAGATGTAGTCCATTTTCATTGCTGCATAGTGTTCAATTCTACTTTTGATAAACAATTGGGTTGGTTCCAGAGTTTTGTTATTAGGAACAAGGGTGCATTGAATATTTCCTTTTTTTTTTTTTTGGTCCCTCCCTGTGCACATGTGGAAGTGTTTAGAGCAAGGCATCAAATTCTCACTGTTGGTTGCTCATAAGAATCACCTGGGGAGTCTTTTAAAAGCCAGTTCGCTGGAGGCCACACCCCTGGCTAATTAAATCAGAATGCCTCTGGGCGTGGGGCCCAGGTGTAGTGTTTGAAAACTTCCCTAGGGCAATCTAAAGTGTAGCGGGAGAGGCGGGTTCTGTACTTGCTCTTCCCAGGGAATGGAATAACTGGGAGAAAAGAATCACCTGTCCACAGGGCAAACTGATGTCAAACCTTTCCAAAGTATCTGCAACCCATGCCTCCTACTGTCCTCCCCTCCTCATCAGCACTTGATATCAATGGGCAAATTTTTACCTGTTTTTTGTGATCTGGTGGGTGTGAAATGGTATCTCACTGAGGTTTTAATTAGCATTTCTCTCTTTACTAATGAGGTTGAGCAGTAAGAAGGAAATGGAACCAACCTGGGGAAGTTCTGGGGGGTGGGGGGTGGAGAGAGCATGAAAGGCAGGTGCTAAGGTCCTGTGGTGGGAAAGGGCTGGGATGCTGGAGGGACAGAGTGTTATGTGGGGGGTTAGTGTGAGTATGGGAGAGAATGACCCAAGACAAGGGTCAGATGAGCCACAGCCAGGGGGGCATAGTGATGACTTTGGCTTTTGGCTGTTACTGAGGCAAGAGCATGAGATGAGAGTGGGGGCTGTTACGCAGAGAAGGGACATGTACCGATGGCTGTGTATGTGCTGGCTCTAGTCTGAGTCTGCGTAATGAGCGATACTAAGGAGGGCCTACCTGAATTGCCTGAATCCCCACTCCATCCCCCACTCACCAAAGAAAGGGAATAACTATTGTTTGTTCATTGCTGTTATCTCCAGCACCTAGTGACCAAAATGGACAATCGTCCCTAGGGGTTTTCAGACGCCTTGCTCCGCCTTGCTCCACCGGTGGAAACAAGTCAGGCAAGGCCCGGAGGGGTTCATTTCTGAGCACCTGTCTCCGGGTTCTCCCAGGGACACAGGGCACGGTTGTCCCACCCTCCGCACCCCCTCATCTCCTGCAGCCAGTGTGCTTCATTTGAGGTCATAGTAAGTAGATCCTCAGAAAGATGACAAGGCCGGCCTTCCCTATTGCTTCCTCCCACCTGCGGGCAGTGATCTGTCGCCAAAACTCTAAAAGGGTCCCTCCTCTGCCGAAAAACCTGTCTCGGCTTCTCAGGGCCCTCGGGACAAAGTCCAAACTCCTCGGGAGGCACGTCTGATCCCTCCTGGTCTTCCCACCCTGCTCTGGGAGCTGTTCAATGACTTGAAAGTATTTACGGATTCTTACCTCGGGGGCCCTTCCCCTTGATAGGTTTTCACTTCCTGTGGGAAGTCGCCCGACCCCCTGTCAGGTGACCCGCCTCTTGCTTGTCACGGCACCCTGTGTCCCCATCAGTCTTCCATTTACTTCGTCTGTTTCCCACACCTGGCGGCGTCCCTGGCGCATAGTGGGCACTCCGTGAACACTGGCTAAGTGAAGGAAAACAAGTATCTGGCAACAGAATGCTGACTGATTTGCAAAATGGTAGCGATACCCACTACCCACAGCCCCGTGAGCGTGTCTGCGTCTTTCCCCAGCGATGGGCATAGTCCCTCGTCCACACCCCTCTCCGAGGCCAAGGCGGGTTGGGACCGTCAGGTGTCCCCGCGGGCAGCGCGCATCGCCAGGGGGCGCCAGAGGCGCTCCAACCGCTGGACGCTGAGAGGGCGGGCGCACTGGGGTCCCGACATGTAGCCCCAGCACCCCCTCAAAAGCGCTGGGTGCTGGTCTTCCCGCCCCGCACGGAGGCGCCCCGCCCGCTCCCTGCGCCACGCGGCGCGAGCCACGCCCGCCCCCGGCGCACCTGCCCGGGGCGTGGCTTCCGGCGGAGGCGCCTCCGATTGGAGCAGAGGTGACAAAGGGGCAGGTTCACTCATGGCTCCGCCCCACAAGAGTACTTAAAGGAGTTTGGCGGCACGTCTGTTCTTACAGCGCAATTCTTCGGCCTCGCGGGTGGAGATTACCTCGACCCCTGCGCGACCCAGCCACCGTCGGCTACCTAGGCCACCATGCCGCGTTCTTTCCTCGTCAGAAAGCCTGCTTGCTCCCGTCGGCGACCTAACTACAGCGAGCTGCATGACTCGTCCCTAGGTAAGTGTGCCGGGGTGCTGGACCCCAGGGAGTCGCAGACTGCGTGGGGGTACTTTGAGGGAGGAGATTTGGGGGCGTTGTGGGTTAATGTGCCTGACTGCAAAGCCGTTTGAACTGCAAGGTCGGCGGTTCAAGCTCATCAGCTGCTCCTCGGAAACCCTATACAGGGTCGCTATGGGTCGGAACCGACTCAACGGCAGTTTACAACAACAATCGAGGGTGATGTGACGGTAGAAGGGACTGTATGGGGACATGAAACGAGGGGCCTCAGGGCAGGTGTATCAGGGAGCTCCGCCTGGGAGCGTGGGGGCAGGGAGGGAGGTAGGGAGCAGTGGTTCTGGGCCCAAGGGACTTTTTGAGGGGAATAAGAGATACAGGCCCTGGGACCTCTAAAATGAAAGGAGGGGGCTTGTGCTAGGGAGACCGCCACAGTGACTGCAGGGGAGAGGATTTTGGGGAAAACGGTTGATGATATGTGCCTAGCAAAGGGGGGATTGGGACAGGGCTGGAGAGATTGGGGGTTGGGTGCTGGAAACTTGGGGAGATGGCAAGAGATGTGGAGCCGTCTCCTTTGAACTGGGCTAGGAAGTTGGGTCTTATTTTAATTCTCTTCTTAATCTAAGAAGTGTGGAGCGCCAGCCAGCCCCCAGCCCCTGGACTCAGTGGCCAGGGTTAATGTTTGTTAACTGAATGATCTAATAGCGGACACTGTTCTCTCCCTTCTCAGAGTTCACCTTTGAGCAGCCCTACGACCAGGCCCATCTGCTGGCAGCAATTCCTCCGCCCGAGGTCCTCAACCCCAAGGCCTCGCTGCCCACACTCATCTGGGACTCTCTCCTGGTGCCCCAAGTGCAGCCCAGTATCTGGGCCTCCCTGCAGACCCAGGAGGGCCCAAAGGCCTCCGAGCTGACCTCCCTGTCGGACGAGGACAGTGGGAAGGGCTCCCAGCCCCCCAGCCCTCCCTCACCGGCTCCTTCGTCCTTCTCTTCTGCCTCAGCCTCTTCCCTGGAGGCGGAGGCCTATGCTGCCTTCCCCGGCTTGGGCCCCGTGCCCAAGCAGCTGGCTGTGCTCGCTGGGGCCAAGGACCCCCAGTCTCGAAAGGCCTTCAACTGCAAGTACTGCGACAAGGAATACGTCAGCCTCGGTGCTCTCAAGATGCACATCCGCAGCCACACGCTGCCCTGCGTGTGCGACACCTGTGGCAAGGCCTTCTCCCGGCCCTGGCTGCTGCAGGGCCACGTTCGGACCCACACAGGTGAGTATCCCTGTGGCCAGCTGCCCTCAACTCCCGCCTTCCCAAGACGGGTTCCCGTTCTCATTTCACGGTGGTAGAAACTGAGGCCCTGAGTTCCTGGAAATATCTGGCAGAAAGACAACTATCTTTCTTTCGTTCATTCATCAGCTAAACAGACAGCAAAGTAGCTAACTTGACACGTGCCTCCTGCATTCAGAGCTGGTTATGTGAAAGGTGTAACCCACACCTTGGAGCCTTGGTGTGGCGCACTTAGGATAAGCACTAGGCTTTTAACTGTAAAGTCCGCGGTTCAAGTCCACCAGCCTCCCCTTGGAAACCAGTAAGAGTTGGAAAGCCTGCTAACCAAAAGGTGGGCACTTAACAACAACCACCAACACCTTGCTGTGTAGCCAGGTGTGAAGCGGCCCATCTTGCTCCTCCCTCCCCCAGTCCACACCCAGCCCTGCCAGACAGGATGTTGCCAGACCCCCTACCTGGCTCTGAATCCAGCTTGGGAAACTTCCTCAAATTTTGGGCTGGGGTCTCCCCTCTCTGTGCTCAGATTTCCTCATCTCTAAAACGGGTGTTAGGACACTGTGGGGTTTCTCTGTGGATTACGTGAGAGAATGAGAATGGTGGTTGGTGGCTTTAGGCAAGTGACTTATTCCTAGCAGCCTTTGAGATATGATAGCATGCCGGTGGGTGGGTGTGAAGATTCAATGGCTTGTTAATAATTTTATAATTTTTTATCACTGTGGTTCTCAGATCTGTGTTGTGCCCAAACCTGTTATCAGACCAGGGAACAGCTTTTACTGGCAGAAAACAATCCTGTCCTGACCCTCGACAAAAGTGATGCTAAATGTGTAGGAAATTGTGAAATAGGGTCTCTTTTCAAACTTTGGTGGGCAACCCTCAGAATCCTCTGGCAATGAGGGGGGAAGGTCTTTTCAGAACTTGAATGGGAGACACTGGTCTTTGGGGCTGCTCTCTGGAGAGTGATTGTTAGGGAAACGGTTCAAAGGTCATGCTGGCCAGATTGGAGAGTCCTGTTTGCCTCTTCCTGGCACGGTGGTTCGGGTCAGGGGGTGATATTTTAGGGCTGGCATTGCGCAGGCATTATTACTACCATTGTCAAGTGGTGTTCTCAAGTCGGTTCCTGACCACAAACAGCCCACATCTAAACCTGTTCAAAGTTCCCTCTCCCCTGCCTGCCAGGTTGCCGATTAGAGGGGCTGACAGGAGTTCTATTTGGGGGAGTCCCAGCTTACCACGAGTTCCCCCCAGCCTCTCTTCAATTTTTATTTTAATGTAAAGGCACTACTTGGCCACAAAAGCCCTGTTGAAATGCACCATTGGCCTCCTCATTGACTCCCATTGTGTGTTTAAATGATGGGCCCAGTGGGTGGGGGCTGGGGGGGTGGGAGCAGGTGCATGGGACAGTGGTGCCCTGCACCTGTTCTGGTCGCAGCTGCTGGCCCATGGCGTGGCAGGCCCCTTTAATCCGGGGGATATCGCATGTACAGTGTCCCCCTCAGCGGCCTTTGTCCCGGCTGGCTGGGTGCTGATATCACACCCACCAAGCACACCGTAAAGGCGTCTGGAGGGCGGGGATCTGTGAGTGGTAGACAGACCCCCACCCCACTGCATTTTATAGCTGTGTTTAGGTTTATTTATGGTTATAGATGAAGTTGGCTGTGCTCAGGTATCATGTGAATTTACTCCGTAAACCTGCCAACAGCGCTAGGAAGGAGGGGCCCTTTTAACCCCCATCTTACAGATGAGGAGACCAAGGCACAGAGGGAAAGCCATTTTTCCTTGTCACACTGCTCCTAAGGGCTGGAGCCGGTGCCTGGCCCTGACCTCTGACCACCTCACTTTCTGTGCTCTGGGGACTACAGGACTCCGCCCCCTCTCCCTGAGCTGGGGCCCTCCTCAGCCTGCTGGCGAGTGTGTAGAGAGATGGTCCTCTGACTAGGCCTCCCCACCCTGGGGAGGCTTCCCTGCTTGCCTCCCTGTGGGTGAGCTCAGAGGACAGGTGCTTCAGAACAGGTGACCTGTTGAGTGGGTGGGTCACCTGATTTCTCTCCCACTCCCTCCCCAACACCCAGCATTGTGGCCTGGGCACCCTGGAGGGCATATTAATTCATTAGCTCTTGAAATCCCTTCTTGGGATTTAACAAATGAGATGTAGCCTGGGGGCCTGTGAGGCTAGGGTGGGAGGAAACAAGAATGTATTGGTATTTGAAAGTACCTATTGGATACCCTAGAAAAGCACCCAGGCCCTAGTGGGAGCTGTTCAGTTTATATTTGCTTTGTTAAGTGCCATTGAGTTGGCTCCAACTCACAGCCACCCTGCTGTATAGGGTTTCCAAGGAGCAGCTGGTGAGTTTGAACCGCCGACCTCATGGTTCAAACTGACCTTGCAGTCCCACAGCACTATACCAGGACGCCACATCTTGCTTTTAATGAATCAATGTTTTTTTATTTGGACAATGTTGCTTCTCCTCCCCTCCCCACCCCCATATATGCTATGTATTCTGGGGTGGGCTTATTAGAAAACAGGCAGTTAGCATTATCTGGTAGTCTCCTGGGCTTTTGTTCTTTGTAAACAGACCCCTTCACCTCTAAGGAGTTTTGGTGGTGCAGTGGTTAAGTGCTGGGCTGTTTGAACCCACGAACTCCTCAGCAGGAGAGAGCTGTAGCAATCTGCTTCCTTAAAGATCACAGCCTTGGGAAGTCTAGGAGGCACTTTTACCAACTCGAGGACAGTGGGTTTATTTTGGTTTCATTCCTTTATCATTTTTATTGAGCACCTACTGTGTACCCAACCCTGTGTTGTGTGCATGCTCTGAGAGATTTTTCCCAACGCATCCTAGCCCAGGCTGATGGCATGTCGAAGAAATAGACTTCTGTGCTCTCTGACAGAAGATTCATATTAGGGGTGGAAGTTCCCAAACCCTGGGCTGGAGCTCAGAACTTCAAACGGCCTCCGGGGAGGCTCCACCCTTAACTGCAGCTGAGAGCTGATTACTGGACAGACAAGGGGACTTATAGGTTCAGGGCAGTATGGCCTGTTGTCGGCACTGTGGGAGGGGGAAAAGCCTAACTAGCTAGATGAGGAGACCTCATGTTTGGCTCTTAAGCTTTGTCCCCAAAGTAAATCCAGGAATGACTTGTACTCCAGGACTGGTAATCAGGAATGCCACCAGTAACCTCCATGGATAGAGAGGCAGTCTCTATCGTTAAAATCAAGGGCTCTAGAGTCAGGCCTGCTTGGCCTTGCGTTGTGACCCTGAACCTGCTTACTTAACCTCTCTGGGCCTAAGTTTTACAGTCTCTAAACTGAAGATGACCGCAGCTTCCTAGGGGTGAAGATGAGGATTAACTAATTGTATATCTTTGCTTGCCACCATCCTTGTCCCGATTGCCATTGTTGAGCACTTCCTGTGTGCTGGCACCAGGCCAGGCAAATTTTATCTACTTTTCCGACAGTATCAGCTCCTGGATGTACAGAAGTCGGCCTGCTTGCCTGAGGTTCCACGGCCGAAAGTATCAGTGTCCTCAGCTGAATCTAGGCCTTGGGGGAGATCTCGGTGGTTTTGGGAGTCACAGCCGGATTCTTTTCCGAGATGTAGGGGCGGATGATTGAGACGCTGGGGTGGGTGGGGTGACTAAGGTACAGGAACTGGAGGCTCTTGTCCAGCATGGGTGAGCGACGACGTCCCCTCCCAGCCTTCACTGGCTATTGGGAGGAGTGGCTGAGGCGTGCAGTTCTAGCCCGCTTAGCACAACACTCCACTGTCTGAGTGAGTGATTCATGGTGGTCTCCCTCAACTCCCTCTCGCCCGCCTGTTTCCCAGGTGAGAAGCCTTTCTCCTGCTCCCACTGCAGCCGCGCCTTCGCTGACCGCTCCAACCTGCGCGCACACCTGCAGACACATTCTGCCGTCAAGAAGTACCAGTGCAAAACCTGCTCACGCACCTTCTCCCGCATGTCCCTGCTGCATAAGCACGAAGAGTCAGGCTGTTCAGGGGGCCCCCGCGGACCCTAGAGGCATCTCCTGCCTCTCCGGGCACCCCTCCAGCGGCCTCTCCCAGCTCCAGCAGAAAGGACCCCCACAAGTTTCTCATAGCCACAGAATTCCCTTCTGAGAGCCCCCTTCTGGCTACGCTGGTCCAACCTTAACAAGGACCCTTGTCCGGTGGTCCTCGACTCTGCTCTGGGAGCCTTGATGGGACCTGAAAGAGGCCTTTCTCTGGACATTTCCGGCTGACAGGAGACCAGCTAGCAGCAGAAGAAGCCCCTGCTTGCTCCAGAGCCTTCTTGAGATGGTGGCCTTTCTGTGTGGGTTTGTGTATCCAAAGCTGTTTGGATACAGCTGCTTTGAGCTACAGGACAAATGCCAGCAGACAGACTAGGAATCACCCACCCACTCAGGGGACCCCCCACTCCTTCCTCCCTAGCAGGAGACTCAGGCCACTTCTGTGTGAGGTGTGGCTAACTATGCAATACCCCACCCCCAGGTGACTCCACAGGGCCTTTGGGGGCGGTCCCAGGACACAAGGACATGTCTAGACCCCAAGGGGGCCCCCCAGGCCTGGGCAACCTCCTGTTTGTCCTGTTGGCACCTGTTCACAGGCAATTGAACAACCTCTCAAAAGGGACTGTGAGTAGTTGCTGTCACTTGTTAGGGGCCCAGGCCAAGGACCCTTCAGCCTGACCAATGTGTCTCCCAGAACAATTTTGGAGGTCCGACGGGTGGGCCTGGAAGAAAGATGTTTACATTTTTTAAAAGGTACACTGGTATTTATATTTCAAGCAACATTTTGTACTAAGGAAACATTTTGTATAGTAATATGTACAGCTTATTGATATTCAATAAAGCGGTTAATTTATATATTAAAAACATGTCTACTTATTTTTGTAGAAGGGTGGGTATTTTAAAGGGTTTTTAGGAAGTGGTGGTTTGCTCTTGACTGGTCTCTAAAAGGTTGGCAGTTCAAACCCCCAGCACATAGCATGGTGAAAGAAAGGCCCAGGGATCAGCATCTGTAATGGTTACAGCCAAAACCCCGTATGGAAGCTCTTGTGCTCTGTAACAGGGGTCACCAGGAGTTGGAATTGGCTCTAGGAGAGTAGGCTGGGCTTTTGTTTGTTTAGGAAGGGGGAGTGGGGCAGGAAATTCTGGAGGTCAGATATTTCAGACCCAGCTTTAAATCTGGTCCTTGGAAATACCATGTGGCTTTGAGTCCTGGGTTTGACTCTTGTGCAAATGGCCCTCAGGGTCCTGTGTGAAATGTCGGTTTGGAAGCACCTCGAGGGGCCAGGATGAGCAATAGCAGTATGTCGGCAAACTTCTTGCATGTTATACATGCTTACTAGATTTGTTTATTCTCATTCTTGGTCTAAGCAACTAGACAAGCCCAGTGCTTTGTTTTAAGCTTGCAGGCCTTTTGGGGAAGGACCGGTTACTGCTCCCAGATTCGAAAGTGGGATGAGGATGTACTTCCTGTTTGCAGGGCCCTGGGCCCTGCCGGCCTCCCTGTTGGGCCCACACCTCCGTCAAGCTGCCGAGTACCAAATGGCCTTTGATGCAAGGAAATTGACTGGCTGGAGCCAGGAGGGTGAGAGAAGCCAGGCCAAAGGGTCGGGGTCATGCAGCTTCCTGCTCCGAGGAGCCAGGGAAGAGGGTCAGCTTTCGTCCTGGGCTTGACTAATTCCCTCCCGGCTGCAGGCCTAGCTGTGGTGACCTCACCTCTCCGGGCCTCCTGGGGCCAGGAGAAAATGAGGCTCCTTTTAGCACAAAAGGTGCTGAAGATGCCAGTTTCCTGCGCAGGCGTCCCAGAGCTATGGAGCTCCAGAGTCAAGCAGGGGGTGGGGGAGCTTCATGTTCCAAAGGAGAGATGATTCTTTCTTCTAAACAGGAAATGGTGACCCGCAGGCCGGGAGCAGCCCTTAATGACTTGCAGCTTTCCTCCAAAAAAAAAAAAAGTTCTCTAACAATCGCCAAATTGTAGCTGGCCTCCCTGAAGGGAAGTTAGGGAGTTGGGGCCAGGAAAAGGGGGTGGCTTGGGCACCAATTTGCTGAAGGCCTACTATGTTCTAGGAGTCCTGGCGTGGCTCTAGGATAAGCACTGGACTGCTAACCGAAAGGCTGAAATCTCTGTGTATGGGACGATGTGAGTGGGAATCAAATCAACGGCACTTAACAATAATGTGTGTTCCAGGCTCCTGGGCTGGGCATTCCCATCTGTCACAGAAGGTACTCAGATTGGGGAATGAAGAAATGACTAGGAAAAGCCCCTGAGGGGTAAGCTATTTTGTAGCCAAATGGCTTCAGAGGGGAGTGGCCACCTGGGAGGTGGCAGAGCTGGGAGATGAACTTGAATCTGCCAGTAGGATCATCATGAGAGTTAGGTGTGCCTGGCTCATGCCTTTGGCTCTCGAAGATTCTTCCCTCTCAACCCCAATTTCTGCTGCTATAAAATGGGAGCAGGTACATTGTACCTCCCTTGGGGAGTTTGTAGAGAAATGTCAGTAGTGATGGTCACTTGGTATACCAAGGCCCTGGGGAAATACCCATAAGCTAGGTTTCCCCCCTGCTCTTGGAACCTTCCATGCAACAAAACTATGTGGAATGTTCTAGTGGGGGAGACAGTAAACAAACAAATAAGACACTGTCCTTGGGACAGAGATAGTTGCAAAGATGAATTAAAGAGAGCCTGGGGCTGGAGAGGGATGAGGTGGGACTCCTTTCAATGAGGTAGTTAGGAAAACCCTTGGGAAGGGCTGAGATCTAAAGGAGGAGAAAAATCCAGTCATGGGAAATCTGGGAAGGAGGGAAACAGCGCAAGATGTGAAGCTGGCAGGAACTTGTTCCTCTGAGCAATGGCCAGACCTGTGTGGGCGCAGGAGAGGGTAGGTAAAGTTGGAGGCAGGAGCTGGGTCCAGGCCGGGCAAAACTTGTGAGCAGGTGCAGTTAGTGGCTTTAAACAAGGGAGAAGAGAACCTTGGTGGCACAATGATTAAGTGTTCGGCTGCTAACCAAAAGGTTGGCAGTTTGAACCCACCTACCACACTCCCGGAGTCCTGGTGTGATGCTGTGGGTTAATGAGCCAGGCTGCAAAGCCGTTTGAACTACAAGGTCAGCGTTTCAAGCTCACCAGCTGCTTCTCAGAAACCCTATACAGGGTCACTATGGGTTGGAATCCACTCGATGGTACTCAACAACAACAACCACACTCCTGGCGTGGCGCTGTAAGATCAGCACTTGACTGCCAATCACAAGGTCGGCAGTTCAAACCCACCAGCGCTCTTCAGAAACCCTACAGAGAGTCGCTACGAGTTGGAACTGACTCGGCGGCTCCTAACAAAAGAAAACAAAACCAACTCTTAGAGAAGACTGGCAATTTGCTTCTGTTAAAGATCACAGCCAAGAAAACTCTATCCTGTGGGGTCTTTATGAGTCACAATTGACTCAGCTGAGCCCAACAACAACAGCGAGCCAGGGAAGGATGGGATTTAATTGACTTTTATATGAAGATCAGCTGGCTGAGAGTGAATTGAGTAAGCAGGATCTAGAATCAGCTGCTGTTGAGATTATGACTCATAGCAAATAGAAATGGACTCCATAGGGTTGCTACTGGCTGAGTTTTCACAAGCAGATCATCAGTACTCTCTTCCAGAGCACCTGTGAATAGACTTGAACCTTCAACCTTTGATTAGCAGTCAAGTGAGCTAACTCTGTAACAGCCAGGGACTCTTAAGCAGTCGGGATGGGAGGAGGGGAAAATAAAAACAAAAACATGGAGATCAGCAAGAAGGTGACCTGTTCCAAGGTGGTAGCAACCTTGGGGATGAAGATGGGATGTAAGAAGGGCTGCATTTGTGCATGGGGCCTGGCACATGTTTTAAGTTCAGTGAAGGAGAGTTACTAGGGTTATTCAAAGGAGACATTGGACGCAGATGGGGGGAGGTGTAGCACGCAGCTATAACAAGAATGAGGTGGTCCCATGTTCTGAAACAGAGCCACCGCCATGCACACTGCTTGCTAAGTGAAAAACATAGCATGCAGAATGTGTTCCCTTTTGTGGGAAGAAAAGAGGTAGACTAGAGGGTGTATTTGTATACAGAAACTCTGGAAGGATTTACGATAAAACTCGTAAAAGAGGTTCCCTAGGGGCACACAGGGTGGAGGAATTGAGATGGATGGAGACAGGAAAGGAGGAAGAGGGACTTTGGGGAAAGATTTTTTACATTTTTTCTTTTGAAATAATTTCAAGCTGACAGAAAAGGTGCAAAGGAAAAAGTCCTCTAAACTGGACTCATTCACTCAGTTTCTCCACAATGCTGACGTTTGTTCCTCTGGATTTCTGTACACACACTCCACTGCTGTTGGGTCCGTCCCCACTCATGGATACCCCATGGGTGACAAGAGGAAAACGGAGCTATAATCTTTATAGAAGCGTATCTCCAGGTATTTCCTTGATGACATCACTGGGTAGATTTGAACTGCCGAACTTCTGGTTTACAGTTGAGCGAGAATTCCCACCCAGGGGTCTCACACATACCAACATCATAATACCCTTTACCGTTTAATAGTTAAACACATATTTCCTAAGAACAAGAATAGTCTCTCATATCATTGTTGTTAAGAGCCGTCGAGTCAGTTGCGACCCCTGTATAGGGTTTCTGAGGGGCAGTTGGTAGGCTTGAAGTACCGACCTTGTGGTTCAAACCAACTTTATCCTACGGCGCCACACCGGGCCTCCTTCTCTCCCACAACCATGGTTCAATGGCCAAAATCCGGAAATTTACTCAGTGCGATGCTATTACCATCAAATCCACAATCATAATCCAATGGCTCTAGTCCCAATGATAGACTCAATAGTATTTTTTGAGGGAGAGAGAAGGGCATGATCAAAGACCCAATCTGGGATCACATGTCACATTTAAGTCTCTTTCATTCTGGAACATTCCACAGCCTTTCTTTATCTTGTACGACCTTGACATCTTTAAAAGCCTGCAGACCAGCTATTTTGTGGAATGGCCCCCAATTTGGGTTTTCCTGATGTGTCCTCATGACTAAATGTGGTTTCTACAGTTTTGGCAAGAACCACAGAAGCAGCATTGGACTTTCACAGCGCACTGTATGGCAAGGCACAACATGTCAGCTTGTCCCTTTACTGATAACACTAGTATTGACTGTGTGGTAAAGGTGGTGTTGGCCAGATTTCTCCTGGTAAAGTCCTTCTTTTCCCCCTTTATCCTGAGTAAGTATCTTTCAAGAAGACACTTAGCGTGTGAGCATCCGCTACTCATCAACCTTCTACCCACAAGCTTTCACCTCCGCTGGTGAGTTTTCATTTTAGTGATTTGCCAAGCGGTAGGTTTCTAAGTTCCATCGTTCCCTCTACTTCTGCTGGCTGAATTTCTACTGTAGGGAAGAACTTTCTCCCCTTGGTCAGGGCAGTGGCTCAGAGCAGGCAGGGACATGGGGTGCGGGGAGAGAGATTAGGGTAGTGGATAGCAACAGGGTGTAAGCAGCTAGACCATTAGATCCTCCCTTGAGCTTTTCTTTAAAATGAGTCCAGAAAAGAGACTGACTATAAAGTTGGTTTTCCTGCAAATGTCTACGTAGACAAGACCGGGGCTAATGGTACCACCTCTGACCATATCTAGGCCCCATTTGTGACCGATACGACTCAGCAATATCCGCCAAGTTGGCACAGTCAGGATCTGAGTCATTCTTGCTCATTTTTGCTTTCAAATGGTAAATTTCACATTGTTCCAGGGATTTTTCTCATTCAAAAAAATCTTAAATTGTAGAAGTGAGGTTCCTGTCACTTGTGATCTACAGGACAGGCCTGCTGTCTCCAGCCAAGAGCTTGGCTTACATCTTCCTAGATTAAAAAACAAACACATGGTGGTGTTAGGGTAATAATGTTCCCAAGAGCACTGAATTAGCAAATACAGGCAGTCCCTGTGTTAGAAAGGAGATTCGTTTCTAAGTATGTCTGTAAGTGGAAACCAATGAATACAGTTCTTACTTAGCCTTACTTGAAGAAGGAGACCTGGAGGCAAAGTGGGTTAATAGTGCAGGACTGCTAACCCCAGGACCATCCCAAGGGAGACAGACTAGGTTGTCTGCTCCAGTAAAGATTTACAGCCTCAGAAACCCTATGAAGCATTTCCTCTCTGTCCCATCGGGTCACAATTGAGTTATCAACTTGACAGCAATGGGTTTGGTAAAGCACTGGTTAAAGCACTAGGCTGGTAACTGAAAGGTCAGCAGGCTGAACTCACCAGCTGCTATTCTTGTGTTGTGGTTGTTGTTAAGCGCCTTCGAGTCGGTTGCGACTCACAGCAACCCTGTGTAGGGTTTCCCAAGGAGCGACTGGGAATTTAAACCGCCGATCTTGTGGTTGAAACTGACCTTTCCGTCTACTGCTTTATCCTGTAGCGCCACACGTGTAGACGAGAAATTTACAGCCTTTGAAACCCTAAGGAGCCGCTCTAGTCTGTGCCATAGGATTACTATGAGTTAGAATCAACTCCACGGTAGCAGGCTAGTGCAAGGAACGTCTTAAAGCCTTTTCCAAGTCGTAAAAGTTACATGTGCACCTGAAGGTGCAAACTCAGGGGTTTGAGTCCACCAGCTGCTCCGAGGGACAAAGATTAAGCTTTCTGCTCCTTCAAAGATATACAGCCTCAGAAACCCTATACAGGGTCCACAGCACATAATCACCACCAGTTATCCGGGGACTTACTACTGTTCCAAGCCAATGCTCGGTGTCTGACATCGGCCGGGAAGTGGTTTCCATTCTGCGCATGCGTTTATCTGCGGCCCCGCCCGAGGGATCGCCACAAATATTTTCAGTGAAATGGCGGATTCACAAATGCGGACTCCTCCAAAACTGAAGCTTAACTGTACATTTGTATGCACACAGGATCACCATGACCTGACTTCCAACCCGGCCCCACTCATTGCTCCCTGGACACAAGGCCTCGGTGCCACCTCAGGCCTCAGGGCCTTTGCACTTGCTATTTCCTCCACCCAGAACACAAGTCTGGCTCCCTTCTTTCAGTTTCTTGTTGAAGTATTATCTCAGAGAGGCCACCCCAAATCCCTGCTCCCTTTTTTCTTCTTTATAGCATTTGTCACCATCTGACAAACCAACCATGCATTTCACTATACACAGCTTCACTGCTGTGTCTAGTTGCTGTCTGTCTGCCCCCTGGAATGTCCACTCCGTTTTGTCTGCTTCATTCACGGTTCCAGCACGGAGGCCTGTCTCCCATGCCAGAGGTTGCACTCTGTAAAACTGGAGGAGTGAACAACTACCAAATAAATGTATAGACCGGTAGGAAACAAAGTCTCCTCACCTCTCTTTTTGGGTTGACTGTTTTACCAGATTAGCTCATTAAACCTTCCGTTAAAAGAAAACAAAATATGATCAATCAGAGTTCAGAAGTTTTAGTGGGTGGAAAAAGCAGTTCTAAACAAGGAACATCCCTCTGAAGAGATCAGCTTGTCACATCATTACAATTGTGACCAGTTTCTACACAGTACAAACTGTTAGAGGATTTCCCAGAAAGAATATTTTAAATGGTTGACTTTTATTCATGTAATTAGAAGGAGGCTTGCGTTGGTTTATTACGTTTATTTTTCTGTAGGCTAGCTGTGGCTTACCTAATAATGCAAACATTTTCCAGAACTGTCTTTATTACAGGTTTTTAGTTTTTGTGAAAATTAAAGTTAAGTTTAAATGGAGAGGGGGTTAGGAAAGGAGACATTTTCTTTAATGCTTCACAAACCACCCAATTGAGAGAGGTTATGAAGAGACACAGAGAGGGAAAGTAACTTGTCCAGAATCACAAAGTGAGTAAAAGGGGCAGAGCTGGAATTTGAACCCTGAGTTCTTTTATTACTGTTGTTAGCTTCGTTTTACTCCCACCTTTGGAGTTGGGGGTATCAATGTAAAATTTTTGTTGAAGTTCAACAGTCTGGATCATTCCCATGTTATGTACAGAGGGTCCAAACTCTTTTGAACCACTTTTAGAAACTCCACTGCAAAGCTTATCCTTCTCCAGCCAGATAGGCAACCAAAACTGCATCTGGGAGAGAGAAGGAAAACAAGGCTTCATCTCCAGTCACTGGGGTGGGGGCTATTCTGTGTGGTCTGTGCAGACCAAGAGGGACCTCCAGACTGAACCCTGTGAAGGCAGGACCACCCACCTAGCAAGGGCTCATTGGACCAGACTTCCCTCTACCACCCACCCTGGCACCTCTGGGCGTTGGACCCACTCCGGCACCCACAGTTGTGCGGTGACAGCCAAGGGGCCAGCAAATCTTTCTCAGGGCCTGGAATGGCTCCGGGAATTTTATTACCCACACACCAAACCCTGTGGGAGGATTAGGAAGAGAGCTGGAGGAGGGGACACTCCAGAGAAGACTTAGAGAGTGAGCTGGATTTTGCCTCCTTGGTTCCTTAAAGAGAGAAGGTCTTAGAATCTGCCCCAACCCCTAAATGTGGAGGTTACAGCACAGGAACTAGGGGCTGGGGGTGTGTGGTAAGTTGGGGAGGATGGGAGAGAGAGAGAGATGAATCCGACAGCTGAGGTGGGAGAGGTGAAAGAAGGTGCCTGGGATTTGGGCCAAGGCCTGTGGACCTGGGTGGACAGTTTGGATTTATCCTGAGGGCACTAGGGAGCCATGGAAGGTTTGCGCAGGGGAGGGACATGAATGCATTGGTTCTTTGGAGAGAGATTCCTTGAGTGGTTTGGAAGGGTGGGAGTGGGCAAGCCTGGCAGTGGGGAGGAGACCACTGTCCTCAGGGTGGCGGATGAGGCAGAAGAAAAGCCTGCAAAACTGAGAGCTGAAGTGATGGCCTGCGGTGGCCTTTGGCTGTTAAGGCTGGAGGAGGGGCCTGATGATTCCTTATCTGACTTTTTCAGCAATTGAAGGAAATAAAGATCCACATGAGGCAAACACCAACCAGTCAAGGTCTTGATAATAATAGTAATAATAATAATAATTACAGTAAATATTCATTAAGAGTCCCTCCCTGTTCAGATGGATTATCTATTTGAATCTTCACAGCCCGGGGTGGTAAGGGTGTCAGAGATGGCCCCACCATGGTTCAAACTCTGGTTCTGGAACCAGACTGCCTGGTTTTGCATCTCTTTCCACTATTCACCTGCTGCGTGACCTCGAACATGTTGCGTAACTTTTCTGATTGTCCCATTTCCTTATCTGAAGAATAGTCAGTCCATCCCCTGTGAGGCTGTTGTGCAGATCAAATGGGTGCAGACTTAGAAACTGTTTGGTTTAGAGGCCTGGCACAAAGTAAAACTTAAGTAAACACTGACTCTTATGCCCATTTTGCAGATGGGGGAAGTGAACCTCCCAGGGAGTAGGGAATTTCCCCAAGGTCACACAAAGAGTAATCATACTGTTTCAAGCCTCTGTGGGAATCTAGTCCTTATTGAGTTGGGGAGGCCTGAGCCCATTGGCAAATTCCCAAGTTCTGGTGTCCTGTGCCCTTGAGACTTGAGCGTCAGGACTGAGCCACCCAGTCCAGGGAGAGCCGGAAGCGTTTCTGCTGAACTCTTGTGAGTCACAATCCCTCTATAGTACAACTTTGAGGAATCTGTGACTCCAAAACTCAGTTGATTTAGCTGGTGCTTATGGTCCAAAAGAAAATCTTTGATGGGATTGGAAAAGTCAGCACAGCAAGGAAAAACACAACCCATGTGTTGCTCAATGGGAGGATTTTGGATGAGGATTCCCCAAGGAAAACCTCTTTTACCCAAAGGACCTCAGTCCTTGCCTTAAAGGTCAGAATGCCCCAGTGTGACCCTGGACAAGTCCCTGCCCTCTCTGGGCTTTTGCAGATCAGTAAAACATGCTCAACCTTTGACCCAGTAACAAAATCAAAGTATACAAACACATTCCTCCCAGCACTTTTCAGAACAGAATACCATAAACAATCTAAATGCCCACCCTAAGGGGACTGGTTATATTAGCTAGGGTCCTTGCCTAGGCTGAGAACTTTGCAGCTATTATAAATCATGATCTGATCTTAAAGACATATATTGTATATGTATTTTATGAACAGAGCAAAGCAAAGTGCCTGGAACAAGATAAACACTCCAAAAGGCTTCTTGAATGGATGAGTGGTTGCTATTCAGTGAATAATTGTTGTCTGGATGGATGGAAGTGAAGGGGGGAGGAGGAAAGAGGGAAGGAAAGCGCTGGAAGATTTGTGCTTACTGTTCACAGTGATTCCATCTGGGGATGGACAGTAGTACTAACAAGCTGAGCATTTCATCTGAAGACATTTTCCACCTCTGTATTATCTACTACCCGCCCCCCATTCCCAGCATCTCCTAGTTTATAACCAATCAATAAATCAGTCAATATTTTCAAGGAAAAAGGACATCTTCACATGTTGACCTGAAAGGTCTTCGCAGTTCGGATAGGTTACAAAACAGCGTAGAGGAAAAACAAGAAAAGGTAAGGTCTCATGTGTTTAAAAATTTACCTCCATCTTTATCCTTCAGGTAGTCCAGGTTCTGCCTGTTGGCAGGCATTACTGAGATTGTCACTTTCTTCTAGATCTCTGAACAGCATGTGTCTTGCTTTCCAAACAGGAATACACACCCACACTGTAGGACAATGTTCAAAACTTGCAGTGTTCCAGGGTGAATGGAGTTGGACTTGGGGGTTCACGGTCAGCCTATCCCTCTTTCCAGGACTGAAAGATGATGTCTGGGTACCATTCTATGACTTCCCTGGGCACTGCCTCCCTGGTTCCTCAGCATCTATGGGCAGCCCATTCTCTAACCCTAGTGGGACTGGTGTTCCTGAGACCATGCACCGCAGCAGACTGCCTGAGAGTGGTCAATCTGGTCAGATTTCCCCCAAATATCCCACCCTAACTGATCGAAGACCAGTAGATCTGTGAGAGAACATCAAAAACACCATGAAGAAAGCTAAAGGTTATTAAAAAGATCAAAATCAATGCCAAAAGAGATTTTGCTTAAAGAGAAGTTAAAGTAAATGGGAGAAAAGATGAAATAACAAAGCTGAACAGAAGATTTCAAAGGGCAGCTCAAGAGGACAAGTCATCTATTCTAATGAAATGTACAACGACCTGCCTTTGGAAAACCAAAAGGAAAGAGTATATACTTGGCATTTCTCAAGCTGAAAGAAGTAAAGAAAAAATTAAAGCCCTGAGTTGCAATATTGAAGGATTCTATGGCAGTCCTGGTGTGGCGCTGTGAACTAATGCGTCAGACTGCAAAGTCGTCTGAGCTGCAAGGTTGGTGGTTCAAGCTCACCAGCTGCTCCTTGGAAACTCTTTCTATGGGCCGGAATTGACTCAACAGCACTTAGCAACAACATGGGCAAAATGTTGAAAGTTGCAGGAAGCCTCAAAAGAAGATGGAAGGAATACAGAAGTCACTGTACCAAAAACCATAGGTTGACGATGTTCAGCCATTTCAGGAAGTAGCTTATGACCAAAAACTGATGGTATTGAAGGAAGGAGTTCAAGGTGCACTGAAAGCTTTGGCAAAAAAACAATGCTCCAGGAGCTGACGGAATACCAACAGATATGTTTCAACAAACAGGTGCTGCATTGGAGTCACTCACTGGTCTATGCCACGAAATTTGGAAAGACAGCTAACTAGCAAACCAACTGCAAGAGACCCATATTTGTGTCGGTTCCAAAGAAAGGTGATCCAGTAGAATGTAGAAATTATCAAACAATGTTACTAATATCAGGGTCCTGGTGTGGTGCTGTAGGCTAATGTGCTGGACTGTAAGGTTGGTTTGAACCACAACGCCAGTGGTTCAAGCTCCCCAGCCACTCCTCAAAAACCCCATGCAGGGTCTCTATGAGTCGGAACTGACTCCATGGTACTTAATAACAACAACAATCATTAGTATCACACACAACTCAACTTTGTTGAAGATAATTCAAAAATGGTTTCAGAAGAACACAGGGAACAGTGAGAAATTCAAGCTGGATTCAGAAGAGGATGTGGAAGGAGGCATTTAATTGTTGACGTCAGATGGATCTTGGCTGAAAGCAGAGAAAACCAGTAAGATGTTTACCTGTGCTTTATTGACTATGCAAAGGCATTCGACTGTGTGGATCATAACAAACTATGGACAACATTTCGAAGAATGGAAATTCCAGAACACTTCATTGCGCTCATGCAGAACCTGTACATAGACCAAGAGGCAGTTGTTTGAACAGAACAAGGGAATACTGTAGAGTTAGAATCAGGAAGTATGTGCGTCAGGGTTACATCCTTTCACCAGAATCAGTCTGTATACTGAGAAAACAATGATTGAAAAAAAGACTCATTCACAACCTGCGATATGCAGCCGACCCAACCTTGATTGCTGAAAGTGAAGGAGACTTAAATACTTACTGATGAAGATCAAAGACTACAGTTTTCAGTATGGATTGTTGTGGTTGTTAAGTGCCATCAAGTTGGTTCCGACCCATAGCGACACTGCATAGGGTTTCTCACCTCAAAAATCCCCACAACTGGACCAATAGACAACATCATGATAAATGGAGCAAAGATTGAAGTTGTTAAGGATTTTCATTTTACTTGGATCCACAGTCAACGCCTATGGAAACAGCAGTCAAGAAATCAAACGATGTATTACATTGGACAAATTTATTGTAAAAGAGCTCTGTAAAGTATTAAATGGACAAAGATGTCGCCTTGAGGAGTAAAATGCACTTGACTTAAGCCATGCCATTTTCAATAATTTTATATGCTTCCTTGGTGTGGCACTGTGGGCTAATGCACTGGACTGTAAGGCCGGTTTGAACCACAAAGTCAGCGGTTCAAGCTCACCAGCCACTCCTTGGAAACCTTATACATGGTCGCTATGAGTCAAAGCCAACTTGACGGTACTTAGCAACAATAACAACAAATAACATCCTTACCAGTATTTGTTATTGTCCGTTTTTATCTTTTATTTAGCTTTTCTAATGAATATATGGGTGTGTGTTAACAGATTTCTCAAGACATACAATAAACTGCCATGCATGAAGTACAATTTTTTAATAAAAAAACCCCCACATTTTTATTGTGACTCAAGTGAAGATTTATAGAGCAGATCATCAGTTTTGCATTCAACCAATCATACACTTCATTTTCTCCCAATGTCTGCAACGCCCTCCATGTAACATCTCTTACCCACTTCCTCTCTGTGGTTCTTGTTGCCGTTCCTTCTTTTTTCTCATCCCTTCTGAATTTGGTCCTTAGGTGAACACTGCCCTTTGAATGCTTGACCTTTCTGTGGTGTGTGTACCTCACTGTGTTGTCCCCTATATAACTATCTATTGCTTAGCTAAAATTTGAGCTGAGTTCAAGTCCAGACCTGATGGATGACCAATGGCCATAGTCTCAGGAAGCCCACCAGCCTAAAGTCTGATCTTGTTTTTAGGATTTTGAGTTTTGATCCATATTTTCTCCCACTCTTTACAGGATTCTCTAATGAGATTCCTTTCAGAGCAGTTGGTGGTAACTGGGCACCATCTAGTTCCTCTGGTCTCAGGATTGTAGGCATCGATGTTCACGTGGTCCACTGGGCTAATTGTTTTCAATTTTTGTCTCTTTTCTTTACTCCAGACATGGAAAGACTTTAGAGGCTGCTCACAAGCTTTTAAGATCCCAGTTGCTACTCATAAAAGTAGGGTGTAAAGCATTGTTTTTGTGGACTATGCTATGCCAGTAGACCATGGTGTCCTTCAAAATGTGTATAAAGTACAAAATAGGATGCATTCTTAGTTCTCTTGTACGTTCTTACACATTCTTATAAACCCAGGAGTGGACTTTCTGGACCATATGGTAACTATATACGTATATATATACATATTTTTTGTAGTTAAGTGCCATCAACTTAGTTCTGATTTACAGTGCCCCTGTATAGTATTTCAAAGGCTTTAAAGCTCCCAGCGAACAGAGAGCCTCATCTTCCTCCCACAGAGCAGCTGGCAGGCTTGGATGGTGGACCTTGTGGGTCAAGTTCAGTGCTTATTGTATGGAGCTACAGCACTCTCCAACTATGTTCGGACACCAGGATTCAAACCAAGTTATGGATTTGTGGTGTGGTGCTGTAGGATAAGTACTAGACTGTGAACCACAAGGTCAGCAGTTCAAAGCCACCAGTTGCTCCTCAGAAACCCCACACAGAGTTGTTATGAGTTGAAACTGACTCGACAGAACTAAACAACAACATGCTCTGTCTGCCCCAGGACTAGAGTGATTTCTGCCAGTGGCCTGCTGACTGGGAAAGGAGAGGCTGAGGTGCCTCTTGTGGTCTCAGATCAATCCTGAGTCGTTTTTCTAGGCAGAGAATAGATCTGGAAGATGTTTCTCAGTCCCTCCTGCATTCAGATGTGTCCATTGGGCCTTTCCTGTGTGCCAGACCCTGTTCTAGGCGTTGGTGATGCAGCAGTGAACAAGCAGGCAAGCTCCTGTTCTCAAGAGCTCAAAGTCCAGGGAAGGAATCCTACTACTACTTGGGGAGAATTCCGGGTACCGCGGTAGAGCCACAGGGGGACATTAGTTTAGTCAGGGGCATGGGAGACATTCAGGGGAGCCTTGCAGGGGAGGTGAAGGTCTAGAAGTTAGTCAGCAAAGAGAAATCGAATGGGAGGAGGAAGAGAAACAGGTGCAAAGGCCCTGAGGTAGGAATGTGGTTGGTATGTTTAAGGACTGGCAAGGAGGTCAGTGAAGCTGGGTAGGGGAGAGGTGGAAGATGGGGTGGGAGAGGTGGGCAGGAGCCTGTGTTGAAGGGCCTTGTGGGCCACATCCAGGTGTTTGGATTTTATTCTAAGCCATGGGAAGTTGCCAGAGGAAATAGACTGAAAGGAAGTGGTTGATCAGAGAGGAGTCGCAGGTGCTGGGAGTCATCAGAAGGAGGAATGATGGGAGTTATCTTCGTGCATGGGTTGGACAGAGTTGGAAAGTCATTGATGGGGATGGGAAGATGAGGCCTCCAAAGACTCCTGCCTTTGGCTTGAATCATGGAAAGACTGGGGGTGGGGTGGGAGTGGTGATGCCCCTCAAGAGGGTAGATGGGGAAGAAAAGTGGGGAAGTTTCTTTTAAATTCTCTTCTCACTGGAAGCTCTCTACCAGGTCCACCACACACATCCGTGTCAGCCTAGGCCTGGGATCTGAGTGCTGACCTCTGGCCCCCAACACCAGTGACAGAATAGATAGCCCTCTGGACTCTATGTCTCCCTTCCTGTTTCCTCTGCACCAAGCCCTTCCCCACCAGATCATGAGCTCCATGAGAGCAGGACCACTGACTGGCACATACTTCTTGTTGTTGTTGTTAGGTGCCATCGAGTCAGCACCGAACCATAGCGACCTGATGCACAGCAGAATGAAACACTGCCCAATCCTGGGCCAACCTCACTACTGTTGCCACGCTTGAGTCTATCAATGCTGGCACTTGGCCAATTCATCTCGTTGGGGGTCTTCCTCTTTTTCTCTGACTCTCCACCTTACCAAACAAGACATCCTTTTCCAGCGACTGTTCCCTCCTGACAATATGTCCAAAGTATGAGTACTTACTAAGCACTCAATAAATGTTTCCTGAAATTCATTAAAGAAGATTGTGGAGAATTTTGGTGGCGAATGTGGTACTAGGGAGCCATGGTGGGGCTTCAAGGGAGGGTGGGCTGAGTTCTCTCATACTTTTCTTCCTCTTTACCCTGGGCTGGATCTTGACTGAGTGAGGCTGGAGTAACTGACTCTGGAGCCCAGGAATAAAGGCTATGTAGGTGTGGAGTTGTGGGCTAATGCATCAGACTGCAAAGTCACCAGCTGCTCCTTGGAAACCCTATACAGGGTTGCTAAGGGTCAGAATCGACTCGACGGCACTAAACAACAACAACATAGAAATCAGGAGTCCTGGT
>NW_006408541.1:12805874-12836748 GCF_000296735.1 Chrysochloris asiatica | reverse complement strand
CTCCTCGGAAACTCTATACAGAGTCACTAGAGGTCGGAACTGACTCTACAGCACTTAACTATAACAACATCATAATCAGAATGTTAATACTATCACAGGTCCATTTTACAGATGAGGAGACTTGAGTACCAGAGGGAGGCGGGATTTGCCTGAGATTCTATCTGACTTTATAGATCCTTATCTAACTAACCTTTGGCCTGCGCAAGTCTTTTAAGAAAAATGAAAACATAGTGGCCAAGAATCAGGGAAGAATTCTTCTCATTAAGAGACCCTTCTAGAATTTTTTTTTTTCAAGCATAAATAGAGACCCTTGTCAGCATCAGTGTCTGGTGGTCTCTACAGAGGAGACTTGGGTTTTGGGGCACAGGGCAGGAGTAAAACTGGCTTGTCACCTTTTCTTTAATTAAAATGAAAGAAAGTCTGTAATTTAAAAAAAAGTTAACAAGTATAAAAATCATATAGAAACGTGCATACATGGTAAGTGTTCAGCTGGATGGCGTTTTTTCAGAGAACTCGCGTCACCAGATGAAGGAACACAACATTCCAGACCCACAGCAGCCAGCTTGTCTGGCTCAGTGCAATGCACATGAAACCTCTTTCACTGGTTAAATGTATCAATACTTTGTTTCTTTTTGATGAATGCGGGGTAGTACATTTCATTGTATGCATACCCTACACTTTGTATATTAACTCACTAGCTGATGGGTATTTGGGTTGTTTCCATTTTTTTTGCAGTTATAAATAGAACACTGATCTGCCAGGTCGGTTTGAACCATAAGGTTGGGGATTTAAATTCACCAGCAGCTCCTCAGAAACCCTACACAGGGTTTCCAGAACTGACTCAATGGCAGTTAACAACAACAAACATTCATGTACAGATTATTGTGTGAACAGAAGTTTTCATTTGTTTTGGATAAATACCTGGTTTTGCAGGGTTGTATGGTAAAGGTATATGCTTCATTTTATAAGAAGCTATGTTGTTTTGCATTTCCACCAGCCATAAGAGGGAGTTCCAGTTGCTACACATCCTCATCAACATTTGGTATCGCCAGTTTTAATTTTTTTGTCTTTATGTAGGACTCCTGATGTGGTGCTGTAGGAGCTGCACTGGACTTCAAATCACAAGGTCAACAGTTCAAACCCACCCAACTGCTCCTCAGAAACCCTATACAGGGTCACTATGAATCGGAACCAACTGGACAGTACTTCACAACAACAACAACAAACATGTCATTATGAGTTTGAGAGACATTGGTTCAAATTCCATCTTGGCTAACCACCTGCTAAAGGACCTTTTTGAGCTGTTTTCTCAGCTAGAAAAAAAGGGAGTACTAGAGATTCCTGGACTCAGAGTGGTTCAGAGAACTGCGGAAGAGATAACCGTGCCTACAGTAAACCGTTAAGCATTAACAGGTAAGCACATTCCTGTCTCTGGGCTTTTGCACATGCTATTTCTTCTGCTACATGCTTCCTTAGAAATTCATGATTCCAACCCTCAGAGACCTTCTCTGACCATCCAATGAACCATCTTCCGCCCTCCCCACCCCCTCACAGAGCTCCTTCTCTGGTTTTTATTTTCCCTACAGCAGCCCACCACCATCTGACACTTTGTTAGGTGTTTATTTGTCGATGTCTGGCTCCCCCACTGGAATGTCAGCCACAGGAGGGCAGGGGATTTTGTTTGGCTCACGCAATATTCCCAGTCCTTAGAATAGTACTTGACGCATAGTGGGTGCTCCACATAGACTCCCGACCTGTGGATGTCTCATTATAATCATCCTAACCTTCCAGTGTTACCTTGGGCAATTAAACTCCTGCGACCTTTTCTCTCTTGCAAACCTGGGCTCCGAGGAACCCTTCCCGCTACAGTCGCTTGCTCCTTCCCGGGGATGGTCTGATGCTCTTTGGCACTTTCCATAGCCCTCAATCCGCGCTGGCTGTGGGTTTGGGTTTTTTTTTTTTAAAAACGTATGTTTATGAATCTGGAATTCTCGAGACTGCATCCCGGGAAGGGAGCCCATGCTGCAAGAAGCAGGCGGCGGGTGCAGCCCACCCCCCTCGCAGGCGGGCGCCCCTCCAGGCCGCCGGCCCCCAGCGAGACGAATGGAGCACACGGCGGCCTTTATAGGGCCCGCAGACAGCGCGTCGCCAGGCTAACCCTGCGTGGAAAATTCGGAGGTGGAAGGCAAGGCGCCTTAATGAGGGGGCCGCCAGCAGCGGCGGCGGCCAGGGGGCGGAGGGGGCTCCCGGGGCCTGGCCGGAAACGTGAGCCGGCTCCGCAACCCGCTCCGCCCCCGCGCATTCCCCGACCCTCCCGGGACCCCTCAGCCCTGCGATCTGAAGGCGGCCGGCAGGTCGACGGAGGTCCGGCTCCAGCCCAGCGCCCCTACATCTGGGCCCTGCTGGTTACCGCCCTAGACTTCCTTCCAGGCGCCTCACTCCTCTGTGACTCGATTTCCTCCTCTGTAACCGTTAAATACTAAAAGACTGGCGGCTCCAACCCACCCAACGGTGACGCCGGAGAAAGACCTGGCAATCTGTCGAATAAAGATTAACCCCAAAAACAAATACAAATTCACTGCCACTGACTGACTCAGAGTGACCCTGTAGGGCAGCGAAGAACTCTCCATAGGATTTTTGAGGCTGTAAATCGTGGCGCTGTGGGTTAATGCACTGGACTGCAAAGTCGGTTAGAAACTCAAGGTCGACGGTTCAAGCTCACCAGCCGCTCCCTGGGAACCCTATACAGGGTCGCTATGGATCGGAACCGACTCACCGGCACTTAACAACAACCACAAAATCTTTATGGGAACAGACTCATTTTTTTTTCCAGAAGAAAGACTGGTGGGTTCGAACAGCTGACCTTTCAGTTGGCAACCCAATTCACAATCCACTGCATCATTAGGGCTCCTTCTAATAAAGAGTACAGCCTAGAAAACTCTTTGGGCATTCTCTTGGGATTGCTAGGAGTCAACATTTACTCTAGATTGTTAACTGCCATCAAGTCAGTTTCAACTCACAGTGACCCTGTATAGGGTTTCCGAGGAGCAGCTGGTGGGTTTGAACCGTCGACCTTGTGGTTCAAAGTCCAGCGCTGATCCTAGAGTGCCATCGCAGGAGTAACAACAAAAGGGAATCAGGATGGGTGGTAAGATTCAGTGAGTTACTCTAAACAATGGTGCCCAGTACACATGAAGCCTGGATCAGGCTGGTAATGGATGCGTACTAGTAATGTAAATTCTCTAGCCATAAATGGAGAGGGAAATATTGGGGTGCGGCCTTAGCCTTGTTTGAAATCGGGGAAGTCCCTGAAAGTGAGGCTGTGAGCTCAAGGTTATGGAGTCAGGATCTGAGTTAGACAGAGTATCCCAAATGTGTCTCAGAGCCTCAGTTTTCTCATCTGTCAAATGGGGATGTGCCAGGCACTGTATCCAGTACTGGGGGAAGGGTGGGAAGCAGGCCCCACCTGGCTTTTAACCTGGCCAGTTGGTAGAAACAGGGAATCAAATGGTCACACAGGTGTGTATATAATTACTGCCCTGCACGCTGGACTGCAAACCATAAGGTCAGCAGTTCAAACCCACCACAGGGTCCCTATGAGTTGGAATTGACTGGATGGCACTTAACAACAACAACCCTTCAGTGGAAGGAACCAGAGGGAGAAATGGGAGGGTGGAGTGAGGAAAGTAAGGTAATGACCTCCAGGATGGGTAAGCTAGGGAGGGAGAAAGTCCCCAAAGGTGCAATTTCCATTTTAGACTTGTTGCAAAGAAGGCTGAATGTCGAGTTCAAGGAAACCATACATCACAGTCAGACAGCAGGCCTCTGCACATGCAGCTCTGCCACCTGGAACTCCGCTCATTTCTCCTGTTGCACCCATCTCTGTCATTCCTTCAGCCTCTGCTCATACCTCACCGCCTCAGAGGGGCTGGCCTTTCTCCTTGCCCCCCACTCTGCTTTATTTTTCTGTATTATGTTAGATACTTATTGTCCATTTGACAGGTGAGAAAACTGAGGCTGCCTCCTTTACCTGCCTGTGAGCTCAACAATGGTATGGATTTTGCTCATAGGTATAACCTCACTCCCAACCAGGCACACAGTAGGTGCCCAATAAGTGCTTGATGAATGAAGGAATGAACACTACCAGGTTGTAGAGGACAAAGAAAGCCTTCTCTTTCTGGTGACTCATTTTCTGGCTTATAAGGGTCAAGTTTTCTGAGCCACAGACAGAGGTCTGAGGATAGACAAACAGGCAGATGGTCAGTTGAAAGAAGGTCAGGGGACAGAGAGTTCCAGGGCCCCTGGTTCTTTCCATCTCCTGGGGCCCTGCAGTGGGGAGCTCCTTTCAACGGAACTGCAAGAACCCCCAGCAGGACCGGCAGGCAGGCCTGGGAGCCGGGAGCCAAAGCTGCCTGCCACCGCCATGGGTGAGAAATCTCACACGTTGTAAACTGGGCTCTGGCTCCCTTCTGGCTGGGGAAGCCGGATGAATCCGCCCAGAGCTGGTGGGAAGGTTCCCAGGGTCTCCAGGCTAGGTCATGTGTGTGGTGGGACCTCTTAGACCCTGGGATCCTCTTCCTAGGGGCAGGACATGAGACTTGGGTTCCCACAGACAGGATGGCATAGAATTCAAGAGAGAGACACCCTTCCTAGGTTCAAATTCTGGTTTGACCATTTAAAGCTGTGTGCCTCTGAACATGCTACCCAACCATGTTGTGTTCCTCATGGTAAAAAGGGTATAATAATTGTAAAAAAATGTAATAATATTGGGCCATGAACCCATTTTATAACTATAAACTTAGATTTCAGTTTCTTAATTAGAAGTGTATAGGATTAAAAGGACTTCTGGTGTGGTACTGTGGATCAGCTCTGGACTGTGAACCACAAGGCCAGAAGTTCAAACCCACCAGCTGCTCCTTGGAAACCCTATACGGAAGGGGTCGCTATGAGTGGGAACTGACTCAATGGCACTTAACAATAAACGAATTGAAAGATACGTAACTGGAGGTTACCAAACATTTGGCTGTTAAGATGCTTACTAGTCAACTGTTTGATATGGTGATGGTTGGGCTTCGATGTCTCTGCATTTACTAACAAGATCTAGTAGTGAGCGTGATGCTCCGTGGTGGTTTTCAAGTTGAGAAGAGGATAGATGCTATTTCTGCAACAACATAGAGGAACAAGGAAATACCTGTGACTTCTGGGGTGACAAGGCCACAGCCCAGCAGCTACTGCTGTGGTCCATTCCCCAGGAAGGAAATGCCAAATTCCTGTTGAAGGTTAGTGAAAAGTGAGAGGTATCTGTTTTCCCAACTCCAAATTCACAGACTCTTGAATTCCATCTCTGGGCCCTGGTGGGAGTACGGAGGCCTCTCTGAGGATGGTCCAGCTGCCCAGGCGCAGAAGTGAGTGCAATGATGAGACTTCAGGGAGTTTTAGTGAGGCCCCTGGATACAAGAGTCCAGAGGATCTGGGTTCAAATCCAGTTGACTCTACCCTATTGGCTGTGGGTCTCCAAGCCTCCAATTCCTGACCATTTATAAGGGAATGAGAAGGAGGCAGGAAAGTGTGTGTCAGGCAATCTCCAGGTTTGGGGGGAGAGTGAGACCACCGTAAGAGAAGCAGTGCAGCCACTTGGCCCCTTCTCCACCTGGTGGTCTCTAAGCCCTGGGCCTATGTGCAATTCATTGTTTTGTGTCCGGTGTGTATTTGTATATCGGTGGGGTAGATGGAGAATACACAAGTGTATGTGTGCGTGTGAGAAAGAAAAAGAGCTTGGGGGTACGCGTGGGGGGCACATTTTGGGAGGGTATTGTGTTCCATGGGTGTGTGAATCTCTAACGTGATTCTGTGTGTGTGTGTGTTTGTTTGTGGAGTGGGTTGTTGTGTGTGTATTGGGGTTTGTTGTAAGTTGGAGTCTCTGCTGTTCGTCTGCGAGTGTGGGAAGGTGAATGTGTATGAAGGAGGCTCACACGGGTGTGTCTGTCAGCTTTTGGTGTTGGGGGTTCTGGCGATTGTGTGTGAGTTAGAGGTCTCTGGGTATATTTGTGTTCAAGTTGGAGTCTGTGGTGTATCTGTCAAGGTTTGGTGTAGGGGTTTCGGCGGGGGGCCGGGGTGTGTATGTGTGCCTTGGGTTCTGTAAGAACATGCATGGGTGGATTTGGAGGGTACTCACATGGGGATGTGTCTGTCAGGGTTTAGTCTCTGGTGTGTGTTTGTGTGGGAGTTGGGAGTTTCGTAGTGTTCATGTCACTGTGAGAACATGGGTGTATTTAGAGGGGTGACACACGTGGGGGAGGGGAGGGGCGGTGGGTGTGCATACATATCAGTGGGTGTCTGTGTGAGCTTGTGTGTGGCCCTGTCACCACCGGCTCCAGGCCCGGCCATATAAACTTCACACCCCTGCGGGCGGGCCCCAGCAGCCCCGGAGCGGCCACGTCGGGCAATGGGAAGCAGATGGGCTGGGATGGAGGCCATATGGGGTTGGGGGCAGGGGCGCATTCCTCCCTCCCAGAGCCGCCAGGAAGCCCCCTGCCTGTAGGCCCCCCATCAGGGCGGGAGCTGGAACTGACACAGTAACAAATGTCCTGCAGCCAGCGTGGAGCCGGCAGGGAGGCAGCCCCTGCCCGCGGGGGAGTGTGTGTGTGTGTGTGGTGTGGCACCAGGAGACAGCCTGAGAACCCACAGCTGCCCTCAGGGCTGTACGACATTAAGCAAGGAACACACCCACTCGTGCCTCAGTTTCCCCAGCAGGGTCAAAATCAGATGCCTATTTGGGGTGGGATATTGAGAAGTTTGGGCCCACTTTGTTTTCCTAGCTCTAGAAACAACAACAGAATTGTCATGGCACCCAAGCTTGATTGTGTTCTGGGCATTGGGTTAGGTTCTGGAACCAAAATGACTTAGGTTTGTATCCCTGCCCAGCGACTCCCAGGCTTTGTGGCAGTAGGAAAATTGCTTCTCCTCTCTGTGCCTCTCTGTAAAACGGAGGTACCGGTAATAACATCTCCCACCTTCCAGGTGGTCCTGATGATTAAGTGAATTAATCTAGCAGCTAGCCCCAGGCTGTGTGTGTGTGGAGATGGGGCTCAAGGACCCAGTCACAACTGCCCTGCTCAGGACATAGTAGCTGGGCAGTAAATGCTAGCTTTGAGCATTGGCTCATCGGAGCTCCTCCTGATCCAGAATTTTAGTGCCATTTTGCAGGTAAGCTAAGGCATTGGCCCTCCCTTGCCCAGGGTCATACAGCAATTAGGGGGCAGAGCTAAATTCAAACCTAGGCCTCTTATTCTCAGAACCGACCCTTGTTACCCCCCTTTCAGGTGGCTCTCCTGCCCTGCTGGATCTTCTGTTTTTATCTCATCCAGACTAGAGCAGAGGCAGGGCACCTTACAACTGAGACCAGATCCAGGACCCATGGGAGCAAAGCCCTGAACTCCAGGCCCTGGAATGAATTCAGACAGTTTGGGATCCAGATGTGCTGTGTGTGTGACCTTGGACCAGGGCCTAGACTTTTTAGAGCACAGATGGTTACCTTCCATCCAGGGTGTCAGGAGGGTAGCAGAGAAAGGCTCAGCATGGGCTGGGAAGTTGTGATGAGAAAATGGGGGTGACTGTTACCACAGCATGTGTCCTACAAACTGGCCCTGTTGTCTTTCCTTTGGTGGTAGTTGAGATCAAAGAGGGGCAGCAGGTGGCAGACAGGCTCGGGAACTAAGGTCACAAGCACGGGTATGGGTGGCTTTGGCCTAATGCATCCACCCAGTTCGTCAAGAGGCTTAACAGAATCATGTAAATAAAGTTTGGCATATGCTCATAGGTGCTCAACAAGTGTGAAGTTCTGCCTTCTCTCCTCTTCTGTATTTATGTCCTTTGTAGGTCCCTGTGAGAATTTTGTTGGTTCCTGTCCCACGGACACCCACATTACCTTCTTCTGCCCCTTCTGGTAGCAGCCCCTCTGTGTTTCAAAACAAGCGTTCTGAGTAGCGCCAACTGCTTCCCAGCGGGACTAACCAATCAGAGCATGGCATCCTCTCAGCCAGTGAGACTCAGGCCTGGGACTTTTGCTGGAACCAAGAGGAAGGAGGCACTTTCTCTCTACCGAGAGTGCTAAGCTGGTGTACGGAAGCCTGGAGCATGTGGTGTCCATGTCTGCTTCCATGAGAGGGAACTTGACTGCGAGTGGAGCCAGCAAAGCAAAGGGATGGCGAGCAAGAGTTCTGATGATGAAATTCGAATCCTGACATCCAGTCTTACCTTATACTGTTATTGGAAACCTGCTTTGTGAGTGGGCAACTGAGGCCCAGAGAAGGTCCAGAGGTTTCCAACGTCACATCAAGTAGCCAGGAAGGGGGCAGAACTGGGATTTGAACCCAGGCTGACTGGCGCCAGCATCTGTACACTTAACCTCCAAACACGACAGAGCCCTTTAGTGTAAATCCTTCCCTCTGGTCTGGAATCCTGCTCACCCAGCCTAGTTTTTGAGCTCAGCTATTTCTGAGCTTCCCAAGGGAGAATGTTTCCTGCCTCTGGCTGAAAAATCAGGGGAGAAAATAAGAGCCCTGTGGTCTGGCTCCAAAATCGGTTTGGGCAAGCTTGGGCCAGATGAAAATTCTTTCCTTGTTTCGTTTTCTTCCTTCCTTTCTCTCTCCCCCAATCCCCAACCTCTTGTTCCTTCTCTTTGCCTTCTTCTTTCTTCCCTTCTCCCACTCTTCCTTTATATTCTCCTTCTCTCCTTCCTCTCCCACCACCCTCCCCCATCCTCCTCCTCTCTCCCTCCGTCTCTCCTGACTTATTTGCTCTCTCTCTGGCTGGATGCCTCAGTGTAGCGTAGTCACTAATTGCTGTTGTTATTAAGTATCATTGAGTCGGTTCTGACCCATAGCGACCCTGCATAGGGTTTCCTGGGAGCATCTGGGTGAGCTTGAACCACCAACCTTGCTACACTAAGACTCTGCAGTCATTAGTTTTGTTGTGAAGAGCCGTGGAGTCGGTTCCAACTCATAGCGACCCTGTGTAGGGTTTCCGAGAAGCGGCTGGTGAGGTTGAACTGCCGACCTTGCAGTTCAAACGGCTTTGCAGTCTGGCTCATTAACCCACAGCGCCACACCAGGACACTTACTAAAACGCACACTTCAGGGCTCTGAACAGTTTGCTGCCTGGGGGTGGGGAGTAGTGAGACAAACACCCAGGAGAGATTCAGATACAGGTGGCCCACAGACCACCCAGTATGTATTGAGTTAAATATATATTAAAAGACCCAATATGTATTCTGGTGGTGGTATGCTGTGAAGTCGGTTCCGATTCATAGCAACCCTGCATAAGGTTTCCAAGGTTGTCAATCAATCTTCATGAGAACAGAAAACCTCATCTTTCTCCTACAAAACAGCTGGTAGTTTCGAACTTGCCTGCTACACTTAGTCTATATCAAGCTCCGGATCCAGCACTTTACATGGAGAAATGTCTTGACTCCTCACAACACCCTGAAATGCGTACTATTATTATTGCTAATGTTTCAGAAGAGAAAACTGTGGCTCTGAGTGGTCAAGCTACTTGTCCAAGGCCACACCACTGTTAGATAGCAGAGCTGAGACTTGAACCCAAGCATCAGATTCTGTGCTAAGAGACCCTGTGCACCTCTTAACCAGCACTGCATAAAGTTTGAGCTTTGTCCGTTTTATTAACTGCCATGTCCCCAGTACCTAGCACATGGTTGTGGTTGTTGTTGTTGTTAGGTGCCATCGAGTTGGTACTGACTCAGCGACACTATGCACAGCAGAATGAAACACTGCCCGGTCTTGGGCCAACCTCACAATTATTGCCAAGCTTGAGCCCATTGATGCTGCCACTTTGTGAATCCATCTCGCTGGGGGTCTTCCTCTTTTTCTCTGACCCTCCAACTTACCAAACATGATAGATTTGTGATTGACTGAAGGGATCAATTGCTCATGGAAGAGACAAGACTCAGTTAATATGGAATGGTTGTGGTGGTTCCGACTTGGAGTGACCCTGTATAGGGTTTCTGAGACTGCAAATCCTTACGGGACTAGAAAGCCTCATCTTTCTCCCATGAAGCGATTGATAGATTCGAACTACTGACCTTGCAGTTAGGAGCCCAGTTCATTATCCACTGTGCTAAAAGGGCTTCTTTAATATGGTATAGTTGCTCCATAATGTGTTGATATTCTTAAATATGGGAGACATTAAAGCGAGTGCTGATCTTTGTGGTAGGGCCTCAGTCTTCTCTCCTTGCTCTGTGTTACGGGGAAATAATAGTCCTGCCACATTTGGACTACTGTGTATTGAATGATAAAATGCTAGGACAGCACCCACAACCATCTAATGTGCTCCCTGAGCGTTCGCTAGTTGCAGTAACTTCCTCTTTCTCCTGGTTTTTGAGTGGTTCTGTCTCCCTCACATTTGTAAGACCAAACAGGGCCACACATAAAGCTTAGGGGAGCCTAGGTTTGAAGACAACGCACTCATTGGATGCTGGATTCTTTTTTAACTCTGTAGATCCACGGATCCACTGCCCCCACCCCAGTAACCAGCAACAAGAAAAGTCTTGGTGCTGGACTGCGTTGACCCTCCCTAAATGTTAAATGGACAGAGGCATCACTAGAAGGGTTCGAGGCATGTGGACTTCACTGATGACACTATCAGAGGAGGTGACACCGAAGTGACTGTTTGTAACATTTTTCTGCAGTGTTTCAGCAGAAACTGATTTTTTTTTTTTTAAATAAAAATAGCCCTGTAGTTAGCTGGTCCTGGGAAACTATACAGGGTGGCTATGAGGTAGAGCCAACTCCACGGCACTTCACAAGTTAGTTATAACAATAGAAGCACTTTTTGTAAACCCAGTTTACATGTATCAATGTACTTACAGGGCTAAACTCTATTCTGATTCGCTTTTTGACTTTCTAGTGCCTGCCACAGCTGTCATTATTAGCCAATAACAATGAGGCATGGAAGCACGTAGTTTCCTCTGGATGCCACCGTAAGTTTGCACTCTTTTCATCGCTGCCGATGTTTTTATAGTTGCTGATTTTGTCAACTTTTCTGATGACTTAGCTACAATGTTATGAACTTTGAGAATGAAGAAGTCATTAAAAAAAAAAGCTTCCTGTTCAGTTGCTAATAGCATTGTAACTAATAATAAAATTCAATGTGGAAAGATTTTATAAACCAGTTTTGTTGTTGATAGTCATATGTCTAAGAAATATTACATTTAAGCAATTTATAACTTTATCACATATTATTCTACAATTAAAATGGATAGTAAACATTCCTAAGGGCTGCTAACTGAAAGGTCACAGTTCAAATCCACCAGCCGCAGGAAAAAGATGAGGCTGTTTGCTCCCGTAAAAACTCAGAAACCCCAAGGAGAAATTCTACTTTGAACGATAGCGTGGCTATGAGTCAGAATCAACTGGATGGATGTGGGTTGGGTTGGGCTTTGGATAAGGATTCTGCATGGTCTGGTACTGGTGGAGGTGGGGGCTGACACCATCCTAGTGACCCCCCTGTGAATGGCTGATGAAATGCAGAGTGAGCTGTGCTGCCCGCCAGGCCAGGCCTCTGGAGTGTGTCTGGCACAGCCCCGCCCACCGCCCACCGACTGCCAGCTCTTGAGTTGAGCCTGGGTTTCCACATCTGCCGGCACTGCCAGGAGGCAAGCAGGCTGGGGGAGGCAGTTCCCAGCTCTGGAGCTGGGAATTTGTGGGGAGGCTGCCAGGGAGGAATTTTCTTCAGCCCTAGCTGAGTACTTCCTGCTTACGTCCAGGCCCAGCAGGGCCTAGGGGATGGCTGTGGCAGCGGGCTCAGAGCTCAGCGTCACTAGCCGAGCCTGGACCCTTGCCAGCATTGGCTCTTGGGCCCCAGGATGAGGGACAACATCCAGGAGGTCCCTCTGTGAGCATAGATGAGCCACACTGTCTCTCTGAGCCTCAATTTCCTCATTAGCACAATGGGACAGGCAGCTGCCCCAGCCTCAGGGGACTGTTTGGAGATTCCAAGAGGTCACGCGTGGGAAGCCGGGGCTGGATTTATTATTGCTGACAGGCCTGGGCCCCAAGCTGGCTGGAGCACCTTGGATGAGTCATTCCCCCATGCAAACCTCAGCTTCCCCCTTCTGTAAAACGGGCTGTCCTGAGCCTGGAACAGGAGGAAGAATGTTCTCAGAGGCAGGAGCGTTTCGAACCAGAAGAGAGGAGACTTGTAATCATAACAGTCTGTACAAAGAGGCATGAGTCATTCATTCATCTGCTCATTCTTTCAGCTAATGTTTTTTTAGTTTTATCATTCATTCATTCAGCAAGTATGATTAGACATATATTTCGTGTCAGGCGAGGGTTGCCAGATTCAACAAGAACCCAAATCCAAAGAAGGTTGTCTAGTTAAATTTCATTTCAGATAAACGATGTGTAATTTGTTGGTACATCCTATACAACAGCTATTAGTGTAAGTATAGCCCATGCAGCCCTGTGCCAGGTCCCATGTGAGGGCCTTTGCTTACGCTGCCCCATTTCTTCCTCACATAGAAGTAAAAATTACTGCTCACAGTTTACCTGTCAGGAGACCCAGATGCAGAATTGTGGGCCCCCTGGCCAGGATCACTTGGCTAGGGTGTCCTGACTGAGAATTGGCTTCGGCAGAACCTCAGTGAAGTCAGCATTCTCAGCCCTGCTCACTTCCTGGCAGGTAGATTATGGGGCCTTCTTGTCAGCTGCCCAGAATTTTCCTCTTGCCCCAGGCCTTACAGGTTGGGGTAAGTCCCAGTGGGCCATCCTGTTCTAGACACTGGAACAGTCAGGACATGGTCTGGGAAGTTAGTGGACAGAACCCCCAAGCTGTGTAGGTAGAGAAGGCATCAACAGAGAGGAGATATGTGGAGTGGTGGTCTCCAAAGCCACCTGGGTCACTGTTTTTCTGCCTGTCCATCAGCCCCTTGCCAGCAAAGACCCCAGGGTGGGACCTGGGCCAGGAGAGGACTCCCGGGGTCAGCTCTCCCCTTCCCTGTCTGCCCTTGGGGAAGTCTTAACCCTCTCTGGAATTCAGCCCATTTTCTCTATAAGAAGGCATTCATTCACTCACTCATTCATTCATTTGTACTTTACTTCTGCAGATACTTTTTAACTACTATGAGCCCAACCCTGTTCTAGGCACCGGAAAAGGTGCCTGAAAGTAAGACAGACCAAAAACACCTACTCTTACGGCGATGAGGTCATATAATCTATAATCATCTGTAAAGAAGAGACTTTGGGGTGGAAAATTGCGAGGAGGGAATTAAGCACAGTGAGGTGATGGCATGTGGTTGTGGAGGACCCCTTGAGATTGGACCCCTTGAGAAAGGTCACTCCTGAGGAAGTGACCTTTTTGCAGAGACCAGAAATGGTGAGATGGTGCCAGTCCAGGGGGATATGGGGAAGATGCTCTTCAGAAAATAGAATAGCATGTGCAAAGGCCCTGTGGACAGAGCAAGCTGGGCGCCTACGGGAGCAGATGTTGCTAGAACATGTTTAAGAGAGGGGGCCTACTGTTGCTGAGGTGGGAGAATGGGCACAGAGCTACAACACGCCATGGTTACAGCCCCACTTGGCTCCTCCCTCACATCCATTCAGACCTGGCTCCCAGAGATGCCGTCCATGACTACGCTCACTGAACTAACCATGGCTTTCCTTTTGCTCATAACACTCATTGCTACGTGGCATTATAGTCTCTGCTGAGCGTGTGGGGGAGTGTTGGCTGTCATCCTCCACACAGTTACAATGTCAGTTGGCCAGAGTTTCCCAGAGACAGCTTGTTGGCAACAGCAAGGGGTGGAAAATGTGGCCACAGGGTCATGAGCGTGGGTGCTGTTGACTGATGGTAGGGAAAAGAAGAGCTGTGTTCGACTCTCCTCAGTTTGAGCCTCACGCACCAATTCTGAACCTAAGCCCTGAGAGCAACGTGATTCTCCTGAAATCATAATTATAGAGGCTGACTTTCACGGGGAGCTTGCTGTGTAAGCCAGGCGCTGTGTAAGCACTTTTAAAAAAACTGTGGTAAAATCCACACAACATGAAATGTACCATTGTAACCACCTTAAAGTGCATAATTCATGGTAGTTAGTACATTTACCATGTTGTGCAACCATCACCAGTATCAAGTTCCAGAACATCCCATCAATCCAAAAGGACAACTCGGACCCATTAAGTGATCACTCCCATTCCCCTCTCCTCTAGCCCCTGGCAACCACTAACCTACTTTCTGTCTATTAATTTGCCTTTTCTGGGCATTTCATAAATGGAATCAAATTATACAACATGTGGTGTTTTGTGCCTGCCTGGCTTCTTCCACTCAGCATAATGTATTCAGGGTTTACCCGTCTTGTAGCAGGTAGCTGAACTTTATTCCTGTTTATGACTGAATAACAGTTCATTCTATGGCCAGACCACATTTTGCTTATTCATTTTTCAGTTGATGGTCAACTGAGTTGTTTCTACTTTGGGGCTATTGAGTATAGTGTTGCTGTGCACATACATTCATGTGTTTTTGTTTGAACACCTGCTTTCAGTTCTTTGGGGTATATACTTAGGAGTGGAATTGCTGGCTCCTATAGGAGTCCTCTGGTAGTGTAGTGGTTACGAATTGGGCTGCAAACTGCAAGGTCAGCAGTTCGAAACTACCAGCTGTTCCGTGGGAGAAAGATGAGGCGTTCAACGTTCCTGTAAAGATTTACAGACTCGGAAACCCTGTACAGGGTCGCTCTGAGTCGGAACGGACTCCACGGCCCATAGCTACCACCATATGGAGTCCTGGGGTGGCACTGTGGGTTAATGCGCCAGACTGCAAAGCCGTTTGAACTGCAAGGTTGGCAGTTCAAGCTCATCAGCTGCTCCTCGGAAACCCTATACAGGGTCATATGGGTCAGACCCGACTCGACAGCACATAACAACAACATAGGAGTCCTGGTGTGGCACTGTGAGCTAGTGCAGCAGACTGCAAAGCCGTTTGAACTGCAAGGTCAGCGGTTCAAACGCACCAGCTGCTCCTTGGAAAATCCTATACAGGGTCGCTATGGGTCAGAATCGACTCGACGGTACTTCACAACATGGGAATTCTTGAGGAACTACCAGCTACCTGCTTTTTGAAGCTTCCCTGACTATGGTGGATGCTCACAACACAACATGAGGTTGCTTTGCATTGCCCCCCATTTTTTGGTAGACAAGTATCCACAAGTACAACCAAGGTTACACTGGTAAGAACCAAAGTTGGGTCTGTTGAATTCTAAACCACCTCAAATCCAAACTTTAAAAGGAAAGAAAAGTGGGAGAATGAGAGAGAGTGTGCGGCTTTGCTGGGCATGTCCTTGCCGTCCCCGGAAGAAGCTGAGGAAAGATGTAGAAGAAAGGACAACTGTTACTGAGTTGGGGGGGTCACAGCTTCAGGGCTCTCTCCCATGGTGCTGCTGGGTGGGCTTGAACTGACAACCTTTTGTTTAGCAGCTGATCACTTAACTGCAGCACCGCTAAAACCCAAAAAACTAAACTCACTGCCATCAAGTTGATTCACTAAGAGTAACCCTGAATTGGGTTTCAGGAGCTGCAAATCTTTACAGGAGCAGAAAACCTCATTTTTCTCCGCACAGTGGCTGATGGGTTTGAACTGCTGACCTTGTGGGTAGCAGCCCAGTACTCAACCTACAGTGTTACCAGGGCTCCTATTGTTGCACCATTTTGTTGTTGTGAAGTACCATCCAGTTGGTTAGGATTCAGGTGACCCTGTATAGGGTTTCTGAGGAGCAATTGGTACGTTTGAATTGCCGACCTAGCTTATTCTACAGTGCCACGTAGGACTCTTTCAAAGTCAGTATTTCTCTATCAGATGTGTTTGGATTTTAACCCTCCCCTCCCCCTCTCCTTGCCCTTTCCTGAGTCTGTGCTTTGGGCAAACTGGTGTACCTCTCTGGGCCTCTGTTTTCTCATCTGTAAAACGGCACCAAGGAGAGCCACTCTCTCCAATAACAATGAAGTCTGAGGCTCATGCTGCTGTTTTCATTATTAATGTTACTCTTGTGCCTATCCCAACACAGTGAGAAGGGATTCTCAGCCCTGAGGCCCCATGCCCTTGGTTTGAGTGGGGCTGGTGACAGAGATGGAGGCAGAGTCGAGTCAGAGACCCCAGAATCTTCTCCCTACAGTGACTCCAGGCACAGCAGCCAACAGGGCTGGAAAGGCGGAGGCAACCCAGAGTTGGATGTGACTTCCACCTTCAAAACCCCATTTCTGGTTGCCACTCTGTCTTTTGGATTGGCAAACAAGGCACAGTTTTTTCTAAGTGCTTGGGCACCTCCTCATCAGAAGACAGAAGGAAAAGCAACCAGGATTCAATACCTACCCTGACTGCGCTGTGATTTAGGCAGAGATCATGGTAGCTGTTGCCTGGTAAGTGAACACCAGAAAATAAAAATCTAGCCTGGCCCTATCACTCAAATGGAAGAAATGGAGTGACTGACTCATTTTACAGGCGATCTTTCAATGTGGCACCGGGACAGGGTTGCCCGAGCCTAGGCACAGACTTGGGGTTGGCAAATGCCAGAGAACACGTGGACACACTCACCAAGCATTTGCTGCTTGCCTGTCAGTATGCCGAGGGGCCCAGCCCTGGGAGGTGAACTTGTGTCATCCCCACTCTCCAGGTGGAGAAACTGAGGTCCAGTGAGGTGGAGCCGTATGCCCAGCCAGAGCTGAACAGGGGAGAAGTGACTGAGCTGGGATTTGAACCCAGGCAGCCAGGATCTGGGTGGAGCTGCACTTGGAGCCAGCATGTACCTTCCTCAGGGAAGGCCGGAAAAGTGTCATGTCATGTCCTGCAAAGTAAGTGACAGTGTCCGGCTGCTGGGCGGGGGTGGAGGCTGCTGATGGAGGAAATGGGGAGGGGTAAAGGCACCCCAGGAAACACCCTGTATCCCTGTCGTGATTGTTTGGCAGTTTCTTAGTGGGTGTGGGTGTGAGTTGGGGTTGGGGGTCAGTGGGAGAAGAGAACCCAGCTCTGGGTGGGGGTGGGTGCTAGGATCTAGGGCGGGTCTGTGCAGCCAGTGTCTCTCCAGCTGTGATCTGTACCCACTGGGGAAGTGTCAGACCCACCCAGCCTGCTGTTCTGGACCTGGGCGGGTGTTGTAGCTTCTCTGAGCCTCAGTTTCCTTCCCTGGAAAATGGGATCAGCCACCCCATGGCTTGGAAGAAGTGCAGTCAGATGCTCCTTAGAAGTCAGGATGGCAAGACTTCATCTCTCCTACTTCAGATATGTTATCAGGAGGAACCAGTCCCTGGAGAAGAATTGCAGGTAAAGTAGAGTCCTGAGGACAAAAGGAAGACCTCCCCAATGCAATGGACTGACAACAGTGACCCCCACAATAGGCTCAGTCCTAACAATTGTGAGGAGTTGCAGGACCAGGCACTGTTGTGCGTAGGGTCACTATGAGTCGGAACCAACTCCACGGTACTTCATAACAACAGTGGTCCAGGATGGAGCTCATTGGGTTTGCTGCGAATTATAACCCCTATGGAATGTCCACCCTCACAGGGGAGGGTGCCTTGACCCGATTTTGGTGGACATCGGTAGGCGGGCTCTCAGTGGCAGCCAGGACTGGCTCCAGCCCGCCGCCCGGACATGGGGGGAGGAAGGCCTGAGCCCGCCAGACTCCTGAGTCACCGTTTCCAGATGCTTCCAGCGCCAGGCGGGAAGAAGGGAGGTGGGTGGAAGCTGCCTGGTGGGGGCGGGGACGGGAAGCTAAGACCCAGTTAAGGCCCATTGTCAGGAGACAGACAGAAAATCATCTGTTAGGAACCTCCTCAGATCCTGGTGTGTGAGAGTGGGGGTCCTTGTACTCCTTGCACTCATTGCACCTGCCACATTTAGCAGCAAACCCCACCACTGTGCTGGGTCTGCCCAGCCTCTCTGGTCCAAGTCGTCCCTATTTGGGGTCTGATCTTATCCGGTGGTCTTTCCTCTGCCTTTTTGAACAAGGCCCGCTGCAACAGGGCCTGGGACTGATCATTCATTCATTCATTCATTTCGTTTTTATTGAGCACCTTTGGAACACGAGGAATTGGGTAGAGGCAATCTTCACCCACAGGGAGTTTGGAAACCCAGCAGAGAAGGTGAGGAGGGAGGCTCTTCTCTCAGAAAGTCTGTGTTTACTGAGTTCAGTAGCAAACTCAGCCCCCAACTACACTAGTTTCACAGCCATCTTTTTTTTTAGTTTGTTGATCAAAGATTCCAGTCGAGAGACCGGCTTTTGTGATCTTCAGGTTTCATCTTAAATGCCACCTCCTCAGAGGAACCCTCCGTGACCACTTGCGCTTGAATGCTTCTGCTCATTCATTTGTTTGCTGAGTTTAGTGAGCACCTGCTATGGACCAGGTACTGTTGGCGTGACAGTGACCAGAACCCAAGACTCCCTGTCCAGACAAACAATGATGAATATCTAGAAAATGCTCAGTGAGGGGGTCTTGTGGGAAGCACCAAACAGGTGTGACGTTCACCTTGGGTGGGGGTTAGGGAAGACATCTCTTAGGAAGTGGTGCCAATGTCTGAAGAAGGTCAGGGAAGGACTCAGGCTGGTATCCAGGGAAACAGTTTCAAGTGGAGAAAACAGCAAGTGCAAAGGCCCTGAGGCTGGAACATGCCTGGCTTCATTAAGCAGCGAAGGATCCATGGTGGCACTGTGGATTAAGCATTGGGCTGATAACAGCCAGGTTGGCAGTTCAAACCCACCAGCCACTCCAGGAGAATGGAGCAAGTCCTACTTTGTTATACAGGGTCACTATGAGTCAGAATCTACTAGATGATTTTTGTTTTTTTGAAGCAAGGAGTAGCAAGAGCCAGTGTGTGGAGCAGAGTGGGATAGGGAGCGAGTGGGGAGTTGAGGTTATACAGGGAAAAGGTGGGTAGGTCAAGCAGGCCAGGGTGAGGATTTGGCTTTTATTTTAGGTAAGGTGGGAGCTATATATGGTTCTAAACAGAGGAGGGGCGTGATCTGACTTAGGTTCTCACAGGATTCTTCTGGCTGGAGAAGGGACTGTAAGAGGCAGCAGAAGGACCAGGCAGGTCATTCCTGGAATAGTCCAGGTCATCAATGATGGAGGTTTGACACGGGTGGGGCAGTGGAGGTGGTGAGACCTGGGTGGATTCGATGCACATTTAGAGGAGGACTGACCTGTCTCAGCCATGGATCGAGGTGTAGATTAGGGAGAAGAAGGTGCCAGGATGGTTTCGAATTGGGATCAGGGCCTCTCATACTTTCTAAACAAACAGGCAGGGTACCCTCACCTCACCCTTGATCTGAGTTGAGGTCCAAGTCTTGGTTCAACCTTACCCTGCAGGTGGACTGGCCAGAGGACTGCTGCTCACTGGTCAGACATCCGCCATGGAGGCTTCTTTAGGGGGTATCCCTAAATCTCTCCTCCTTTTCTTTCATAATCATCAACCTGACCAGGGCCTTGGTCAGGCCTGGGAGATGGTTGATGGGGACAGAGACTGGGACCTTTCAAAGTCCTAATGATGGCCCAGCTGCCACCAGCCAGTTGTGGGACTGGTAAAGCAGAAGCCACCAGTGAGGACAAGAGGCAGCTTGTGTCCCCCTGCCCCTCACAGACTTGATGTGCTAGCATTCAGCCATGGCCCCCCACCCTCAACAGGATCAGGCCCATGGGCTCCAAGCCAGAGCTGGACCTGTGATTCAGCAGGAATCACCCCAGACAGGAGCCAATGCCCCAGTGCCCAGACTAGAAACTGTCCCTGACCCAGCTGGCGGGGCAGGAACACAGATGGGCTGAGTGGAAAAGCCCTCAGACCAGAATAGCCAGGTCAGGCTTGCAGGAGGGGGTGGGGTGGGTAGGAAGACCCCAGTCCAAACACAGCTCCCAGCCACCTGCCCCAGATGGTGTCTGCTGGGGCCTGGATCGGGGATTTTGGAGGTGATTCTTGGCTGTTCTGCCCACCCATTATGGGCCAGCCGGGCCTTGCTATGTTGGGTTGTCATGTTGTATTATGTTCATTCAATCTTATTGTTCTGTCCTATTGTTTGTTCCAGTCTGTTCTAGAACATTCTTTACTGTTGGTGTCTATTCATTCAACAAGTGTTTACTGAGTACCTACTACATGGCACTGCAGATTCAGCATACTACTTGCGCTGGACCACAAAGTCACTTTAAACTACAAGGTCTGCAGTCCAAACCCACAAGTTGCTCCTTGGAAACTCTATACAGGGTCGCTATGGGTCAGAACCAACTCGATGGCACTTAACAACCACTGCGTGCCAGGCACTGTTGTAGGTGCTGAAGTTACAACTTTGAATAAAATACGGTCCCTGCCTCCAAGCCGCTCATGGCGAGACTAGCAACAAACAAAAGCCATACATGGTGGGAGCTGAGAGAATATCAGCTACAACAAGAAAGTGGGTGGGCTCCTCGGAGGTGTTGAGGAGGTCAGAGGGCCTCACTGAAAAGATGACACTTAAGCAGAAGGTGAGGGAAGCAGCCATACAGAAGACGTGGGGTCTGGAAGATTACTCCAGACAGAGGAACGGCAAGTGCAAAGGCCCTGAGGTGGGCATGTGTCTGGTACATTCAGGAATAGCCAGAAGCCCGTGTGGTAAGACCACCAAGGAGGTGTGGCAGTGTGAGAGGAGGTGGGGGGACAAGTCCTCTGTGCATGTGAGCCATTTAAAGATGCCAGACGATGATTTTTGCCTTTCCCACTGGATTTAGCAGCAAACGCCACCACTGAGGTGTGTCTGTCCAGCCTTATGGTCCAGGCCTTCCCTGTTTGGGACCTGATGCTGTTAGGTGGTCTTCACTGCCTTCCTGAGCTAGGCCTGCTGCAATATGGTCGTAGTTCATTCCTTCATTCACGTCTTCACTTAGTCCGCCAACATATATATACTGAGCATCTTTGGTGTCTACTGGAGTCGTGAGGAGTAGAACTGGAGCAATCCCTGCCCATAGGGAGCTCAAAAGCCCAGCAGAGCAGGTGAGGATGAAGGATCATCTCCCAGAAAGCCTGGGAATAAAGCCTGGAAAGTCCTTACGGGGCAATTCTACCCCGCCACATGGGGATGCTGTGAGTTGGAATTGACTCAGTGGTACTTGATAATACCAAACACTTTTCTCAGCCGTACAGGAATTAACTCATGGAACTTTATAGCTGCATTGTCCCCATTTACTGGAAACAGCACTAAAAGCTAACATCCTCTGTGCTAGGGGAGTCAGTCTGTGGTCTCAGAAGCCAGGTGGCCTGAGCTCAAATCTGGACTCTGCCCTTCCTGGCCATGTTTCCTTGAACAATGTGTTTCTCTCTTTGCCTAGGTCTCCATATCCCTTGATCTGCTGGGCTGTCTGTCTGTCATAAGGAATGAAGATGTTAGCACGTGTGAAGCTCTTGGTTTAGGCTTTACATAAAATACACCCACTCTTCACTTATCGATCTGGTTAGGCTCCCAAGGCCAGATTGTTATGCAAAAATCAATATTATGCCAAAATGGAGGATGACTTCAGATCACAAAATGGAGGAAGATTACATCATTACATAACTGCCAAACCGCTGAGAATCATGGCCCTCCATTGACACATAAACATAACCTTAACCATCCCCACCAACGTTGTTCTCACCTGGGACCCCAGCATTTGTTATTATCAGATTTATGCCGTTAATGCACAGATTAGGCAGGTGGTGGATTGGTTTTCAATTGTAAATACAAAATGTACGGTAATGAGAGTCAAGAAGTGAGACGTAGATGCTGCTAGCCTTAGACTCGTTTTGTAGGTGAGAGGCTAAGGCCCTCACCTGGGACTACACTGCTAGGAAATGGTAGCTCCAAGAGGGTTGACCTCTGAGCCCCCCCATGCCTGCTGTCTGTGAAATGGGCCTGATGGGTCCACAGATACATCCACCTGCAACTGAGGCTGAGACATTCTCTCCCAGCCAGGGGTTGCAAACTCTACCACCCCCAGGGACTGTGTGTAGGCCCAAATCCTATCGACCCTGACCCTGCCTGAAATCCCACCATTTGTCCTTTCTCTTGCTTTCAGCAAGGGTCAGATGACTCAAGTGCCCACAGATGCTAGACAGACACTTATGAAGATGAAGAGTTTGGAGATAGGGTTTGGCCAGACTGTAATGGGCAGGCTTCATTGCCGTGCGGGAAAGCCGGCCCCTTGCCATGGGAAAACAGGAAGTCTGGATTCTGATGAAAATCTTGTGGGCAAGGAATTTCAGTTGTTTCAAACCCTGTGGGGGCCAAACATGACTCCTCTGTCCCTCTGTGGGTCTGACTTGGCCTGAGGGCCGCCCATTGGCAGTCTCTGCCTGTCTGGGACCAAAGGCAGGGCTGGCTGAACGCCTGGAGAAGTTTCCAATGCCGAGCCTGGGGTGCACCCCAAGTAGAGAGCTGGGGTCCCGCGGGAAAGCACAACCTGGGTTGCGCAGGAGGGATTTTCCTGCCTGTAAAAGCCATGTCTCACCCCTACCCGCCCATCTCCTGGCGCCTGGCAGGACCTTAATGAATAAAACATCCTGCTCATGCCATAGCTCTCCGCCCTCCCCCTCGCTCATCCTGAGATGGGCACCAGCTGTAGATAAGTGGTGCTGGGCTCCTGTGCGTGGACGGATCAGGTATAAGAATCAACCTAAGAAATTCCACAGCCAGGCAGGTCCCAGCAGGCCAGGTCATCATGGAAGACTTCCTGGAGGAGGTGAGGAGAGCCTAGAGGCAGCTTTGCAGCTGCTGGCCACCTGGAATCAAATCAGACCCCCACGATGGTGTCATCTCAGTTACCTATCTGTCCCCAGCACACTTACCTGAGTCTGGTACACAGTATGCGCTCAATAAAGATTTTTAACATGAAAGAACGCAATCTCCTTAGAAAGCATTTACCTATATTAAGAACTGTGAACAACGCTATGAAGTGTGTGTTTGTACCATCTTTTATCTTATAGGTGAGGAAGTGGGCATAGAGAGGTTAAGGGTTTGGGTAGGCCTGCCGGCAGGCCAAACCTAATAATATAAAAATAACAACAACAACAGCATTTTAAAAACTGTAGCAAATATGTATGTCATATATCTTGTTGGGTGGTTCAGTCTCCCCCATTGGGCTGTGAGGTCCACAAAAGTTGGCTTGTCTATTTTAGCCCCTGCTTCTCTGTTTTGACTTGACACACAGTAGATGCTCAATAAATGTTTGTTGAATCAACTGTGAACTCCCTGTCTCTTTGAGACCTCAGAGAAGTCACTTATCTGAACTTTGGTTTTCTAATCTATACAGCGGGCACTCTCTAAGTACCAACCCCACTGGGTCTTTTTTGACAATTAATTGAAATAATGGAACATGGGGAAGGTGTTGGAGCGGAGTAGGAAATATTCCAGGGTCAGACAGAGCTGGGTTTCAATCCCTTTCGGTCTGTGTGACCTCAGACAAGTTCCTTCCGTCTCAGTTTCCTCGTGTGCAATGGCGCAGTTTGGACGCTGGGAACCTAAGTCCTCTCTGGCCCATCTGGGAGGCATTGACTGGAGCTGCCCCTCCCTGGGTCTCAGGGCGCAGTGGCTCAGGTAGCCCCTGGCTGTGTCATTGAGTCTGACCTGGAGCTAAGAACCTTCCAGCTGGGGCGTGGACAGGACCCGGGCCTACAGGTACAACCCCTAGCAAGTGTGAGCGTCTTATTGGATTAAGCAATGCCCCACTTGACTTCACCTCTAAGGAAGGAAATCCAAGTCCCCTCTGAATGCCAGACACATTCTTTGAAATTTCATAACCTGCCCTGGAGATGGGGAGCAGAGTTATACCCATTTTATAGATGCAGAAACTGAGGTTTCTACAGGGCAACAACTCACCCAAGATCACAGGACCCAGTTCTTCCAGTCCTGAGTTCTTTCCTCCACTCGATCCTTCTTAAATTGAGGAGGGAGAGGCATAATAAGGGTCCTGATGTGGCACTGCAGGATTATGCATCGCAAGGTCAGTGGTTCAAACTCACCAGCTGCAATTCAGTCACTATGAGTGAGAACAGACTCGAGGACACTTAACAACAGAGCAGAACGGAATCTATGACGTCATCATAATCGGCTCAGTGGCAGGCTCCACCCTCTCCAAAGGCCTGGGGTCTTTTGCAGTCTAGTGAGCCCTGCCTCAGTTGGGAAAAGCGAAAGTGAGGCCCATCTTATTCCATGTAGTGCTCACTCTTCCCCTCCCCCATCTCCGGGGCCCTGAAGGAACACTCCTTCTCCTTCTTTCCACCTCCCACCTCCCAGGTCCAGCTGCCTGAGCAAGATTTCCCTTCTCCAGGTCTCAGCTCAGACTTCTCTTCCTCCCACCCTCACAGTCTGAAGTAAGTTCCTTTTGTCTGATCACCTGCATCACATCCAAAGTGACCTTGCCGGCTTGCTTTGGGTGTGTCTTCTTTGTTCCCCCAGTAGAAGGTCAGCTCCACAGGGTGGAGTCTGCCTCATTCATGGCTTAACCCCCAGACCTAGTACCCCCAAACTCACTGCCATCGAGTTGATTCTGGCTCATAGCAACCCTGTAGGGCAGAGCAGAACTGTCCCTGCAGGGTTTTCCAGACAAATCTTTATGGGCGCAAACATCCTCATCTTTCTCCCGAGGAGCAACTAGTGGGTTTGAACTACTGACCTTGAAGTTAGCAGCCCACAGTGGCACCAGGACTCCTTACACCTAGCACAGTGCTTGGCAACGATAGGTGCTCAAACCACATCTGTTGAATGTATGTTCTCAGTGTATTTGAGACTGACTAGGACCTGGCACGTAGTAGGCTTTCAGCAAAGGTTATGGGACATTGACTTCCAAAGGAGAGAGAAGCTGGAGAAATAGAACATACAAAATCGTGTTCAAATCCAGCTTGCTGTGTGACCTTGGGTAAGTACCTTGTACTCTCTGGGCCTCCATTGCCTCAGGGTTGCTGAGAAGAAGCCTAGACAATTCTGGGAAAACAGGAACCAGCCTACTTTAACAGGTGCCCAGACGCCTGTCCCTCTGAGCCCTGCTCCTAGAGGTTCCCCAGCTGGCCAGGATGAGCATACCTGGAGAGGCCACTGCCAATGGGATCTCTGGGCAAAGGATGGAAAACTCCACCTGCTGCTGCACCCCCCCATCCCCCAACCCCCGCCCCAGGTCAAATTGGGCAGTGCACCTGCCCCAGGTCCCAGAGCACACCATAGTGAGCCAATGGGGTGGGTCTTCTGGGTGTCATTGAGGACAAAATAGTCTATTGTGGCCCTGTGGGTGTTTGGGGAATCACAGGAGGCAGGGGGCAGGTGCAGAGCAGCTCTTCACTGTCATCTCTCAGCATCGCCCCTGGGAAGTGCCCCCATACCTGCTCCAGAACCGGCCTGGCTGGTCAGACATCTGTCCTAAGCTTTTCTTGTTAGGAGCCTTCAGAGGAGTGAACCAACACAGGTGGGGGCTGGAGGGTAGTGACCATGGGGGGCTGGGCAGAGAGACCTGAGCTCATTCAGACTGTACACTCAGCAAGCCACATCCCCTCATCTCTTGAGTCTCAGTTTCCCCATTTGTAAAGTAAGGCTGACACTGCACCCCATGACTCCTGTTATGGGTCTGTAAGATAAGCACTGGACTTCTAGCCACAAAGTCAGCAGTTCAAACCTCACTAGCTGCTCCTTGGAAACCCTATACAGGATGCTATGAGTTGGAACTGACTCCACAACGCTTAACACCAACAATAACAATGATTCCAATAATTTTCTCAGCACCTTCCTAAGCACAAGGCAGGTGCACAGTGTGAGGTGAGAAATGCTTTGGGGCTTCTGGCTGCCCACAGCTAGCTCACAGCTTTCAGTAGGGATGGATTATCCAATAAGGTAAGCACGGAATTACTTGTGCTTACCGGTGATTACGAATTGGGCTGTTAACCTCAAGGTCAGCAGTTCGAAACTACCAGCTGTTCCGCAGAAGAAAGATGAGGCTTTCTGCTCCCATAAAGATTTGCAGCCTCGGAACCCCTGTGCAGGGTCACTGTGAGTGGGAACCAACTCCACGGTTCTTAACAAAAACAACAACTAGTCTGTATTACCAAATGATTAGTAAGTAATCACAAGTAAGCCTGTGCTTTCCTTATTCCCTGGGTACTCTCTTCCCTGTCAGGTATTGGAAGGGGCTGTGAGTTTGGGACAGAGACGGAGGCCAGCCAGACCTAGGAACAGAATTTTTGATGTGATGAAAAGATGTGAAATTGTTCACTACAGAGCAGGAAGTAAGCACAAGTAAAGCCTGTACTCACCTGCTGATTGGGTAACCTGACGCTACTCTCAGGCCAAAAGGATTTATTATTCTTTCACTTAAGAAACATTGATTGAGCACCTACTATGTTCCAGGCTCATGGTAGATGTTGGGAACACAGCTCCCTGGCCTGAGGGAAGGAGGCAAAAAAGAACAAGAAAATTCCAGAGAGTGACAGGTGGGGGCTGTTTCAGCCTGAGGTCAGGGAGGCTGAAAGCCGGAAGAACCTCTTCAGTGCTGTAGCTCCCGTCACTGGCAGACCCTGAGGTGAGACTGAGCTGCCTTTTTTGTTTGCATAATTGTAAGGAGGCCCTCAGGAGGGGTCTGGCCTGAGAGGACCCTCCCTGCCCCCCTGCCCCTGTCCTTCCTTGTCCCAGGAGCTGAGGCCAAGGGGTAGGGCAAGGGCCAGCTGGAGGCAATGGGGCCAAGACATGGCAGGCTGAGTCTCCTGAGACTGTTAATACCCCAAGTGCCGGTGACAAGACACAGTCCTGGGTAGCAGGGGGACCGGTGCCAGGGACTCCGTAAACAGCCATGGCTCGTAAAGTTGATCAAAGGCGGAGACCTGTCTTAGCTCCAGTGCAGGGCCCACCAGAGGCCTCCAGTTCATGGGATGGGGAGTGGGGAGAACTGGGGAAGGGACTCTCAGCAAAGACTTGCTCTGGGATCTCTGTGGCTACAGGCAAGCTGATTGGAACTTCAGGATGACCTGCTTTATTCTATGCCTTTGACAAGAACTTAGCCTCAGGACCCAGAGGACAGGGGTTTGAATCTCAGTGACCTTAGGCAACATCCACCTCTCAGACTCCATCCTTAGCTCTAAAGTGGAGATAAAGATACTATTCACTGTAACATTCTGAGATGAAGTAATTACAATTCACTAATTACCTAAGGATGACAGAGGGAGTGTGGTGGCTCTGTAGACTAAGCACTGCACTGAAAACCACAAGGTCCAAAGTTCGAGCCCACCAGCTGCTCCTTGGAAGAAAGATGAGGCTTTCTGCTCCTGCAAAGACTTAAAGCCTCGGAAACCCTACACGGCTTCTCTCTGAGTTGGAACCGACTCAAAGGCACTTAACAACAGTAACAACAACAACAATGATAACCGCAGTGTTCATCAGACATCCTGGGGAACAAGCCATCCTGAGCAGGGAGTGGAACCGGAAAGTGAAGGCCGTGTGGCAGGGCAGGTCTGAAGCAGGAGAGGCCCCGGAAGCAGAGGATTTCCTGGTTGAGTGAAGGCCTGTTGGCTGCAACCTGAAAGTTGGCTCCGGGTGTAGAAGTGTTCTCATTGACCTGGGCGGCTCAACCGCTTTCAGATCCTCTCTTTCCTCACCTGCAAACAGACATCAAAATCCACCTGGTGAAGACTAGAGGGTTTGCAAACAAACCCAGAGCTTGAATCTGTCTCCCACCTGTCCTGCCTCTTGGGTCTAGCTCCATCTTGTCCCTCCTGGACCACCGCAGTGGACTCCTCCCGGCTCCCTCTCTTCCCTCGTCCGCCACAGTCCAGTCTCCACACTTGGCCAGAGGGGTCCTGTGTAAACCTAGTAGGACCATGTCCCTCCCCTACCTCACTCTGAAAGTTCAGCAGCCCACAAGACTGTCCTTCTTCCTCTCCTCTCCCCAGCACATTCAACCTCACTAGGTCTTGGTGTAGTGCGGTGGGTTAATGCCCTGGACCTCAAGGTTGGTTTGAACTGCAAGATTAGCGATTCAAATTCACCAGCCGCTCCTCAGACAGGTAAACCTAAGGTGATGTTGATGAGAACTGGGGGGAGAGGGGGCGCAGCATGTGCATCATCTTTCCTCGCTTTTTTTTTTCTCTCCCTTTTTGTTGTTATTATTAGGTGCCATCAGGGGTTGGTACCGACTCATAGTGACCCTATGCACAACAGAAAAAAAATACTATCCAGTCCTGGGTCAACCTAACAATTGTTGCCCTACTTGAACCCATTGATACTGCCACTTTGCCAATCCATCTCACTGGAGGGCTTCCTCTTTTCCTCTGACCAAACATGATAACCTTCTCCAGCGACTAGTCCCTCCTGACAATACATTCGAAGTATGAGAGACAAAGTTTGACCATCCTGGCCTCTGAGGAGCACTCGGGCTACACTTCTTCCATCACAGATTTGTTGGTTCTTTTGGCAGCCCATGGCACTTTCCAATATTCTCCTCAAACACCATAACTCAAAAGCATCAATTCTTCTATGGTCTTCCTTATTCACTGTCCAGCTTTCACATGCATATGAGGTTATTGAAAATACCATGGCTTGGGTCAGGTGCACCTTAGTCCTCAAGCAGACATCTTTGCTCTTCAACACTTTAAAAAGGTCTTGTGTAGCAGATATGCCTAATGCAATATGTCCTTTGATTTCTTGACTGCTGCTTCCATGAGTGTTGATGGTTGATCCAAGAAGAATGAAGTCCTTGACTACTTCAATCTTTTCTCCATTGATAAGAATGTTGTTTATTGGTCCCCTGGTGAGGATTTTTGTTTTCTTTATATTGAGATGCAGTCCATACTGAAGGCTGTGGTCTTTGATCTTCATCAGTAAGTGTTTTAACTCCTCTTCACTTTCAGCAAGCAAGGTTGTAGCATCTGCATATCTCAGGTTGTTAATGAGTCTTCCTCCAGTCCCGATGCCACATTTTTCTTTATATAACCCAGCTTCTCAAATTATTTGCTCAGCATAGAGGTTGAATAAGTATGGTGAAAGAATACAACCCTGGCGCACAGCTTTCTTAATTTTAAACCATTCAGTGTTCCCTTGTTCTGTTTGAACTACTGCCTCTTGGTCTATGTACAGATTCCTCGTGAGCACAATTAAGTGTTCTAGAATACTCATACTTTGCAATGTTGTCCATAGCTTGTCATGAGTCATATAATCAAAAGCCTTTGCATAGTTAATAAAGCACAGGTAAACATTTTTTTTGGTATTCTCTGCTTTCATCCAAGATCCATCGGACATCAGTAATGATGTCCAGCTTGAATCTCTGAAAGTTCTACCTTTTACCACCTTCTGAATCCTGGTGTGGCACTGTGGGCTAATGCATCAGATTGCAAAGTCGTTTGAACTGCAAGGTCACAAGCTCTTCCTTGGAAACCCTACACAGGGTTGCCATGAGTTGGAATTGATTCGTCAGCACTTAACAACAACAATACATTATGGAGTCCTAGTGTGGCACTGTGGATTAATGTACTGGATTGCAAAATTGGTTTGAACTTCAGAGTTGATGGTTCAAGCTCACTAGTTGCTCCTTGGAAACTCTATACAGGATCGCTATGGGTCAGAATCGACTCGATGGCACACCACCACTGATACATTATGGAGTCCTGGTGTGGCATTTCAGATTAATACACTGGACTACAAGGTCACTTTGAATTGCAAGGTCAGCTGTTCAAGCTCACCAGCTTTTCCTTGGAAACCCTGTACCGGGTCACTATGAGATGGAACTGACTTGATGGCTCTCAACAACAACAGTGATACAATATGGAATCCAGGTTCCAGGTGTGGCACTGTAGGATAAAGCACTGGACCACAAGGTTGGTTTGAACTGCACAGTCGGCAGTTCAAACTCACCAGCTGCTCTTTGGAAACCCTAAACAGGGTCACTATGAGTTGGAGTCGACTCGACAGCACTTAACAACAATAACAAAGGATAGACCCAAAACTTGGGTAATGTGCAAAACAGTTCAAATAAAAAATAAAGAAAAAAAACACACTTAAAAATATCACTGTTGCAATTGCACTGCTGGGAACCTACCCAAGGGATTTGAAAGCAGTGACACAAACAGACATCAGGCACAACAGTGGTCATTGCAACATTATCCACAATAGCAAAAAGCAAAAAAAAAAAAAAACAACAACAAACAAACCACAACAACTTCCCAGAGAAGGTCTACAGAGAACCTGGTGGGTTCAGAGCACATCCTCATTCTAACTATGATGGGGTGGAGGGGCTGTATTCTGATTGAGAATCTGGTTGTGAAGCCTCTTGTGAGAACCACTGTCCAGTCAATGAAATACCAACACTAAATAAAATGTTGGAAATCTTCAGAGTGGTCAATTCATAATCCATCTAAAAGAGAAAACACATAAATATTTGTCCTCCAAATTTGATTTTTAAAAAGTAGATAAAGAACCACATGTTCATATAAATTGATGCATAAGCATTTGGCAAAATCCAACATCCATTTCTGATAAAAACATTCAACAAAGTGGGAATTGAAGGGAAATTCTTCAACATAATTAAGAGCATATATAAAAATCCAATAGCCTACATTACTTACAAAGCCTTCCCTTTGCAAACAGGAGCCAGAAAAGGATGCCCTTTATCACTACACCTATTCAACATTGTGTTAGAAATGTTAGCCAGAGCCATAAGGCAAGAAAGGGAAATTGAAGGCATCTAAATTGGCAAGCAGTGATTATGTGCCCTGGAGTTGCTTCTGATTCATAAAGACCCTCTACAGGGTTTCGAGGCTGTAAATTTTTACAGGAGCAGAAAGCCTCATCTTTCTCCCGTGGAATAGCTGGCAGTTTCACACGGCTAACCCTGAGGTTAGCAGCCCGATT
>NW_006408541.1:12787055-12796764 GCF_000296735.1 Chrysochloris asiatica | reverse complement strand
TAACAGAAAGCCTCATCTTTCTCATGCGGAGCAGCTGGTAGTTTCGAACTGCTGACCTTGCGGTTCACAGCCCAATTCGTAACCACTACGATAGCAGAGTTCCCTACATATATTAGAGATATCATTTAGTACAGAGCTGTTGGGTACAGGTTATTGTGCTGAGCTTTGTTTGTTTGTTCAAGTTTTTATTGTGAATTGAGTGATAGTTTATACAGAAGAACATCCGTTCTACACTCACCATTTCATTGCAATGATTACAACCCCCTTCGTGCATAAATATTCAACAGTATTTGCTTCTATCCCTTCTGTTTTTTTGTTTTGTTTTGTTTTTTTTGGGGGTGTACACAAAAATATTCAGGAATATATAATCATTTAAACAACCAAAGGGCACATCCTGCAAGTCTGCCTCTTGGCCGCCAGCACTCAATCTTTCTCTTTCCTTGAGTCTAGAGTCCTCAGCTACTCTGTCTCTCCATGTCCTCATCTCTGCCTCCATCTCTGGTGTCGCTGCTTCTCTGGATAGGGTCTCACATTCTGCTCATGCTCTTCTCCCTTGATGGTCCTAGGGTCCTCTGTTCCTGGACTATAAGATTAACTACCCTCCTTTTTGTTACAGAACTTCTACCTTTACCTCTGTGACAGTTGCAATTAGTCATAACAATTACTCATATTGAATCATAAAAATATTATCCCCATATCTTTTCACCAGACCCATCTAGACAAGACCTTCCATCTTCTTTTGATGCTTTCTGCACCATTCCACATTTTGCCCATAGAATCCTTCAATACTGTAAGTTGAGGCTTGAATTTTTTCTTCAGTTCCCTCAGCTTGAGAAATGCTGACCATGTTCTTTCCTTTTGGTTTTCTAATTCCCGGCGTCTGCACATTTTATTGTAATATTTGACTTTGTCTTCTCAAGCTGATCTTTGAAAAATTCTGTTCAGCTTTTTTATCCTCTGATTTCTTCCATTTACTTTAGCATCTCTATGCTGGAGAGCAAGTTTCAGAGTCTCTTCTGCCATCCATTTTGATCTTTTCCTTCTATCTTATCTTCTTAATGACCATTCTTGCTGTATGATGTTCTTGATGTCATCCCACAACTCTTCTGGTCTTTGGTCTTTAGTGTCTAATGCATCAAATCTGTTCTTCAGATGCTCTCTACATTCAGATCAGATATATTCAACGTCATATTTTGGTTCTTATGGACTTGTTTTAATTTTCTTCAGCTTCAGCCTGAATTTGCAAATGAGCAATTTATGGTCTGTTCCACAGTCTGCCTCTGGCCTTGTTTTGGTTGATGATATGGAGCTTTTCCACTATGTCTTTCCACAGATGTAGTCAGTTTGATGTCTGTGTTTTCTATCTTGTGAGATCCATGAGCACAGCCATCTTTTATGTTGTTTAAGAAAGGTATTTGCCATGAAGAAGTAACACAAGTAGTAGAAGACAAAATAGATGACTGGGACCTCCTAAAAATCAGATCTCTACATGCGTCCAAAGGTTTCACCAAAAGAGTTAAAAAGAAAGTCCACAAACTGGGGAAAATGCTTTTACAAAAGATGTATTAGACCAAGGACTGATCTCTAAATTTTATAGAAAACTACAACACCTCTACAAGAAGAAGATAAATAAGCCAATTAAAAAATGGGCACAGGATATGAACAAAGCCTTCATCAAGGAATGCATTCAGGCAACCAACAAGCATATGAAGAAATGTTCATGATCATTAACCAATTGTTGTTGTTGTTGTTAAGTGCCATCGAGTCAGTTCCAACCCATAGCAGCTGTGTATAGGGAGAGTTTCTGAGGAGCAACTGGTGAGCTTGGACCGCTGACCCTGCAGCTCAAACTGGCTTTGCAGTCTGGCACATGAACCCACAGCGCCACACCACGACTCCCATTAACCATTGTTGTTGTTAAGTACCGTGGAGTTGGTTCTGACTCGTAGTGACCCTGCACAGGGTTTCCGAGGCTGCAAATCTTTACGGGAGCAGAAAGCCTCATCTTTCTCCCCTGGAACAGCTGGTCGTTTTGAACTTCCGACCTTGAGGTTAGCAGCCCGATTCGTAACCACTACACTGCCAGAGCTCCTTATAGAAATCAAAACACAATGGGATACATCTCACCCCAGCATTAATAGCAAAGTTAAAAAAAAAAAACAGAAACAACAAATGCTGGTGAGGGTGTGTAGACACTGGGGCCCTCCTACATTGCTGGTGGGACTGTAGAATGTTTCAACCACTATGGAAACAGTATGATGCTGTCTCAGAAATTTGGAAATAGAAATACTGTATGACCCAGAAGTCCCTCCATTTGGTATATATCCACAAGAAATAAGAACCCAGACACTGGTAGATATATGTGCACCAATGATGTTCATCGAGCACTGTTCACAATAGCAAAAAGATGGAGACAGCCTAAATGCCTATCCATGGAAGAATGGATATAAACAAACTTTGGTCTAACCCATGATGGAATACTACGCAACGCTGAAGAATAAATTATGAATCTGCAAAACATCTTGTATCATGGATGAACCTGGAGGACATAATACTGTGTGAAATGAGTCAATCACGAAAGGACAAATATTGTAAGTAACAACTATTGTAAAAACTCAAGAAAAGGTTTTCATACTAAAAAAAGGAAAAGGAAACGTAAATGGTGAGGAATACCTCCACAGTCTGCATCTGACATCCCTCTTGAGTCCACCTCTCCCACTGGGGACAGTGCCCACTGCCAGCCTGCTCCTGTGATCCCATCTCCTGTCATGCAATCCCTGAAATAAACAAGGAATCAGCCCATGTCTGTGTCTCTCTTACTGATTCGGACATTGAGGTTCCAGGAGTCATGTGGCATGGTCCTGAGTCCCAGAAAGCCAGGATGTCATACTCAGAGGGCTTCTGCATCTTTCCAAAAGGCCACCCTTTCCTGTGGTATCTTGGTTGGCGTAATAATGGCTCAGTTGATGGGGTGTGTGCCATGTGCACTGCTACCCATTTTACAAAAAAGTGGAGCAGAGCTTCTGAGAGGGACAGCCATCTGCCGGAGGTCACATCACAGGGAGGTAGCAGAGCTGTCTAGCCCAAAGCCTGTGGCTACAGAAAGCCTTGCCCAAGGTCTTGCAGACCTCGGAAGGCCCAGACCCTCCACTGAGGCTGTGCTGAAGCGTGGAGTTCCCGCCTGAGTCTTCCCAGGGCTGTGGGGATGGGGGTGGAGGACTGCCTGGCATTTCCTGTTTGTTTGGGCAGGACCCAGAGCACGACCCGAGTGGGGACATGGGGAGATTTCCCATGACCCTCTCCACTCTCAGGAAATAACCAAGGCTGAAAAGCTGGGCTCTCACCTTCCCCAGGATGCAGCGAGGGTCAAGGCCTGGCTCTGCCCTTGGCCTGCTATGTGTTCCCCCACCTCAGGGTCTCCCCTCCTTGGGTGTCTTCATTTTTGGAGCTCAGCATTCAAGGAACAGCCCTCAGGGGAACCCATAGTCGACTCTGTCATGCTGGATCATGATCTTGGGTTGTCACTTCCCTTCTCCGAGCCTCAGTCTCCTCCTTTATCTAATGATGTCATTTTGAGGGTGACATAAGAAAATTATTTTGGAACTCCACTGCCCTGAGTGAAGGGGTCATCGGGGTCCTGATAGTGACATCATGGGCCACTTCACAGATGGGAAACTGAGGTGATAGAAGTCAGGGACCCAGACCCAGGTAAGGCCTCTCCACCACCAAGTCCAAGGAGGCAGTCAAGCTGTCCAGAGGATACATTATAGTGTCTGAGGCCTGGCCGCACACCCCATCCCTTCCACTCATCTTCTGTGTGACCTTAGGCAGGTCACCCTACTTCTCTGAGCCTTAGTTTTCTCTTCTGCAAGATGAACAGAAAGGGAATAATCTAATGGCAGGACTGCCTGAGCTAAGTAAACATGTAACCATCAGTGTGGGGTCTGATTCCAAGTAGGTCTTTCATTCATGGGAAGGTGGTAGGTCCTCTTCCCAGAGGGGGAGACCTTGGTTAGACATCTTGGGTCCATTCAGGAAAGAGGAAGGCCCCTGGCTGGGAAAGGTCAAGTATCCTGCTGGGGGTGTTGGCAGGGTGAGGAGCACTTGCTGACCCACAGCTCTGTGTAAACAGCCCCTGATTCTTCTGCATGTTGATCCTCCTCAGCCCTGTTCATGCTCTTGCCCACCTTTCCGCACATACTCACTCATTGCCTCTCTTCAGCCATAACAGCCTCCTTCTTCTCTGGTCTCCACACTCATTCCAGCCTCATGGTCTTTGAGCCTGTGGGTCTCTTTATACCCACATCAATCTTCCCCACCGCGTCTTCTCCTTTCTTTCACAGAGATTTTATTTTAACCTCTTGGTCCCCACTGTAACATTAGAACGTAAGACAAGACGAATATAGTAGGCACTGAATAAATATTTATCTAATAAATAAATGAACTAATTTTGTTCTAATGTAAGAGTGTTTTTTAATAGATCCACTTAACCCATTTACATGTATTGCTTAAATGGATACATTTGGTCTGCTGTCAAAGATCTGTGGTATGTTTTCTGTTGAGCGATTGAATGAACAAAGCAGAGTTCATTCAGGGCTGGAGATGGGTGTCTCTAAGCTTTCCTGGCTCGTCCAGAGTGGACAGAACATGGAACTGCCTCCTCTTGACATTTCTTTTACTTGTGGAATTATTTAGTCCACAGCCCTAAGGCTTCTGGTGGTTCAAGCTCACCAGCCGCTCCTTGGAAACCCTGTACAGGGTCGTTATGAGTCAGAACCCACTCAACAGCATTTAACAACAAGTCCTCCCCATGAGGGCTGTGTCCACTCCCTTTATCTCCAGCCCCCTCCTAGGTGGTTCTCGACCCCCACCACCACCACTGAGAGTGTCAGCTTATTATTGTGGGTTCTGAAGGCAGATCTGCCTTCCCTTCCCTCCCAGCTTCCCAGTCACTGGGAGTGTGGCCTTGACCACCTTCCTGGGTCTTCAATTCCTCACTAGTAAAATCGGGATCATAGTAGGACCTTCTCATGATGATTTGTTTGTTGAATGGATGAAATGAAATAATTGGGGTCAAAGGGCTTAGCACAGTGCCTGTCTTAGAGCAAATGCCCAATAGATCATGTTTGTTGTTGTTGTGAAGTGGTATCGAATTGTTTGTGACCCTGTATAGGGTTTACTGAGGAGCAGCCGGTAGATCTGAACTGTCAACCTTGTGGTTCATAGTCCAGTGCTGATCCTACAGAGCCACACCAAGAGTCCCAATAGATACAAGGTTTCTGAGGCTACACTCATTGTTTCATTGCAATGATTACAATCTCCTCTGTGCATCATCATTCAACAGTATTTGCTTCTATTTCCTCTTTTTTTTTTTGGATGGCGGAGGGGAGATGTACACAAAAACACTCAGGAATATATAATCATTTAAACAACCAAAGTGCACATTCTGCAAGCCTACCTCTTGGCCGCCAGCACCCAGCCTTTCTCTTTCCATGAGTCTAGAGTCTTCAGCTGCTCTGTCTTTCCGTGTCCTCACCTTGCCTCCATCTCTGGTGTCGCTGCTTCTCTGGATAGGATCCCACATTCTGCTCGCACTCTTCTCTCTTGATGGTCCTAGGGTCCTCTGTTCCTGGACTGTAAGATGAATTACTCCCCCCTTTATGGTATAAAACTTTTACCTTTACAGTTGTGATAGTCCCAATTCATCATGATAACAATTACTCAATATTGAATCCTAAGACTCTTATCCCCATCTCCTTTCACCAGACCCATCTAGACAAGATGAAACTATTAGTGGGGACTCTACCTCCACCCCACCCCCACTCTTAAACTAATCCCCCTCTTGAAAATTTATAAGCCAGTCTTTTCGGGTGAGGCAAAAAAACTCATCTTTCCCCTGTGGACCAACTGGTGGTCTTAAACTGCCAATCTTGTGGTTTGCAGTCCAGTGCTTATCTTATGGAGCCATCACACTCCTGGTGGCACAATAGTTAAGTGCTCAGTGCTAACTGAAAAACTGGTGGTTCAAACCTACCTAGCAGCTCCTTGGGAGAGAGACCTGAAGATCTGCTCCTATAAAGATTATAGCTGGAAAAACCATACGGGCAGCTCTATTCTGTCACATAAAAGTCACTATGAGTCCAAATCACCTAACACCACCTAACAACAGGAGTCTACAGACACCTGCTCTTCCATCAGAGGGATGGAGAGGAACCCAGATCCATAGTGAAACCCAAACCCAACTCCTAGCAACCCAATGAGACAGAGTGGTTGCTACTCCTTAGGGTTTCGGAAACGACATCTTTCTGGGCGCAGACAGCCTCATCTTTCTCCCTTGGAGTGACTAGTGGGCTTGAACTACCAGTCCAATGCTTAACCCATGGAGTCATCAGCCCAATGCTTGAAGGGACAGGAGACAAAACAAATGTGTCGGTCGCCTACTTTGTGTGAAGAAGTTCTTTGGTCTACCTCAGGGATCACATCAACACTGTCCCGACCACAGAGCTGAGGAAGCAAACTCAGGCATCTGAGAACTTGCTGTATGTCTGGCTGTGCTCGGCCCCAGAAGGCACCATGGACAAGGCTGACAGGGACCCTCTCCCATGACTGATAAGGATCCTCTTTCCAGTTTGACAAGGTCCCTCTCTTACGGCTGACAAGGCCCCTCATCCATAAAGTGTACAGCCTAGCTCCCATAGAGTGACTTGCCCGAATCCCAGTGAATTTTCCAGTATCCTGCTTGTTGTGGTGGTTGAGTGCCATCAAGCTGATTCTGACTCCTAGCAACCGTGTATAGGGTTTCTGAGGAGCGGCTAGTGAGGTTGAACTATCGACCTTGCCACAGTGCCACACCAGGGCCCCACCCTGCCTTCTAGGAAGCCTTTTTACAAGGGAGAACTTGAGGCCAAAGAGGTGTTGCTGGCCAAGTCACCAGCTTCCTTGGGGTGGTGATAGTCTTCCTGTGCACAATGGTGGCCCTGCCGGGAACAAGTTTCCTCCAGTCTCTCTGGGCACACACACGTACACGCGCACACACACACATCACTTCCGTAGGGTCCTTCCTGGATGGGAGGGCGAGGTCAGGCCACGACAGTCTTGCTCAGTGCCCAGAATTTCCTCTTTCAAAACTTCCTACTCACTCCTGTGCACGCTTGTCACTTGAAGGTCCCTGGAGAATTGGGGCTTTAGGAGAAGGGTATGCCCCAGTGTGACTGAGCTGCTGCAGACCCCCTCCGGAGACCACTGTAGGTCCAGTGGTTTGCTCCTGGTGTGTGAGCACCCAGGGCCTCCCTTCCTGAACTTCCTCTAGCTGCAGCTGAGGGTTTTGCCCCTGGGGTCATTTCATCATTGTCTAGACCATCACCTCCTTGTGGAGAGAGACCTTGGTGTGTTTCCTTTACTGCTGTGACCCTGGGCCTAGCACAGTGCCTGTCATGTGTAATCGTTATTAGGTGCCATCGAGTTCCATGGGGTTTCCTATGACTACAAACTAGGAACTGGCCCATGGAGTTACCCATGTAATCTTTACCAGAGCATATTGTCATGCCTTTCTCCCCAGGAGCTGCTGGGTGGGTTTGAACCCCCAACTTTTTGGTTAGCAGTCCAGCATTTAATTGTGTGCATTACCAGAATTCCTAGTCTGGCATATTCCACTGCCACCGAGTCAATTAGACTTACAGCAACCCTAAAGGACCGAGTAGGACTACTCCAAATGATTTCTGAAGCTGTAAAGGGCAGTGATTAGCTGGTAACCTCAAGTCAGAAGTTCGAAACTACCAGCTATCCTGTGGGAGAAAGACGAGGCTTTCTCTTCCCATAAAGATTTACAGCCTCAGAAACCCTATTCAGGGTCGCTATGAGTCGGACAAAGTCCATGGCACATACATCTTTACAGGAGCAAACATCTGTCTCCCAAGGAGCGGCAGATGGTTTCAAACTGTTGACCTTGGAGTTAGCAGCCCAGTGCTTAACCCACTTCATCACCAGGCCTTCTTGCCTAGTACGTGTTGTTGTTGTTGTTGTTAAGTGCTATCAAATTGGTTCCAACTCATATTGACCCTGTAAAGTGTTTCCTAAGCTTCAAATGTTCTTGGGAATAAAAAGCCTCATCTTTCTCCTGTGCAGTGGTTGGTGTGCTTGAACTGCAGACCTTATGGTTCATAGTCCAGTGCTTATCATATGGAGCTACCTTGGTCCCTGCCTAATATATTCATTACTGTTAAATGCTGTTGAGTCAGGTCCAGCTCATAGTGACTCTGTATAGGGTTTCCAAGGAGCAGTTGGTGAGTTTGAACCAATGACCTTGCGGTTCAAACCGACCTTGAGGTCCAGTGCTTATCCTACGATGCCAGCCCAGGACTCCTAACACATAGTAGGTGCTTATTAGCTATCTGTTGAAAGAAGACCAAAGCAAGGGAGGAAGGCAGGCAGGAAAGGAGGGGGAAAGGGGAGTGGCAATCCATTCATCTATTTTATATTCGTTCATTCTGCAGATACACATGGACTGTCAATTTCATTCTAGTTTCGGGGAGACAATGGTAACAAAAATAGACCCAATTCCTACCTTCAGGGGACTTACTGTCTGGTTCGTGAAATGGAGTGTCAGGTGCCAAATGGCACCAGGAAGCCACTTGGTCAGACTGCCAGGAGGAGAGGTCTGGGCAAATCCTGAGAGTTCAGCGTCCCTTTCCTCACCGCTGCCCCACTCACACACACACACACACACACACACACTAGCTGTCAGATGTGGGCAGCCCAAATTGCCAAACTCCAACACAGCTGCGTCACTTGGTTGGGGAGGGTCCAGGTGGTGATGTGAGCAGGTAGGGGCCTCCATGCCTGGGCTGGCTTTAGACATAGTCAGATGGAGCTGGGTCAGAGGTCAGCTGAGGCACATTAATGGCCACTCTTTGGAACCTGACTACTTGGCTACTTGCTGCTGTTCATGTATTATTTTCAGTTTGCAAAAAGAGTTCAGAAATGCTTGGGTGCTGGGGGGTGTGTGTGTGGAAATAACACAACAAGGGGGTGGGGAATGGAAGAACAAGGCAGATGGGAGAACAGTTAGGCAGGCTTGCATGGGCTAAATGGGACAGAGGTAAATAATGATATGTGCACAACCTTGGAACAACTGGGCTCTGGGATACAGGGATTGAGGCATGGTTGGAATGGGGAAAAGAGGGGAAATATTGTTAAGATGCTTGGCTGTCTTTTGAATCTTGGTTATCCTTGCACACCATTATAAAATAGACACTTAAGGGGGAGAGAAAGGAATAGCCAGAAACTATCATAGAAAGCTTGTAAGTCCATCTTCTGCCTATAACTGATTGGAATAACTAAAATAGGGCTACAACGTGCCCAGTGAAGGAGGCTTCCTGAGGAGCCTTTGCATTACATAAGACTATAGGTGGAATCCTGAACTCCATCCAGAATCTTCTGAGGTGAGAAATCTCCACTTGAAAGGACAAGCAGACCAGCTTGGAATAGCTAGAAGAACAGAAGATATTTCTTGAAATAAGACCAATAGGAAAAATCCAAACCAATAATGGCAGTCTAACTGACTAGTACAAGAACAAGCTGTTCGCCCAGGAGCCATCAAGGCAAGTGGTTGGGTCCCCTCAGAGCAACCCCTCTTCCAAGACTAAGACTCAAGGGGAATTCATGAGCAGGCATGTGGTCTGACTGGTGACCATGTTGGTCACCAGTGGGG